>NC_041386.1:613717467-613760042 GCF_002162155.2 Triticum dicoccoides
AACCAATACCAAGCAAATATGAACAGCAGTAAGATCACCAAACAAGTATGTCTTCCGTCAAACTCGAGCATGCCTAAATAAATAGGACATCATAGCAGATATGCCCGGTGGGGGGCGCCGGTAGCAGACGGCCGTGCACCAGGCAAGATCATAGTACATATAGATAAGAGAAGTAATGCAAGGAGATGTTACAGTATCCCAATTGAGGTTCAGTACTGACAGCAGAGTGTTCTCATGGATTTTACTCCAGGTTTCAGCAGACAATTATACTTTCAGTAAGAGTTGCTACGAACAGTCTATCTAGCGGAAGAGATGTGTGGAGGAAAGTAACTTTGCAATTTGAGGAGTGCAGGAGCAAACAATATGCAGGTTCAGATCTATTGTGCTAACAAGTGGCACTCTTGATGCAGATCGTTATATTAGATACAAGTGCAACCAAGATGCTCAGGTGAGAGCACAAATTCTACAGGCAGCATACAATACATGCATAATAGCTTGCTAGTCACACATCATGCATTTCAGTTGTAAAACTGTGATCTCCTGCACATGCTCTGGAGATAAACATGTTGCTTATTAGATTTATGGTACTTGAACTTATGATTTGCATAAACATCTCCTTCACACTTGCTTAATACTGATGCATGATTTTTCTAACCATATTACTGAACTGCAATAACAATCCCCCAGTCATGTAAAACTGTAATTACACGTATTCCACGCCGGTGCCTACAGGTTGTAATTTCATACTGAATGGCAATATGATAGCTATCATGTCGGTCTTATAAAGTCTTCATCTCTGCTAGTAGACAACAGAGCATTTCAAAGGCATGTAAAGAACATTTCAAAGGCCCTCGCAAAAGAAAAAAACAGCATTTGGAAGGAGAATATCAACAACAGCCGAAATGGCCGTATAAAGAGTGATTGTCCAGCAATAGAGTATAGGGTGGTCTATGTGCAGTTTCATGTGCACATCTCAGCCTCACAGGAAACAGAGCATTCACTATAACTAAGAGGTGAAGCACCTAATTGCCATGTATTGCGTAGCACACAAGCCCTATCAATTATGACAGGAAGGGCTATCCTAGTGTGAGACGGTGAAAGAAAGGATTCTAACACACATAAGCAGACCAGGAAACATGAGCAATTCAATAACAAAAGGCATCATCAATCAATCAATCGGCTGTGCTGGTTGCGACAGCGGTAGGTCAGCTCAGATATGTGCCAGTGAAACCAGCAATAATCAATTCATTTGCATGTAAAATAACACATAAAAAACTGACAACTTGGGGCTTTATTTTCTATACTTTGCATATCTCACATACTAGTTGTCATCTACTCCCTCTTGCTCACTTTTATAAGATGCTGTAGCCATTTCAGACAGCAGTCAAAACAGTACAATGTCTGCTGTCTGAAACGTCTTATAAAAATGAACAGAGGGAGTAACCAGCAATGGTATCAGGCCAATGGTGTACTGTTTCAAAATCTGCAATGTGTGGTGGTCAAAGTTGCAGATCATGTTGTCAAAAGAGATCATATATATCCAGGCAACAGGATCATATTTCATTTGTATGCAAGCAACAGGATCATATTTCGTTTGTATGCAAGTAACAGGATCATATTTCGTTTGTATGCAAGCAACAGGAGAAAATTCGGCATATAGCACATCATATACAAGCGTGCATGCATCATAGAAATATATGCTCTTCTGAGAAAACAAATCTTGGCATTGCCCTGAAATTGCAGTTACTTGTGAAAATTTTATATGCAGCATACATTATACATCACTTGCAAATTACATATACAGATTATCAATATGGATAGCCTCTAGACATATTAGGAATCTCCACAACACTAAACCCTCGGCACCCTCAGATCTAACATGAAAAATACTCTGGGCACGATAAACAGCAAAGTAAAGCAGGTAAAAACCGATGCCAAAAGAACTACAAAGACCAGTAAGATCACCAAACAAGAAGACACTTCATGCAATTTCTCACACACCATCTCAACAGACAAATAAGGAAAGACCAGATCAACTAAGACGAACCAAAAGTAAGAAAAACATAAGCATGCCTAAATAGGACAGCACGCCGGTATCAGACGGCCACACACCAGACGAAATCAATACTACATATTTGATACTAGGAAAACTAATGCAAGAAGTGGTTACTGTGTCCCAATCGAGGTTCAATGACAGCAAATATTATCATGGATCTCATTTCAGGTTTCAGCAGACAATCGTTCCAGTAAAAGCTACTGTACTACATACACATCTCCAGTGGAAGAGATGAAAAAAGATTTCCATGGAGGTTAATGCCGTCGTAGTGTGAGGATTCATCATTGAACGCAACTTAGCCAGGTCTCAAGTCAAGTGCGACATTTTTGTTTGTATGGCAGGATGCAAGAAGCTGGCCCTGTCACCTCAACTACCTTGGAAATTACTGCAGACAGGGTGTGGGGAGCATTTTGGAAGATGCATCCCTTCTCATCCAATTTTGGAAGTTCTGAATTTTTTTTGATAGATGTCGTTTTCATTGACTCTATGAATGTGAATTGGCAATTATTTTCCAGAATACAACATGAACAGACCTACGCTGCATCCCTACTGCACAGCTCCTCCGCGAAGGTCAGCCTCCCCGCAGCAACGTTGAAGATGAACCGTGCATTCACCTGCTGCGCAGCGCCGATCACCGTCCGGTGGGACCCATGGCCCTCGACCAAGAACCGTGCTGTCGTGCCAATCACCTGAAACAGCTTCCCCGCCGTGAACACATGTCACCGCCATCCGCGAAGTGGAACACCATGCTGGGGAGCCGCGTCCGCACCGTCCTGGAAATCTTGTTGAAGACGAGCGGGCCGCCGGGTGGCCCCTTCACCTGCTTTGATCCTAGCTCATTCATCTGTGCCACCAGCTCTCTCGCCACGACAAGGTACGCTGGCTCCACTATCTTGGTGATGGTCTCAGCGGGGTTGATGCTGCAGCCGTGCCTGGTGAAGACATGACTGTCGATGTCAAGGCGCTTGTTCCCTAGGCTGATGCCGATGAGGCTGAGGTGGTAGCCCGAAGCACTCGCGGTGAGGGTGGTCGTGTGGGCGTCCCGCGGCAGGCTTGGGACTTCTATGCCAAACTGGATGAAGCCACCGGGGTTGCGCGAGGTGGTGGGATCGGGGAGGCAATAGGAGAACCTCCCGCCGGCGCGCGAACCAAACTGCGTCAGGAACGGGAGTGGCGAGGGGCTGAGGGAGAGCACCCCGCCGAGGATGTCCTTGTTGTAGAACCCAGTGGTGGCGTGCGCGCAACCAAACGCCACACCAGAAATTGACTTCACAGCACTTCGCCCGCTATGACGCAGGTGGAAGGTGTCGCGTGCGAGGTACCCGGTGGCGGAAGGGAAGGCAAAAGAGCACCCGTTGGCCGAGTGGAGGCGGTGGTAAGGTGGGACGCAGACAGGGTCATTGCCGTGGACACCACGGAACGTGGGTGACGCAGCCGGCGAGAAGAGTCTGCCGACTTGATGCAACGGTGGACGACACGGCTCACACATCACCCATGACGTGCTGGCGGAGGTGTCAAGCGCAAGGACCTTCCGCCTGCCGCCTTGTCCGGTGCCGATCGACACGAACACGCCATGCACATAGTCAGACGGCGCCAAGGCCAACGGGCGCAGGTCCTTGACGGTGTAGGAAGAGCCATTGCCAGCGTCCCCATCAGGTACCCGACTAAGGGCAACAAGCTGGAAGCTCATGCCAGTCACATTGGCTGGCTGCGTCCATGCCATTGCAAAACTCAAGAAGAGTACCGGGAGAACTGCAAGTAACTTGAACATGGTGGCTCAGGAATTCAAGCATATACTAGCGGCTCTATGCTTCTTGTTCTTGTATATATATACCAGGTATTCTTGAAGATGGCTGCCATTGATTGACATGAAACTGATCTAATCTAGAGGATTTGGGTATCCTTCCAATGGGTTCCTTCCATTTATAAGCTAGACTAGAATCCTTTCTGTTGGCCCAAACATTTAATAGTTCTTTGGAATAGCAGGAAGGCAGGAATTAGTGACTTCAATTTAAACAACACATTTATCATCCAAACAATAAATGCCGGTACACTTGAGTATCACTGCCTCTTCAACACTTGAATACTGTTCTAAAGGAAATTGGGTATCCTGACAATGGATTCCATTCATTTATAAAGCTAGAATCCCTTCTGCTGGTCCAAACATTTAATATGTTTTTGGCATAGCAACATATCTATCATTGAAACAATAAATTTAGACATTTATCTAAGATTTTTCAAGTTCTCTGTATGTGGTTGTAACAGACTTACATTGTACAACATCATTCTTATTTTTGACAGAAATACAGATTGGTGATACTTCATGAGATTCGTATACAAGGCGACAGCAAAATCCTCAGGATTGCATATGAATTTCGATATTGTCGATCAATCTAACCTTTCCAAACCATGCGGCAACACAAATGACAACAGGGCGGTCGATCGTCTCCACAGGTACCAAACTTTCCTGCTCCACAATCTGCGTTGGCATCACAGATTTATTCAATATAAATCAAAAGTTTATTATGATCAGTATAAACATGTTGCTTGAGAAGCTGAGATGCCCCACGTGGTTTTATTCTTTTTATCAAAATCAGCAGTATGCTGTTCTAAGAAATAAAATAGCTAATTATGCTGAATTGGGCTGTCTGGTCCTACAAATTATACAAGTATACCATATTGATTTCAAAGGTTCTCCAGGAAACAACCAGCACCAGTGTTACAACAAAAAGGGACCATACAAAGTTAGGAGTACTTGAGATGCTCAGTATGGCATTATTTGTTTTCAAAATAACCAAAACTCGTCAGTTTATCTAAACAGTGGTACATTGTTCCAGAAGAAATGTATAAATTATTATGCTGATATTAGGATCTCTGATGCTGCAAAATGCAAACTAAAGCTAACATCATGGAGATTTCAAAGGTTCTCTAGGACACAACCAGCATCAGTATTACAACAGGAAAGTAAGTGAATCACAGTAGGCTACTCCCTCTGTCTCAAAATGTAAGGCGTTTTTTGACACTATGATAATGTCTATTTCAGAACTCAATCACTAGATAAATTGCTTTACAGAAAACACTAAGGACACTTGAATATAAAAAAGGTTTCAATATTACCTCAACATAATCAACCCGACCGCCAGCTTCAGTCAGCGTCTGCACTATCTGATCCTTTATATGTTCGCTAGCACTGTTGCTATTATTCAACGCAGCAGTTCTAGCATTTACCAGTGATCTACTAATGGATAATGCCTACAAAAAAAACAATTATCAAAGACAGATTATATTTCATCATATGTAGGAGTATCATAATTGTTTGTTCCATGACATGTATCAGCTTCTTAATCTTGTCTTTGTGGACTACCCAAAACAATAATAATACAAAGACAATCATAAATGATAAGGCATTGTGAGAAATTTAAAATGAGCACTGCTATACACACGACGTATGGACGCACGATCCACAGACGACAAGTCAGGTACATCGTAGGATCAGCTGGGGTTTTTAATCTGTGTGGCTCCTGCTCCCGTCAGGCACAAATCGTCCAGCAGTCAATCGTGTGCAGAGCACTTTCGATTTAAAATTTTGCTGTCTTTTGTAAACGCACCCTTCAAAAGTCAGAATACAAGTGTGCAAAAACAGTGTCAGTTTGTGCAGAAGACGAACCTTCTCCCTTTCCTCAGGCGATAGGCGGACGTTGCGAGAGCTCATGGCAAGACCATCTGCTTCTCGCACTATTTCTGATCCTATTATCTCTACGGCAAAATCAAGGTCGCGAACCTGAAAACAGCATGAGCATATCTCTGTAACTGAAGCAACTGAAAATACTCTGAGCTAACAGAATTAATGTAACCGAGGGCCCGAAGCATCAAAACAGAAGCAGACATGGTATCCGTCAGAGCATCTGAAATGGAGGCAAAACTGCTCCCGAAAAAAACATTTGTATGCACTGCCCAGAAGAATGTACTTATCAGGTTATCAAAACTGTCCATCTAGGGGATCTGTAACTCCCCAAGTAATTGTCAAATTCTGTTACTCACCATTCGGCAGATGAGACGCCATTGCTGATAATCCTTCTTCCCGAACATGGCGACGTCAGGCTCGACGACGTTGAACAGCTTGGCGACGACGGTGGCCACCCCACGGAAGAACACTGGCCGGCTGGCCCCACACAGCCCCTTCTCCAGCCGCTCCACCCGGATCCACGTCTCGTGCCCGTCCCCGCCCGCCTCCAGGCAGGAAGAGGCCGCAGCGCCGCCCGGAGCCTCGGCGGGGCGGCCAGATACAGCGGCGCCGCGGTAGTACAGGTCTGGGGGGTTGAAGACGGCGTGGACGGCGCCGGTGGAGGCGAGCTTGCGGAGGTCGCCGGCGAGGTCGGAGGGGTAGGTGGCGAGGTCCTCGGTGGGGGCGAACTGGCTGGGGTTGACGTAGATGGAGACGACGACGGCGACGGGGCCGGGCACGGCCGCCGCGGCGGAGACGAGCGAGAGGTGGCCCTCGTGCAGGAAGCCCATGGTGGGCACGAGCACCACCGTCTTGCCCTCGGCGCGTTGGCGCCGCGACCACGCCCGCATCGCCGCCTTGTCCCGGATCACCTCCGGCTCGCCCGCCACCGCCGCCATGGGATTAGGAGCAGGGCAGTCGTCAGATGAGTCCAAGCGGGGAGCGGAGAAAGAAGTCAAAGTTTTGGAGGCGACGGGGAAGATGACAAGATTGCGGCGGCCTTGTGGGGGAATCGAATCGGGAGACGAGAGCGAAAGAAGCGTTTTTTATTCAAAAACAAGACAGCGACGGGTCCTGTTTTGGCGAACCGTCACGTTGCTTCCGTTCCGGCTCGCTCGATGGGGGGCCGTCGCCGCCGCAACAGCAGGCGGGAGCACGCGAGCGCGCCGGAGGCCGGTGGTGACCGCGCTCTCCTCGAGAGGGAGGCGTCGGAGGGGGGAGAGATCCTGAGGAGGAAAAAGGAGATGATGGAGGCGAAGGCGGCCACGGATCTTTCACCGGGCACGAAGCCCGCGACGGAGCCGGCCGGAGCCGGGAAGAAGAAAAGGAAGAAGATGGTGAAGACGAGGCTACCGCAGGCGCTCATCAAGCAAATGATGGCGAGCCCCTACAGGCCCATGCCCATCCCCGACGACGAGCTGGCCAAGCGTCCCAGGTACTACCGCGAGTTCTACGCCACAGCCATGGATCGAGCCGACAAGGTCGCGGCCTACCAGCGGGCCCTCGTCAAACCAGTACGTGGCCAGGGGCTACGCCGAGGACGAAGAGGAGGTCACCGACGACGAGTCGGGGGAGAACTAGCCAGGGCAGCAGCAAGCAAAGGGGGGCATTCAAGATGTTCATCGGCTCGTGCTGAATAATTCCTAGTACTGCAGTACATGTTATTTACCAATTACCACCCTGATGTTATTATCACACCTTAATTGCTAGTACTAGTGATCCCATTGCTATTTTGGCTGCAAGAAATTGGCATAACCTTGCCTCATTTCGGGGCACCAAATAGCACGAATTCGACAGGAAATTGCAGCAAAAGCATCACTAGAACACACATGATGACTACTACTGTAGTTGCCTATGACAGCAAACAGCACATAATCATCATCATATAGTTCAACAATCCAGATCCACATTTAACTAAAGCATAAAGTGAGTGACTAGTTACATAATAAACTCACCTGGTTCTGTGCTTCGCAGATTATGTAACAACACTTCAGCCCAACGGCAACATCTTCTTTGGGGCCATCTTTTTCACCACTTTCTTTACATTTCTTTGTAGAGAAACAGCTGCCTGGCTCTGAGATGCTGCAGCTAGTTGCCTGCATATATAAACACTTGTATTTCTTAGGAAGATTAAAAGTAAGATTTAGTAGAGCAGAAAGGTAAAAATTACCTTCTAGTCACAGGCCCTGGGCTGGCTTTCAATGTTGCCGCACTTGCGGTAATGAACAGCAGTCCAGCATCATCTGGGGGACAAGCGCGTCGTCCAGCATCTCATATATCTCTGCACACTGTGGATGACCCTGATCCCTGGACAAGAACATGTGGGTCCTCGCATCCACCACGATCTGGCTAACCCCGGGTGTCCTCCTCGCGTTGCTCCCCTTCATAGCCTTCCACACACCTGCCATCTCCTCCCACCTGACCCAAACACATTGACCAGAACCTTGTAGTAGCCCTCTGAATCTGAACCAGAGTGGCCGTCAGACTTGGCAAGAGCCTCCCCCACTTCCCTTGCTGCATCCACCTCATTATGCATCATGCAGGCCCCCAGCAGCGTCCTCAGGACAGTGTCGTCGCGCATATCCAATGGTATGGCGGCGACGATCTTCATTGCTTCCCTCACATGCCCTGCACGGCCGAGGATGTCAATGAGGCAGGTGTGGTGCTCGATTGTCGGCTCGAGCCCATAGCGGCGAACTGATGCGAAGATTGCCCGGCCTTTGTCGACGAGACCGGCGTGGCTGCAGGCTGACAGCACAGCGGTGAACGTGGTCGAGCTGGCTTATATCCATGTCGCAGCATCTGAGCAAATGCCTGCAAAGCGTAGGAGGCACGGCCATGGTTTGCGAAGGCTTGCATCATCGATGTCCATGTTATAGAGTCCTTCTCTTGTAACATCTTGAAAGCTTGCCAGGCAGAGCGCAGGTCCCCACTCCTTGAGTACATGGTGAGCAGAGCATTTCCTAAGGAGGTGTCTGACAGGAGACCTCGTGTGGTAGCGAAGCTATGGATTTGCCCAACTTCAACTGTGCTGTCGGATGTAACCAAGACACTGATCAATGTGGTGATGTCAGGAGATACTGCTGACCGGAGCATGAGAAGAAATAAACCAATGATTTCGTCCTTACGCTCGTCCTTGGCATAGCCATGGATTAGGGCATTCCAGCTCACCAGGTTCTTTGCGGGCATAGAGTCAAACAAACTCCGAGCCTCGTTCATCTGGCCGTCATTGGCATAAGCAGTGACCATCGCATTCCACGCCGCAATGTCCTTGTTTCTCGGCATTCTGTCAAAGAACTCTCTCGCCATCGAAACACGACCGTTCTGCGCTAAGCCAGTGACCATCGTGGTCCAAGAAACCACGTTCCTACTCGGCATCCTCTCGAACAGCCGAACCGCCTCGTCCACTTTCCGAGAACGGAGGAAACCGGAGATCATGGCGCTCCAAGAATACAGGTTCCTCTGGGGCATCCTGTCGAACAGCTCCATGGCCTCCTGGAAGTCGCCATGGTCGGCGTAGGCCTTCACCATGACCGTCCAGGTGACCACGTTCCTCTCCGGCATCTGGTCGAACAGCTCCCTCGCCTCCCTCAGCATCCCGCTGCGCGCGTACCCCTGCGCCATCGCCGTCCAGGAGACGACGTTGCGGGCCGGCATCGCGTCGAACAGCTTGCGCGCCTCGTCGACACGCCCGGCGCGGCAGTACCCGGATACCATGGAGGTCCACGCCGCCACGCTCTTGACCGCCATTCCGTCGAACAGCCTGCGGGCGCGGTTGACGCGGCCGGCCTTGAGGTGCCCGTCGAGCGTGACGGTGTCCGGATGGGGGCCGCGGGCGGACGCGGGCGCCTGCGCGCGCGGGAGGCCGCGGGACCTCAGGTGGAGGCCGATCGTGGCGGCGTAGGCCACGGCGTCCCGGCGCGGCCTTTCGTCGAGCACCGCGCGGACCTGGTCATCGGCGGTGTGGAGGTCGCGGCGGGCGGGGGCTCGTGGATACTGATCGGCGCGGTTTGCGAAGGCGCCATGGAGGCGGGAAAAGACGGCGTGGAGCGAGGGACGGAGGAGCAGCCGCTGGCGCCTCCGGCGAGGAAAGGCGCGGGACATGCTCGGCTCCGCCGTCTGACGGGAGAAAAGTTTTTTTTTTTTCGAATGTTGCGACGGGAGAAAAGTAGGTAGAGTGGCAACGGCTCGATTTCTGCAGTATCTGGCGTCTGAAGTTGTTTCTGAATCTCTGCACGTTTGCCCTCTACTCAGAAAAATTCACATGTGTTTTTTTCTTTCTAGGGAAATGCCATCGTGGCGGTTTGTTATATTCATGTGTAAACAGGGTTACATCGTTTGATAAAACATCGGACCGGCAGAGAACCCTTCGTGAGTCCTCCGGCTTACTAGCCAACAAATCTGCCGCCATATTGGCTTCCTAGGACATTCAAGATTGAGAGAATTCCTTATTTAACACCGTGCCTAAATTTTATGCCCTATTTGACATCCAGAAATAATTTCTTCCCTATCTAACAACGAGTCTAAATTTTATGCCTTTTATAACACTTCATTTCATTTTGAGCCAAAATAACACCTGAAAAGACCTCTTTGCCTTCAAGTGGTATGTTTGTGTGCGCGTGTGTGTGTTGTTGCGTGTGCGCGCGCGTAGGTGCGTGCTACTGCTGAGTGTCTGTGTGTGTGCGTGTGTGTTTGCTACTGCATGTGTACGTGTGTGTTTGCTAGTGGGTGTGTACGTGCATGTGTGTGTGCGCACGCGCATGCTGTTGCGTGCATATGTGTTGTGTGCATCCGTGCTGCGTGCGTGTGTGTGTGATACGAGCATGCAGTGACGAGGACAGAAATATTTTTCATGTGTGGCAGAGTTTATGAAGGGCAAAATCACATATAATATAACTGTGCAAGAGCTCGCTAGAATAGTACATATAACTTTGTGTTCAACAAATACGATCAAACTGCGTGTACTCTTTTTAAAGGAGAAACGTGTGGAGTGCACTGAAGGCACATGCTGACCAAGGAGCACGGCCCATTAGCCATTATCCATTATCTATCAGCAATCAGACCAGCAGGGCCGGCACGGACGCACGGCTAAGCTAAAACCAAACACGTCTATACAGGAGTATGCTAGCTAGTATATCATACAACTAAGTATGTGCACCAAATATTAGGTATGGCGGGCACCAAATCTTGCCACATTGCTGGCTTCGCCCCTGCGTGCGTGTGTGTTGTTGTGTGCGTGCACATGCGTGTGTGTTGCTATGTGTGTGCTACTCCCTCGCACTGATGTTGCGTGTGTGCTACTGCCCCACGCACACACATATCACATGAAGGACAAAAGAGTCTTTTCCGGTCTTATTTAGACTTAAAATGGACAAAAGTGTTATAAAAGGCATAAAATTTAGACTCGCTGTTAAATAGGGAAGAAAAAGTTTTTCAGTGTCAAATAAGGAAACGAAATTTAAGATAGTATTAAATAAGGAATTCTTTCTTCAAGATTCACATGTTTGTGCAACAGAGGGAAAGAAGCTTCGTGCTACACAATATTTGCCTCCTACAGGATACCTGGTACTTCTTCCGTTCGAAAAAGTTTGTCTCAAACTTGTCTTTCAAGTAGATGTATCTTGGTACTAGATACATCCATTTGAGGGACAAGCTTTTCCAGACGGAGGGAATACTCAATTAAGCAGGCGCTTATGTGGACATAAGGAAGCATTGATTTAGTTTCTGGTGGTGTGATACAACACATTCCAAGCCGAGCTTTATGTAGCTGCTCCTTCACAAGTTTTCCCTGAATGAAACCAAATATTAGGAGAGAAAAAATCCAACAAATAAATTAAAAATAATAATGCATATAATGTGGCTCTAGAACCTAGCGAGGGTGGCCGTGTGAACTCACGAAGAGCAAGGTCTCGCTGTAACATTTTTCAGAATTGCATGTTCAGTACTACTCCCTCCGTTCCTAAATATTTGTCTTTCTAGTTTTTAAATATTTATTTTTCTAGAGATTTCAACAACTGACTACATACGGAGCAAAATAAATGAATCTATACTCTAAAATATGTCTATATACCATTTGAAATCCCTAAAAGACAAATATTTAGGAACGGAGGGAGTAGAACAAAGCTTTGCCTAGATTCTGTACAACAGAGGCAGCTTTCAAGGATACAAGATGATTCACATTGAGTGGCTGTGACTTCTTCAGAGGAAAAGAAAAGAGCTCACTAGTCCAGCTCGGCAAACATAATGTTGGACAGAGCTTCCAAATACCTACTGTACTATTCTGTCCAATCAAGGATGTAAAAAAAATCAGCCCAGCAAAAGTATGCAAGCAAACATGCCCCGTGACACATCACTTTCAGTAGAGGGAAATAGCTCAGCTCGTCGGATTTATGCAACTGAATCACATCGCCGAGTCAAGATAAAGAGAATACAAAAATCCATGCACTGATTTGCTTGATAACATTTCAAATGTTTCTCAGGATCATAGATCCAAAGATTACAGGCTGCCTGCATGAGAAACGAAATGAGACTACAAAATCAAAGCTTCGGTTGCCTGCCTCAAGCTTCAAAGCAGAAAAAAGTTGCGACATTCAGACGGAGCTTCAAAATTCAGACTACAGGTGCGATGAGCAGCACCCCGACCGCGAATCACCGTCGCATGACAGCAGCACGACGGCCGCTGAACCTCCGTCGCGGCCACCAAATCACCGTCACATCGGGAGCAGCTGCTGCGGGCGCCGAGTCGCCCATGCTAAGATAAGGGGGTATGTGAACAGAATTTTAAGTGGCTTGCTGGTAATTCCACTTTTGATCTCTGCCGTCCAGTATATCCATCTAATGGGCCACGGTGGAAGCTTTCTGATTTGCCCTGAATTTCAGTTTTCACCGGATACTTTGCCCTTCTTGAATTGCCAAAGCCATTTGCCTGCAAATATAAACACTTGGATTACTTAGGAAGATTAAAAATAAGATTCAATGGAGTAAAATGGTGGCGATTTATATTTTTTTACCTTCTAGTCACAGGCACTGGGATGGCTTGCAGTGTTGCCACAGTGAGCAGCAGCAACTTCTTCTATTGCCAATCGGCCATCTTTCACTGATTTCTTCTTACTCTTCCTTTTGCTGTGAACACCACATCACAAATACTAGTGAAATTACATACAACAGTAACTGATAGAGAGGTTTGAGTGCCTTCTTTTTAACTCCATTGATTGGACAGAGCCAATTACACATTTTGAATCTTATTCTCGTTGCCCATGCGAGTCTTCTTCACTGGTGGTTCCCACTCTTGGACCTACATGTTAGTGGCTCTATCTCTCCTTGATAAGCAACCCTAAACCTCTCCGATGAGAAAAGGTAAATAGTTAGGGTGTGTGTGGATAATGAGATAGACTTTCTTAATTTTTTTTCGAAACGGAGGCAAAAGATTTGCCTCATCTATTAAAGTAGAGGAGAATAGAGTTTTGTAGAGTTACACAAGGCCGAAGTACGGCATGACAATTACTCGCGCAATACAATTTTCCCTAATTGTTTAGCCCTTGTAGTAACCCATAGGTTGGCCTCATCTATAATAAGCTTGAGAAGGATTGGCGGTGGCGTCTCTTTGTGGCGGAAGACTCTAGCGTTCCTTTCATTCCAAATTGTCCAGGATACGAGCATGGTAAGGGAGGCCATGGCTCGACGATCCGGAATGCTCGAATTGGTGCGTTTGTCCCACCAAGAGAGGAGGGAATCCTCAAGGTGCCAGTCAGAAGGGTCCAGATGCGCAAGCCCATACTTGTCAATGAGCATCTGCCAAAGCCTTAAGGTGAAGCGGCATTTAGCGAATAGGTGGGCGCCCGACTCCTGCACCTGCTTACAGAGCGGGCAAAGACCGCAGTTGTCCCAGCCATGTCGCTCTAGCCTGTCGGCGGTCCAAATCCGATCTTGTAAGGCCAGCCAGGAGAAGAATTTGACCTTAGGGGGCGCCCACATTTTCCAGACCATGGAGTCCATGGGGGAAAGCGTCAAACCCAGAAATTGTGCCTTGTATGCAGTGGACGCCGAATATGAGCCATCCAAAGAGTGCTTCCAAATGATGTCATCCTCAGAGTGGATGTCGAGGTGTATGTCATGGATGAGCATCCAAAGAGTGAAAAATTCCCGCACATGCTGGCCAGTGATAGTGATGTCTCGTCTGATCGTAAGCATCCAAGCATTCTCTGTAATAGCCTCTCGCACCTTCCAGTTCTTTCTCCTCGAGGCCTCAAAGACGAGAGGTGCAATGTCCTTCGGCTTGCGGCCAAGCAGCCAGGGGGAGTCCTAAAAAGGCGTTTTGGCCCCATTGCCCACGATGATGGAAGTGGAGGCGTAGAAAAAATCACGGTCCTCCTCAGTGCAAGGGTTGCCCAGGCCGACCCAGAGCTTGGACGGCTCTTTCCATTCAAACCAAAGCCATCTGAGCCTCAAAGCACGAGCAAAATTGTCGGTGTTAAGAACACCCAAACCCCCATAGCTGGTGGGGCGGCAGACCATGTCCCAGTTGACTTTACATTTGGCACCGGTGGTCTTGTCAGAGCCGGACCAAAGAAAAGCTAGCTCAATCTTGTTGAGGTTGTCAAGGGAACCATGCGGGACAATGAGTGGTGTGATGGAGTACACAGCCTGAGAGGTGATGACAGAGTGAACAAGGGCCGTGCGCCCAATGGTGGTGATGTTCTGCCCATCCCAGGTGACCAATTTTCCAGCTGCCTTGTCCTGGAGGTATTGGAAGTCAACTTTCTTCAGTCTCCAAACCGATAGCGGGAGGCCCAAGTATTTGATAGGGAAAAACGCCATGGTCGCCGGGATGCTGCTGAGAATGCTCACAAGATCAAGGTTGGCGCATCGAATGGGAACGACAGAGCTTTTGTGGAAGTTGGTGCAAAGGCCCGTGACGTCTCCAAAGCCTTTTAAGATGGTTGCAAGGTTGTCAATATCACTCTTAATTGGCGCCATGAACACGGCAGCGTCATCCGCATAGAGGGAGGTTCTGACCATTGTACCTCGGCCACGAATCTTATGAATGATTCCCTTGCGCGTAGCCAAGTCGAGGATCGTGTGCAACGGGTCAATTGCGAGCACAAAGAGCAGAGGCGAGATGGGGTCTCCTTGGCGAAAACCACGTCCATGCCTGATGGGGGGGCCAGGCAGGCCGTTGAGGAGGAAGCGCGAGGACGAGGAGGAAAGCAATGCCGCAATCCAATTTCTGAATTTATCAGGGAACCCCATGCGTTGCATGAGATCCAAGACATACTCCCATCGGACTGAGTCAAAAGCCTTTTTGATGTCCAGCTTGAATAATAGAGCTGGAGTCTTGCACTTGTGCAGCCGACGAGCGAAGTTGCGAACATACATGAAATTATCATGAATGCTTCTCTTCTTGATAAATGCACTCTGCGCATTGGAAACCAGAGCATCCATGAGCGGCGCTAGGCGAATGGACAGCACCTTGGCGATGATTCTGGCAACGGCATGGATAAGACTGATAGGCCTATAGTCGGAGATCCCCTCAGCGCCGTCCTTCTTGGGCAATAAGACCACATTGGCAGAGTTTAGCCATTGTAGTTGTCCGTGCGCAGGGAGTCAAAGCAGTGGATGACTCACATGAAGTCCACCTTGATGAGGTCCCAACATTTCTTGAAGAAAATGCCGGTGAAGCCGTCCGGGCCGGGAGCTTTGTCGTTGGGCATTTCTTTGATAGCAGCCCAGACCTCGTCCTCGGTGATGACAACGCCAAGAGCGTGGAGGTTGTGATGCTGGATGTCAAGCTCATCCCAGTTAAAGTCTATGTTACTGTTGGTTCCAATCCGCCCCATGACCTCGGAGAAGTGGTCGTGGATGATCTTCTCCTTCTGCCCATGCTCAGTCACCCAACCGTGAGCCTGTTTGATGCAGTGAATATGGTTTTTTCTTCTGGCATTGACACGGCGATGGAAAAAATTTGTGTTCCCATCCCCTTCTTTGAGGTTGGCCACCCTCGCACACTGGCTCTTCCTAGCTCTCTGAAGGACCGCCAGGCTAATAACTCACCGTTTAAGTCTAGCCCGAAGGTCGGACTCGGCAGGGGAGAGGAGACGCGTCTCTTGAGCAATGTCCAACCGAAGGATGACCAACAGAGCCGCATAGAGTTGGACGTTGGCCTTCGAGAACATTTTTCTACTCCATTCCAAAAGGCGGAGGGAGGTTTTTCTGAGCTTATGATGAAGGACTTGATAGGGCTCCAAGTGGGGCACGTGCTCGTTCCAGGCCGTTTGGATCACCTCAGTGAACCCAGGCAAGGAGACCCAAATGTTTTCAAATTTGAAGGAGCGGGGACGTCTGGGTCCTTTGTCATCTGCCAGGAGCAGCGGACAGTGGTCCGACAAGGAGGATGAAAGTGTGTGGAGAACGTGGGTGTTGTATGTGGTGTCCCACTCTGCATTGCAGAAGAAGGAGTCTAGCTTGCACAGGGTTGGATTGGATCGCTCGTTACTCCAGGTGAAGCGCCTGTTTTGAAGATGGATTTCCTTAAGCTCACAAGACTGCAGCGTCGCACGGAAGCGGTTGATCCTACTTGTGTTCATGTTTCTCTTATTTTTGTCCCTAGCACGATAAATTTGATTGAAGTCGCCTGAGGCCAATCAGGCGACTCCCGGCAGCGGCTTGTGGCTGAGGAGCTCCGCAAAAAAGGCATCCTTGCACGCCGAGTCGGTGGGACCATACATCGAAGTGGTTTTGAATGTAGCTCCAGTATCCCAGATGCGTACCGTGGCCGACAGACAATAAGAAGATGTGGCAATGTCAGAGACCTTCAGGAGGCCTTGATCCCAAAGCAGGAGGATGCCGCCACGGGTCCCCTCAGCTGGCCGCTGTGCGAAGCCACGAAGCCTATTTCCGCCAATGGAAGCCGCAATGAACATGTCGATGGAGCTGAGCTTTGTTTCTTGGAGGCAGACAAGGTGACATGAGGTGCCCTCGATTGTTGCCTTAACAGTAGCCCTGCGGTCTGGGCAATTTAGCCCTCTCACGTTCCAACTCAGAGTGTCGATAGGTTGCTCATGCATGGGAAACATAGAGATTCTCAGGATACAATCTGATGGCAGAATACAACTTGGGGTTGAAGCAACTAAGGCAAGGCATAAAGCCAGTACTGATAACAAGTAGCAAGTTTCATGCCACACACGGCAAGGACCCCTTACAGGAAATGCAATCTAAAAGCACTAACATGGGATAACTAGACGACCCTACAGCGGCACTACAAGCAATTTTCTTCAAACTGTAGCTTCTTGCTCGCCCGTACCAGCAGCGGTAGGTTCCATTGTCGACTCTCCTCCATGCCCAATGAGGGCGTCTTCCACTGCGTTGACAGCGCCATTGTCCAGCTGGAAGAAATCACGCATGGCCACAATTATCTCTGGGGTCAGTTGCTCTTTGAATTTCAGCGAGAAAGCAGCAAGGGTGGCTTCAGTAACATCTTCTCCATCTCTGGTGATGCCCAGACTCCGGCATACCAGCCGTTCGGCCATTTTAGCCGCTGGTACGGCCTCGGGACGGATGGACGGGCGCCGCACACGCTGAAGCGAGATGCCCCCAGAGCTGTTGCAGATCTTCAGCCCAACCATCGTCTTCCGGCGAGCTCGCAGGTTCTTAGGAGGAGATACAGCGGGTGGAGGTTGCGGGCTGCACAGCGAGGAGGCCCGCTCCAGCAGCGCCGGCTCTCGCACAACAAACAACTGTGAAGGCAGCACAAAGCACAGCAGAGATCTCCAGCACCTCCATTCACCAAAAGTGTTTCCAGCACCAAGCATGCCTCCCCAAATGGACAAGAGGAGGACTACAGATGGGTGTATATATTTTTAGGAGTGTCGAGAAACTCCTTACCATCAGCAAGTTTCATGGCATGCACCCCATCAGTCAATATGCAAGACAGCAGAGATCCAGTACCACTAGAGATAGCCATCAACAAATTCTGGAAGACAGTTCCAGATTTCTTGAGGTTCAGGAGTTCAATAGCTAAAGAAACTCATGAACACAGGGTGGTGTTCCTCTTTTCTACTTCCTCCGTTCCCAAATATAAGTCTTTTTAGAGATTCCAAAATGGACTACATACAAAGCAAAATGAGTGAATCTGCACTATAAACTACGTCTATATACATCTGTATGTAGTCCATATAGAAATCTCTAAAAGGATTTGTATTTAGGAACCGGTGGGGTAAGGAAAGTAGAATATGGTATTTTGTTAAATTCACCTTCACCGGAGGGACAAGCGTGTCGTCCAGCATCTCATACATCTGTACTGCGTGTCAAAGCATTGTGTGTAGGACGAAATAAGCTTGACATCAAAGAGATCCGATTACCCTAAAAAATCAAATAGATCAATCAGCTGATGCAAGTTTGCAACTGCATCAACCAGCTCACACTGTTACAATCCTACTTCATCATCTGGGGGACAAGCGTGTCGTCCAGCATCTCGTACATCGCTTCCCACCGCGGATGCATCTGATCCTTGAGAAGAACATGCGGGTCCTTTGCATCCACCATTATCTGGCTAACCCCGGGTGTCCTCCACACCTGGCTCCCCTTCATGGCCTTATACGCCCCTGCCATCTCCTCCCACATCCCACCTGACGCAAACACACTCACCAGAACCGTGTAGTAGCCTCCCAAACCCGAACCAGAGGGACCGTCAGACTTTGGAAGAGCTTCCCCCACCATTGTTCATAAAGCGTCCCACCTTGGACGCTTACGCGGCAATGCGCCCTGGAGGCACGGCCTTTGTCGACGACACTGGCGTGGCTGCAGGCTGATAACGCGGCGGTGAAGGTGGTCGAGCTGGGCTTGTATCCATGTTGCAACATCTGAGCACAGGCCTGTAGCGCGTAGGAGGCACGGCCATGGTTGGCGAAGGCCCGCATCATCGATGTCCATGTGACGGGATCCTTCTCTTGTAACATGTTGAAAACTTGCCAGGCAGAGTGCAGGTCACCGCTCCTTGAATACATGGTGAGCAGAGCGTTTCCTAAGGAGGTGTCTGACAGGAGACCTCGTGTGGTAGCGAAGCCATGGATTTGCCCAACTTCAACTGTGCTCTCGGATGCAACCAAGACACTGATCAATGTAGTTCCGTCAGGGGATACTGCTGACCGGAGCATGAGAAGAAATAAACGCATGACTTTGCCCTTGTGCTTGTTTTTGGCATAGCCATGGATTATGGCACTCCAGCTCACCAGGTCCTTTGCGGGCATAGAATCGAACAATCTCTGAGCCTTGTTCATCTGGCCAGCGTTGGCATAAGCAGTGATCATCGCATTCCACGCTGCAATGTCCTTGTTTCTGGGCATTCTGTCGAAGAACTCTCTCGCCATCGAAACGCGGCCGTTCTGTGCCAAGCCAGTGACCATTGTGGTCCAAGAAACCACGTTCCTATCCGGCATCCTCTCGAACAGCCGAACCGCCTCGTCCACTTTCCCAGCACGGAGGAAACCGGAGATCATGGCGCTCCAAGAATACGGGTTCCTCTGGGGCATCCTGTCGAACAGCTCCACGACCTCCTGAAGATGACCGTGGTCGGTGTAGGCCTTCACCATGACCGTCCAGATGACCACATTCCTCTCCGGCATCCGGTCGAACACCTCCCTTGCCTCCCTCAGCATCCCTTAAGTCTTCTTGTCTGTGTGATCTGAAGACTTATTACACTTGAGGACTGTGCATCCTCCAGCCGGTTAGGCGTCGCGTTCTGAGCATCCAAGAGACATTGTGGATTGCCGGTGAACGAAGTCTGTGAAGGTTTGGGAGTCTACCTTGAAGACTTACTAGAGTGATTGGGCGAGGTCTATGTGACCTTAGCTCAAGGAGAATACGGTGACGACTGGGTGTCCTGAGCTGCGTGTTCAGGACTGGGTGTCCGGAACTGTGTGTCCTAAGGTTTAAATACCTAGCCGCTCCAACCAGACGTACAGTTGTCACAGCAACTGGAACTGGTCCAACACATCATTGTCTTCAACGAGTCACTGGTTTCATCTTCACTTCCTTTTACTTACTGATTACTCATTGTGAAGTCATTGCATGTCTGTTTTATCTTTTGTCTTCACAACGTGAGTGTATGATCTGTTTGGCTTCATAATATCTTCCTACCTGATCCTTATTACACTGCAGCTATTTGTCACTGTGCTTTCACTCTGTTGATACTTGACCATGGCTTGCTTAGTGTAGTCTACCTTCCGCTGCATAGTAATAGGCATATCTCTGCTGTTTGTCTTCATAACTTCCACGTTCTGAAGACTTTCATAAAAATCGCCTATTCACCCCCCTCTAGTCGATATAACGCACTTTCAATTGGTATCAGAGCAAGGTGCTCCCTTGTTCTGTGTGATTCGGTTTAACCACCTGGAGTTTTAGTTATGTCGACTGCAGGGATAATCAAAGTCTCCGCTGCCTGCCCCGTCTTTGATGGAACTGAATATCCCTACTGAAAGAATAAGATGCGTATGCATCTTGAAGCCATTGACGTCGACCTATGGTATGTCGTCGAGAACGGCGTTCCCAAGGCTGGAGAAGGTGTCACTGCTGCTGATGTCAAGAAATTCGTTCAACTGGACTCTACTGCCAAGAATATCATCTGTGGTCATCTGACCAAAGGACAGTATGGCCGTGTAAGTGCTTTGAAGACATCCAAGCTGGTCTGGGACTGGCTCTCCAAGGTCAATGAAGGCATCCCCAGAGAGATCAGAGAATCAGTGTCCTTCGCAACCTCTTCAACCGCTTCAAGCGAAATGACAATGAGAATGTCCAGCACACATTTGACCGACTCACTGACATCACAAATGAGCTTCAAGCCCTCGGCGCCACTGAGATTACCAAACACGAAGTCGTCAAGATGCTTCTGAGATCACTTGATAGTTCGTTTGACATCCTGGCCCTAATGATTCAAGAACGTCCTGACTTCAAGACACTCGATCCGTCTGACATACTTGAGAGGCTCAACACACATGAGTTTCAGCTTTCGGAGAAAGAGAGATCTACGGTCCAAATTATGGGCGAACTCGTGCCTTGAAGGCAAAAGCTGTCTCCTCATCTGAAGAAGAATCTGACAGCAGTTCTGATGACCCTGAAGACATTGGAAGGGAACTTGCTATGCTTGTCAAGAAGTTCCAAAAATTCACCAAGAAGAAAGGCTTCAGAAAGTCTTCCCGATCAAGTTCAAGGAATGATGAAGCTCCTGCTCATGACTACAAGAAGAAAACATGTCATAAGTGCAAGAAACTTGGCCACTTCATCTCTGAGTGTCCACAGTGGGACAATGAGAACAAAAAGAAGAAGAAGAGCAAGGAATATGACTCTGACGACAAGAAGAAGAAGAAGAAATACTCAAAGTCTTCTTCCAAGTCTTCCTCAAAGTCTTCATCACACAAGAAGAGCTCATTTGGCAAGGCACGTGCGTTTGTTGGCAAGGAAATAGATTCAGAGGAGGAGTCTGCTTCAGAGGAGGCGGAGGTGGAGTCTGAGGAGGAATCTGACTCAGGCGTCGCAAGTCTGGCTACAGCATACGTTGCCAAGTCCATCTTCAACACTGAAGACAATGACTTCATCACCGACACCGATGCAAATGACAAGGACTACTCCGCCTCTACCTACTGCTTCATGGCACGCGGTGCCAAGATAAACACACGCACTACTCACTATCAAACATCTAGTGACGATGACTCTGATTGTGGTTCAAAACCTAGCTACAAAACACTTGCTAAAATTGCAACTGAACAACAGAAAGCTATGGAACATATTCAAAAACTGTTAGACAGAAGCGATGATCTGTTGGGTGCTGAAATGACTCGATCTGAATCCTTAATTGAAGACATAAAAAATCTTCACGTTAAGTATCAGGAACTTGGAAGTCGTCATGAAACTCTCTCAACAACTCATGAAAAGCTTTCCTATGATTATCTTCAAAGGAAGCAAGATCTTGAGAAATTGAGAGCGGTTCATGAAGATCTTCAAACGAAAAACGAGTCACTTCGCGCCAAACAGATCAGTCCCGCTCAGGAAGGATTTGAACCACCATGTCTTAAATGCATTGAGCGTGATAATGCTACTTCTGTTGCTGAATGTTCTACTGCTACTGCTGTTGCAATATCTTCAACTGTTGATGCGGTAACTAACCCCTCTGTTGAGGATACCACCGCTATTGCTGATGAGAATGCTAGGTTGAAGACATTTCTTGAAACAGGGATGTACAAAAGCCTTAAAGGGCATCAGACGCTATGTGATGTCCTGAAAAAGCAGATTCTGAATCGAAACCCTAGGAAAGAGGGTGTAGGGTTCGTAAGGAAAATGAATGCAGATGGCTCTTACTGGAAACCTGAGCAGTACCCCAAAACCATGTGGGTTGCTGCAAAGGAACCTTCAGCAGATCCATCCAATCTAACTGGCTTCACTTGTGCTAACCCCATTATCATTAATGAATCCTTTGATGCAAACTATGTACTGTTTAAGAATCAGAATGGTGAAGTGTTTGCCAGGTACATTGGTACTAACTGCAGGAATGGACCGCCTATGAAGAAGATCTGGGTTCCGAAAAGGTGTCTGGAAAATCTTCCTGTGAATGTCTTCATGACACCTCACTTGAAGAAGACAAACCTCAGACCAAAGGCTTCATACGGTCCAAAGGCTTCATACAAACAGAGGACTCACCTAAGTCGCACTAACGCAAATGTTTTGCAGGGAAACCATACTCAGGCATATGAATATGAGAGCGGTTCATCAAACCGCCATGTTCATAAGACCAAGAACTATTCTGCTTATTCTTATGAGTACTATTGTCCACCTGCAAGACTGTTTCTAAGGCTTCAAAGCCAAAATTCTCAGATGCTGCACTTAAACTTATTGCTTCTAAGCCACCCTTGAATATGTGGGTGGTTAAGAAGGCTTAACTCTCTTTTGCAGGGAAAGGTCTCCAGCAGAAAACCAAAATCGTCTGACGCTATTGCTGGAGACCTTAAACATCTTGTAGGGCGCAAGATCAAATGCCCAAATGGTCTTACTATGTACTTCGTACCTGAATCGCTTGCTACTCTCCCTATTAGTCCTAACATGGATCTAAGCTTTCATAACCCACTGGTTCGTCAAATGTTTTTGCTTCACAATGCTCTTGGTGAAGCCTATCCCCCTAACTGCACTGTAGGGTACGACACCAACGTCTTTAGAATGGATTATTGATAGTGGGTGTACAAATCACATGACTGGCAAAAGAAGTCTTCTTATGGACTCAACCTTACGTCCATCTGACAAGAGCCACATCACATTTGCTGACACTGGTAAAAGTAAGGTATTGGGTCTAGGTAGAATTGCAATCTCAAGGGATCAACACATGGATAAAGTCATGCTTGTTGAGTCCCTTGGCTTCAACTTAATGTCTGTCTCAATGCTTTGCAATTTGAACATGATCGTAATGTTTGGAAAATATCGTTGCCTTGTACTAATGGAATCTGACAAGTCTCTAGTGTTTGAAGGGTATCGAAAAGATGATTTGTATGTGGTAGATTTCTCAGCAGGGCCACAGCTTGCAGTATGTCTTCTAGCAAAGGCTTCAGAATGCTGGCTCTAGCATCGAATGCTTGGACATGCTGGCATGAGGAACCTCCACACCCTTTTCGAAGAAGAAGCATGTCATAGGCATCGAGGGCGTCAAGTTCAAGAAAGACCACTTATGCGGTGCCTGTGAAGCAGGGAAGATGACGAGGGCCAAACATCCCTCGAAGACAATCATGATTAGTACTCAACCCTTCGAACTGCTTCACATGGATCTTTTCGGTCCCACTCATTACTCAACTCTAACTACTACTGCTTGCCTCTATGGCTTCGTTATTGTTGATGATTATTCTAGATATACTTGGGTGCACATAATCCTTTACAAGACTGAAGTGCAGGATGTCTTCAGACGCTTCGCCAATCGAGCTATGAACAATTTTGGCGCCAAGATAAAGCACATCAGAAGTGACAATGGCACTAAATTCAAGAACACTGGCCTTGATACATATCTTGATACCTTGAGCATCACACATGAATTCTCTGCCCCGTACACGCCAGAGCAGAATGGTGTCGTCGAACGCAAGAATAGAACACTAATTGAGATGGCCAGAACGATGCTAGATGAATACAAGACCCCAAGAAAATTCTGGCCCGAAGCCATTGATACTGCGTGCCATACAATCAATCGTGTTTATCTTCACAAGCTACTGAACAAGACATCTTATGAGCTCCTTACTAGTAAGAAGCCAAATGTCGGTTACTTCAGAGTATTTAGCGCAAGGTGCTGGATCAAGGACCCACATCACACCTCAAAATTTGCACCAAAAGCCCATGAGGGTTTTATGCTTGGATATGGAAAGGATTCGCACTCCTACAGAGTCTTCAGTCTCTTTCATTACAAAGTGATTGAAACAGTGGATGTGCGGTTCGATGAGACCAACGGCTCACAAAGAGAGCAGCTGCCAAGTGTGCTAGATGAAGTTCCATCCAGTGAATCAATCAAGCTAATGGGAACTGGAGAAATTATACCTTCTGAAGCTCATCCTGAAGAAGAACTTATCATTTCAGCACCTGATCAACATGAAGACAATGCTCAGCCTGAAGACATTCCTTCAAACAATGACAATGAACAGCAAGAGCAAAGTCTTCGCCCTGTACATCCTCACGTTGCCAATGAAGTGCAGATTGAAAGAATAATTGATAGCATAAATGCACCTGGTCCACTCACTCGTTCAAGGGCAACTCAGCTAGCAAATTTCTGTGGGCACTTCGCATTCGTCTCAATATCAGAACCCAAGAAAGTTGAAGAAGCCTTCATGGAACCTGAATGGATTCAAGCTATGCAAGAAGAGCTTCAACAGTTTGAGCTGAATAATGTATGGGAACTGGTTAAGCGTCCTGATCCACGGAAGCACAACATAATAGGCACCAAATGGATATACCGCAACAAGCAAGATGAGCATGGTCAAGTTGTCAGAAACAAAGCTCGTCTCGTTGCTCAAGGATATACTCAAGTGGAAGGCATTGACTTCGATGAAACATTTGCTCCTGTGGCTAGACTTGAAGCCATACGCATACTGCTGGCCTATGCAAATCATCATAACATACTTCTATATCAAATGGATGTGAAGAGTGCCTTTCTCAATGGCAAGATTGAAGAAGAAGTGTATGTTGCACAACCACCTGGCTTTGAAAATTTAAAACATCCTGACATGGTATACAAGCTCAACAAGGCACTGTATGGCCTCAAACAAGCCCCTCGGGCCTGGTATGACACACTCAAATGCTTCCTGAAGAGCAAAGGCTTCATACCTGGTTCCCTAGATCCCACTCTTTTCACGAAGACATATGATGGTGAACTGTTTGTGTGCCAAATATATGTGGATGACATTATCTTCGGCTGCACCAATCAGAAGTACAGTGAAGAGTTTGGATATATGATGCAAGAGCAATATCAGATGTCCATGATGGGGGAGCTGAAGTTCTTCCTTGGTCTTCAAATACGGCAACAACGCAATGACATCTTCATATCTCAAGAGAAGTATCTCAAAGATTGCCTGAAGAAGTTCGGTATGCAAGACTGCAAAGGCTTCACAACACCAATGCCAGCCAAACATCATCTGGGTCCTGACGACAATGGTAAAGAGTTCGATCAAAAGGTATAACGCTCCATAATTGGTTCTTTACTTTATCTATGTGCATCTAAGCCAGATATTATGCTTAGTGTTTGCATGTGTGCTCGATTTCAAGCGGCACCAAAGGAGTCGCATCACTTAGCTGTGAAGCGAATTCTTCGATATTTGGCTCACACCCCAACTCTAGGATTATGGTATCCAAAGGGCTCAGAGTTTGATCTGGTTGGATTCTCGGATGCTGATTATGCCGGTGACAAAGTTGATCGCAAGTCTACATCAGGCACATGTCACTTTCTGGGACGATCACTTGTATGTTGGTCTTCAAAGAAGCAGAACTGTGTATCTCTCTCCACTGCTGAATCTGAATACATTGCTGCTGGATCTTGCTGCGCTCAGCTTCTGTGGATGAAGCAAACACTCAAGGACTATGGCATCCATCTGAAGCAAGTGCCACTCTACTGCGACAACGAAAGCGCCATCAAGATTGCTAACAACCCAGTTCAGCACTCGAAGACAAAGCACATTGAAATTCGTCATCTCTTTCTCAGAGATCATGTTGTGAAGGAAGACATTGATATCATACACGTCAACACTGAAGAGCAATTGGCAGATATCTTCACCAAGCCCTTGGATGAGAAGAGGTTTTGCAAGTTACGGTGTGAGCTAAATATCCTGGAATCCTCAAATGTCCTGTGATCAGGCACACATCCTAACCCTTATGCATATTGATGACTTAGATGTGCAACACACGAAGTGAAGTATATCTTCAATCAATGAAGACATACATTCTAAGTGTGAATACATTAATGTGGAATTTGACTTCGGAGCGCCACGATAATTGAGCGCCGTGTCTGGGTCTAATACTTCCTATACGGTGGGTAACGTCACCACCAAACATTCTATTTTGAAGTGTTTCACTCATGGCGTTACCTTGCAGTGTCTTCACATTTGGTTTGGCTTCGAACTCAACATATTTTCATGATTATCTTCACTATGTTGATTATAGATATATACATATATATATGCTAGTGTTCTGTCCTCTACAGCATTCACTTATAGCTATGTCTTCGTGTTGAATCTTTTGAACTAAGTGAATGTGATCGGACCGCAACTTCTTTATGCTTTCTATCTCAAACTCTATCTCTCCAAGTCATATGCATTCTATTGAAACTGTCGAATGTCTTCACTGTGTCCTTGTCAGCAGAAGATACAGAGACAACCATTAAGTCCGTTTTCAATGCTCATTCCTCCACATGAAATCCGGAGAAGTAGGAACGACCACCCGACAATCCAGGCGTGCGTGGGACGTGGAACAAACCCCAAAATTCCGCATACAAGCCACGTGTTCCTCAGATGCGAATCGCCAGGGGCACCTGTGTAATAGCACAGTGCCGCCCCTGTGCCTATAAATACACACTCATAGCGGTAATTATCTCTTCTTCCACCCTCGCAAGAACCCTAGCGCCACCGCTAGCTCTCGACGACGCCGGCGACGAAGCGCTTCGCTGCCGTAACCTCTCCGACGCCGTCTTCACGCCGACCACGGACATCGTCCTCTCCGCCGTCGCCGTAGGTCTCCTCCGTCGCCAAGTTAGGGCACGGACGAGTGAACTGCTCGGCCTCATCTCCCACTCCGTCTAGCAGTTCTCAGTGTGGTAAATAAAACTCCCTTTTTACAGCACCATTGATCCTATTGATCTGTCACTTTCTACCACAAACAGTTTCTGTTCACACAAGCTAGATCTCTCTCATACTGCATCTCATAACATGCCTAGTATATTCACTTGTGCTTCACAAAGTAGTTAGATTCCTCACTTGTACTGATCTGTGGATTTGTACAAATCTAGAACCAACTTCTTATCTATGAGTGAATGTCTTCGCACGATGAGGTCAATGTCTTCTAAACCGATTTATCTTCAAAATCTTCTGAGAATGCATATGACATCTTCCCCTTCCCTCGCACCTTAATGCTGTCACAGGTACATGTCCGCGGGAGAATCCTTTGGTTCTCATAGTCTGCATTCATTTGCAGAATTCTTAAAGCATCACATAAATTCTCCTGAAGCCAGTTCCTGTTGGTCCAGCAAGAGAAAGCCTTTGAAGCCTTTGAACGTCTTGAAGCCTTTCAAGTTAAAGTTTGAATCTGATGCACCAAGGCAAGAAGCAGTTCCGATTGTCTTCCCAACAAGAATGACTGGCTCGAAGCCAAAGAGCTGGTCAACAGCTTCAGAGCTCAAGAAGACAAGAACTGCTGAGGCTGAAGCCAGGAAGAGGAAGCACTCTGAAGCCTCTCCTACTGACCCCACCAAGAAAAAGAGAAAGACCAAGAAATCTCGGGCTGCTCCCACAGAGCCCTTGATAGTTGAACCCATCTCTATGGTTCATCCTGACGCAGAACGTCAACTGACAGTTCATGAGCCTGCTTCCACAGAGGCTCCTGAAGCTGAAGACATTCCAGCAGCTGATCCCATCGCTGCTGAAGACATTGGTCATCATGACAATGTAGAAGATGATGCAGTCCTTCCTCAGTTTGAAAACAGCGAACTCATCAGCATTGGTCGTCCACCGACGTCAATTGCACAGGATGCCTCATGGGCGGATCGCCCACAAGAGGAAGAAGACTATGAGGCCCAGCCCACTCCAACTCCACAGGCGTCGTTTGCGTTCCGCAGGCTTCACAAAGGTCCAAGGCCTCAAGTCTCTGCTGAAGACATTCCGGCTGCAACAGCCGCAGAAGAAGAAGTACCACAAGATCCCACTCTCTTGTTCCACCAAGAAGCAGTTCTCCAGGAGAATGTGCCTGTGACCGACCCTCCAGCTAGTCAAGAGGAGGATGAAAATCTTGAGGCTGCCACAACCACAAATGAAGCTAATGTGGAGCCCTCCCCAGCAAAAGCTTCAGAAGACAGCGAAGCCAGTGATCCTGCCACTTCTGTTTCTGAGTCTGCTGCCGGTCCCCAATTCAACTATCATGTTGAGCACAGGCCTTAGGTCCAGAAGCCAATCCCAAGACTCCCAAGGTTTCCAGGTCCTGCATCAGCACCTGGCTCCTTCAACATCAATGGCTTCAGGGCAGACAACACGTTCTTCGATAGCTCCAGGAACCCCTACTCAAGGGAAAGGATATCATCTGATCGGTTCTGGAGCTATCCTCAGCGAAGCTATTACTCTTGCATTCTTTACAACCAAGGTCGCATCTTCCCACACAAGCGCCTTGACGTTGAAGCTATAGCTGGTCTGCCCTGTCTAGAAGAAGCGTTGGATTGCTTCAAGCAAGTGGGTCTGCTGCAGTTTGTCACTGATGAAGAGCATTGGAATGAAGAGATACTGCTACAATTCTATGCCACACTTCACATCAAAGGGTATAGCAGAGATCCGAGGACTTGGGTCCTGGAGTGGATGACTGGCAACGTTCATCACGAAGCCAATGCATTTGACATCATTGAGCTCACTGGCTTGCCCACTCCTGGCGATCTCTTCGAGCAAGGCTGTCAGCTGCATACTGAAGCTATTGAGAGCATCTTTCAGCGGCCAGAACCCAATATGAGTCAAATGCTCAGCATGATGAAGCCAATGCCCCCAAATGCTGCGTATCCCACAGAGTTCTTCGTTGAAGACCTTGAGTACCTGCCCAGAACCATCTATCACATCATCAGGAGAACTCTCTGGCCTATCAAAGGGCACTCTCCAAATGCCAAGCTTCAGGGTGCAATGAAGACTTTGGTCTTCTATATACTTCATGGCAAATGCTTCAATGCACGGGACTTCTTCATACGCCAACTTGCTGCATCAGGCATGGATCTGTTTGGTTTGAAGTTCTACGCCCCTTGGGTCATGCGGCTGATCAAGCTACACTCCGCCATCAAGTATCAGCCCTCAGCCCGCAACCATCGAATCTTCTTGCCTGACGTGGACATGTCAACTGAAGCCATATATTCTGAGCCTGCCAAGCAACCTCTAAGTCTTCAGAATGCAGAACATCAGAGTTTTACTCAGAACGATGAAGGCGTTGAAGCAGTTTCTTGGGTGTATCCTTTGGCTGGCACTACACGTGCACCACACCTTGCTTCAACTGAAGCCACTGACAGTGCCACTGCTCCAAGACCCAAGAAGCGCACTCGTGTTCTCAACAACCGAGAGCTTCTTGTGGCTCTACATCAGAAACAAGATAGGCATCATGACTGGCTGAAGCGTCAGATGAAAAGCCTTTTGGTGGATGTCAATCGCACTCGAAATCTTGCCACCAAGAATGCGTTCGTTGCCCATGAAACCTGTCGTCGCACATGGAAAGGGCTAACGATGATGCTTTCTGAAGCTGAACTTCAAGAGGATGTCTTCAATGAGAGATTCAAGTTTGACTCCACACCTCCTCGAAGGGCTGTGCTGCTAGGAACTCCATCCCTTGAAGACTCTGAGTTCTCTTCCTCTGCTGCCACAGTAACTGCCAGAATTATTGAGGAAGAAGACGATGCTACTTCACCGCCATATCCTTCAGCACCTCCAAGCTCTTCTGCACCGCCAAACAACACCAACAACCCTGCTACTTCATCTACTCCTCATGGGAACGAGTAGAGGCTCTATGTCTTCAAACCTTTTTGGTCATTACTGACAAAAGGGGGAGAAGCATATGAGATTGATAGTCTTCAAGCGGGTTCATATGGGCGTTGTGCTTACAACTCTCGTTTTTGCTACATTTGGTTCTTATGAGTTGTAACACTTAAACCAGATGGTCGTCTGCTACTTGTTGGCCACCTTGTTTTGCGAAGATAAATTCCGCATGTGCGACGATAAATTCCGCACTTAGCTCATTCTGCAGACGTCCATTTTCTATTATGCATGTCATTATCTTCATATACTTTCACATGCATAGTGGATTGTCATCATAAGCTGAAGTGGATCTCCACAAGTACAACCTGCCATGTGCATTTGCATTCCAAAAGCAAACTAACTTATATGCACATCTTCAGGGGGAGCCCTTGCAACTTATGAAGACAATTCCTTATCCTTTACAAATTCACAGATTATATTCCCCGTTGAAAACTTCAACTAGTTTGTCATCAATCACCAAAAAGGGGGAGATTGTAAGTGCATCTAGTGCCACCCCTAGTTGGTTTTGGAGTATTGACGACAAACCTAGTTGAGGGACTAATGTGTTTGTGAGAATTACAGGATAACACAGGTAGAAGTCCCTCATTGATTCGGTTTTACTACCAGAGATGACCCCTAAAATGTATGAAGACATTGAAGTCAAAGGTGGTATATGAAGATATTCTCATTGAAGACTATGACAAGAGAAGACACGATATGAAGCCTATGGAGCTCGAAGACTTAGATCTTTCGTAGGTCTTTTTCTTTTGTGTTGAGTCATAGGAACCACCGTACTGTTAAGTGGGGTCTAAGAGAACCAGTCAGAATGACTGAAGTGATGCCTAAACCAAAAACTTATGTCTTCGAGTGAAGACAATGAGAGCGAATCTTGTCCAGAGTCGGACAAGTCAGCTTTGCTTGTAGCCCAAGTAAAGTTGCCGTGTGAGTTTGAAATATGACCGTTGAGACACGTGTCAGTTCCTTAGTGACCCAGGGTCATTTCGGACAAATCAGGTCGGGTTGCCAAGTGGCTATAAATAGCCCACCCCCTACAACCATAAACGGTTGGCTGCTCAGATTGAAAGTACGGCTTTTGTCGTTTGAGAGCAACCCACCTCGAAGCCATTGAGAGAGAATTCCTTGTAAGGATAAAGCCCTAACCACCCAGAGCCAGAGAGAAATGGGCATCACTTAAGTCTTCTTGTTTGTGTGATCTGAAGACTTATTACACTTGAGGACTGTGCATCCTCCAGCCGGTTAGGCGTCGCGTTCTGAGCATCCAAGAGACATTGTGGATTGCCGGTGAACGAAGTCTGTGAAGGTTTGGGAGTCTACCTTGAAGACTTACCAGAGTGATTGGGCGAGGTCTATGTGACCTTAGCTCAAGGAGAATACGGTGAGGACTGGGTGTCCTGAGCTGCGTGTTCAGGACTGGGTGTCCGGGACTGTGTGTCCTAAGGTTTAAATACCTAGCCGCTCCAACCAGACGTACAGTTGTCACAGCAACTGGAACTGGTCCAACACATCATTGTCTTCAACGAGTCACTGGTTTCATCTTCACTTCCTTTTACTTACTGATTACTCATTGTGAAGTCATTGCATGTCTGTTCTATCTTTTGTCTTCACAACGTGAGTGTATGATCTGTTTGGCTTCATAATATCTTCCTACCTGATCCTTATTACACTGCAGCTATTTGTCACTGTGCTTTCACTCTGTTGATACTTGACCATGGCTTGCCTAGTGTAGTCTACCTTCCGCTGCATAGTAATAGGCATATCTCTGCTGTTTGTCTTCATAACTTCCACGTTTTGAAGACTTTCATAAAAATCGCCTATTCACCCCCCCTCTAGTCGATATAACGCACTTTCACTTCTTCTATTGCCAATCGGCCATCTTTCACTGATTTCTTCTTACTCTTCCTTTTGTTGTGAACACCACATCACAAATACTAGTGAAATTACATACAACAGTAACTGATAGAGAGGTTTGAGTGCCTTCTTTTTAACTCCATTGATTGGACAGGGCCAATTACACATTTTGAATCTTATTCTCGTTGCCCATGCGAGTCTTCTTCACTGGTGGTTTCCACTCTTGGACCTACATGTCAGTGGCTCTATCTCTCCTTGATAAGCAGCCCTAAACCTCTCCGATGAGAAAAGGTAAATAGTTAGGGTGTGTGTGGATAATGAGATAGACTTTCTCATGCTTTGTCTGTGAATTCATTGATTGCCAACAAAGCACAGTGAGGTCTCCAGCACCTCCATTCACCAAAAGTGTTTCCAGCACCAAGCATGCCTCCCCAAATGGATAATTGGAGGATACGGATGGTGTATATATTTTTAAGAGTGTCGAGAAACTTCTTACCATCAGCAAGTTTCATGGCATTGCACCCCCACCATTCAATATGCAAGACAGTAAAGATCTAGAGCCACTAGAGATAGCCATCAACAAATTCTGGAAGACAGTTCCAAATTTCTTGAGGTTCAGGAGTTCAGTAGCTAAAGAAACTCATGAACACAGGTTGGCGTTCCTTTTTTCTACTCCCTCCGTTCCTAAATATAAGTCTTTTTAGAGATTCCAACATGGACTACATACGGAGCAAAATGAGTGAATCTTGTATCCTAAATATTTGTCTTTCTAGTTTCTAAATATTTGTCTTCTAGAGATTTCAACAACTGACTACATACGGAGCAAAATGAGTGAATCTATACTCTAAAATATATCTATATACCATTTGAAATCCGTAAAAGACAAATATTTAGGAACGGAGGGAGTAGAACAAAGCTTTGCCTAGATTCTGTACAACAGAGGCAGCTTTCAAGGATACAAGATGATTCACATTGAGTGGCTGTGACTTCTTCAGAGGAAAAGAAAAGAGCTCACTAGTCCAGCTCGGCAAACATAATGTTGGACAGAGCTTCCAAATACCTACTGTACTATTCTGTCCAATCAAGGATGTAAAAAAAAAATCAGCCCAGCAAAAGTATGCAAGCAAACATGCCCCGTGACACATCACTTTCAGTAGAGGGAAATAGCTCAGCTCATCGGATTTATGCAACTGAATCACATTGCCTAGTCAAGATAAAGAGAATACAAAAATCCATGCACTGATTTGCTTGATAACATTTCAAATGTTTCTCAGGATCATAGATCCAAAGATTACAGGCTGCCTGCATGAGAAACGAAATGAGACTACAAAATCAAAGCTTCGGTTGCCTGCCTCAAGCTTCAAAGCAGAAAAAAGTTGCGACATTTAGACGGAGCTTCAAAATTCAGACTACAGGTGCGATGAGCAGCACCCCGACCGCGAATCACCGTCGCATGACAGCAGCACGACGGCCGCTGAACCTCCGTCGCGGCCACCAAATCACCGTCACGTCAGGAGCAGCTGCTGCGGGCGCCGAGTCGCCCATGCTAAGATAAGGGGGTATGTGAACAGAATTTTAAGTGGCTTGCTGGTAATTCCACTTTTGATCTCTGCCGTCCAGTATATCCATCTAATGGGCCACAGTGGAAGCTTTCTGATTTGCCCTGAATTTCAGTTTTCACCGGATACTTTGCCCTTCTTGAATTGCCAAAGCCATTTGCCTGCAAATATAAACACTTGGATTACTTAGGAAGATTAAAAATAAGATTCAATGGAGTAAAATGGTGGCGATTTATATTTTTTTACCTTCTAGTCACAGGCACTGGGATGGCTTGCAGTGTTGCCACAGTGAGCAGCAGCAACTTCTTCTATTGCCAATCGGCCATATTTCACTGATTTCTTCTTACTCTTCCTTTTGCTGTGAACACCACATCACAAATACTAGTGAAATTACATACAACAGTAACTGATAGAGAGGTTTGAGTGCCTTCTTTTTAACTCCATTGATTGGACAGAGCCAATTACACATTTTGAATCTTATTCTCGTTGCCCATGCGAGTCTTCTTCACTGGTGGTTCCCACTCTTGGACCTACATGTTAGTGGCTCTATCTCTCCTTGATAAGCAACCCTAAACCTCTCTGATGAGAAAAGGTAAATAGTTAGGGTGTGTGTGGATAATGAGATAGACTTTCTCAAAAAAAATTCGAAACGGAGGCTAAAGATTTGCCTCATCTATTAAAGTAGAGGAGAATAGAGTTTTGTAGAGTTACACAAGGCCAAAGTACGGCATGACAATTACTCGCGCAATACAATTTTCCCTAATTGTTTAGCCCCTGTAGTAACCCATAGGTTGGCCTCATCTATAATAAGCTTGAGAAGGATTGGCGGTGGCGTCTCTTTGTGGCGGAAGACTCTAGCGTTCCTTTCATTCCAAATTGTCCAGGATACGAGCATGGTAAGGGAGGCCATGGCTCGACGATCCGGAATGCTCGAATTCGTGCGTTTGTCCCACCAAGAGAGGAGGGAATCCTCAAGGTGCCAGTCAGAAGGGTCCAGATGCGCAAGCCCATACTTGTCAATGAGCATCTGCCAAAGCCTTAAGGTGAAGTGGCATTTAGCGAATAGGTGGGCGCCCGACTCCTGCACCTGCTTACAGAGCGGGCAAAGACCGCAGTTGTCCCAGCCATGTCGCTCTAGCCTGTCGGCGGTCCAAATCCGATCTTGTAAGGCCAGCCAGGAGAAGAATTTGACCTTAGGGGGCGCCCACATTTTCCAGACCATGGAGTCCATGGGGGAAAGCGTCAAACCCAGAAATTGTGCCTTGTATGCAATGGACGCCGAATATGAGCCATCCAAAGAGTGCTTCCAAATGATGTCATCCTCAGAGTGGATGTCGAGGTGTATGTCATGGATGAGCATCCAAAGAGTGAAAAATTCCCGCACATGCTGGCCAGTGATAGTGATGTCTCGTCTGATCGTAAGCATCCAAGCATTCTCTGTAATAGCCTCTCGCACCTTCCAGTTCTTTCTCCTCGAGGCCTCAAAGACGAGAGGTGCAATGTCCTTCGGCTTGCAGCCAAGCAGCCAGGGGGAGTCCCAAAAAGGCGTTTTGGCCCCATTGCCCACGATGATGGAAGTGGAGGCGTAGAAAAAATCACGGTCCTCCTCAGTGCAAGGGTTGCCCAGGCCGACCCAGAGCTTGGACGGCTCTTTCCATTCAAACCAAAGCCATCTGAGCCTCAAAGCACGAGCAAAATTGTCGGTGTTAAGAACACCCAAACCCCCATAGCTGGTGGGGCAGCAGACCATGTCCCAGTTGACTTTACATTTGGCACCGGTGGTCTTGTCAGAGCCGGACCAAAGAAAAGCTAGCTCAATCTTGTTGAGGTTGTCAAGGGAACCCTGCGGGACAATGAGTGGTGTGATGGAGTACACAGCCTGAGAGGTGATGACAGAGTGAACAAGGGCCGTGCGCCCAATGGTGGTGATGTTCTGCCCATCCCAGGTGACCAATTTTCCAGCTGCCTTGTCCTGGAGGTATTGGAAGTCAACTTTCTTCAGTCTCCAAACCGATAGCGGGAGGCCCAAGTATTTGATAGGGAAAAACGCCCTGGTCGCCGGAATGCTGCTGAGAATGCTCACAAGATCAAGGTTGGCGCATCGAATGGGAACGACAGAGCTTTTGTGGAAGTTGGTGCAAAGGCCCGTGACGTCTCCAAAGCCTTTTAAGATGGTTGCAAGGTTGTCAATATCACTCTTAATTGGCGCCATGAACACGGCAGCGTCATCCGCATAGAGGGAGGTTCTGACCATTGTACCTCGGCCACGAATCTTATGAATGATTCCCTTGCGCGTAGCCAAGTCGAGGATCGTGTGCAACGGGTCAATTGCAAGCACAAAGAGCAGAGGCGAGATGGGGTCTCCTTGGCGAAAACCACGTCCATGCCTGATGGGGGGCCAGGCAGGCCGTTGAGGAGGAAGCGCGAGGACGAGGAGGAAAGCAATGCCGCAATCCAATTTCTGAATTTATCAGGGAACCCCATGCGTTGCATGAGATCCAAGACATACTCCCATCGGACTGAGTCAAAAGCCTTTTTGATGTCCAGCTTGAATAATAGAGCTGGAGTCTTGCACTTGTGCAGCCGACGAGCGAAGTTGCGAACATACATGAAATTATCATGAATGCTTCTCTTCTTGATAAATGCACTCTGCGCATTGGAAACCAGAGCATCCATGAGCGGCGCTAGGCGAATGGACAGCACCTTGGCGATGATTTTGGCAACGGCATGGATAAGACTGATAGGCCTATAGTCGGAGATCCCCTCAGCGCCGTCCTTCTTGGGCAATAAGACCACATTGGCAGAGTTTAGCCATTGTAGTTGTCCGTGCGCAGGGAGTCAAAGCAGTGGATGACTCACATGAAGTCCACCTTGATGAGGTCCCAACATTTCTTGAAGAAAATGCCGGTGAAGCCGTCCGGGCCGGGAGCTTTGTCGTTGGGCATTTCTTTGATAGCAGCCCAGACCTCGTCCTCGGTGATGACAACGCCAAGAGCGTGGAGGTTGTGATGCTGGATGTCAAGCTCATCCCAGTTAAAGTCTACGTTACTGTTGGTTCCAATCCGCCCCATGACCTCGGAGAAGTGGTCGTGGATGATCTTCTCCTTCTGCCCATGCTCAGTCACCCAACCGTGAGCCTGTTTGATGCAGTGAATATGGTTTTTTCTTCTGGCATTGACACGGTGATGGAAAAAATTTGTGTTCCCATCCCCTTCTTTGAGGTTGGCCACCCTCGCACACTGGCTCTTCCTAGCTCTCTGAAGGACCGCCAGGCTAATAACTCGCCGTTTAAGTCTAGCCCGAAGGTCGGACTCGGCAGGGGAGAGGAGACGCGTCTCTTGAGCAATGTCCAACCGAAGGATGACCAACAGAGCCGCATAGAGTTGGACGTTGGCCTTCGAGAACATTTTTCTACTCCATTCCAAAAGGCGGAGGGAGGTTTTTCTGAGCTTATGATGAAGGACTTGATAGGGCTCCAAGTGGGGCACGTGCTCGTTCCAGGCCGTTTGGATCACCTCAGTGAACCCAGGCAAGGAGACCCAAATGTTTTCAAATTTGAAGGAGCGGGGACGTCTGGGTCCTTTGTCATCTGCCAGGAGCAGCGGACAGTGGTCCGACAAGGAGGATGAAAGTGCATGGAGAACGTGGGTGTTGTATGTGGTGTCCCACTCTGCATTGCAGAAGAAGGAGTCTAGCTTGCACAGGGTTGGATTGGATCGCTCGTTACTCCAGGTGAAGCGCCTGTTTTGAAGATGGATTTCCTTAAGCTCACAAGACTGCAGCGTCGCACGGAAGCGGTTGATCCTACTTGTGTTCACGTTTCTCTTATTTTTGTCCCTAGCACGATAAATTTGATTGAAGTCGCCTGAGGCCAATCAGGCGACTCCCGGCAGCGGCTTGTGGCTGAGGAGCTCCGCAAAAAAGGCATCCTTGCACGCCGAGTCGGTGGGACCATACATCGAAGTGGTTTTGAATGTAGCTCCAGTATCCCAGATGCGTACCGTGGCCGACAGACAATAAGAAGATGTGGCAATGTCAGAGACCTTCAGGAGGCCTTGATCCCAAAGCAGGAGGATGCCGCCACGGGTCCCCTCAGCTGGCCGCTGTGCGAAGCCACGAAGCCTATTTCCGCCAATGGAAGCCGCAATGAACATGTCGATGGAGCTGAGCTTTGTTTCTTGGAGGCAGACAAGGTGACATGAGGTGCCCTCGATTGTTGCCTTAACAGTAGCCCTGCGGTCTGGGCAATTTAGCCCTCTCACGTTCCAACTCAGAGTGTTGATAGGTTGCTCATGCATGGGAAACATAGAGATTCTCAGGATACAATCTGATGGCAGAATACAACTTGGGGTTGAAGCAACTAAGGCAAGGCATAAAGCCAGTACTGCTAACAAGTAGCAAGTTCCATGCCACACACGGCAAGGACCCCTTACAGGAAATGCAATCTAAAAGCACTAACATGGGATAACTAGACGACCCTACAGTGGCACTACAAGCAATTTTCTTCAAACTGTAGCTTCTTGCTCGCCCGTACCAGCAGCGGTAGGTTCCATTGTCGACTCTCCTCCATGCCCAATGAGGGCGTCTTCCACTGCGTTGACAGCGCCATTGTCCAGCTGGAAGAAATCACGCATGGCCACAATTATCTCTGGGGTCAGTTGCTCTTTGAATTTCAGCGAGAAAGCAGCAAGGGTGGCTTCAGTAACATCTTCTCCATCTCTGGTGATGCCCAGACTCCGGCATACCAGCCGTTCGGCCATTTTAGCCGCTGGTACGGCCTCGGGACGGACGGACGGGCGCCGCACACGCTGAAGCGAGATGCCCCCAGAGCTGTTGCAGATCTTCAGCCCAGCCATCGTCTTCCGGCGAGCTCGCAGGTTCTTAGGAGGAGATACAGTGGGTGGAGGTTGCGGGCTGCACAGCGAGGAGGCCCGCTCCAGCAGCGCCGGCTCTCGCACAGCAAACAACTGTGAAGGCAGCACAAAGCACAGCAGAGATCTCCAGCACCTCCATTCACCAAAAGTGTTTCCAGCACCAAGCATGCCTCCCCAAATGGACAAGAGGAGGACTACAGATGGGTGTATATATTTTTAGGAGTGTCGAGAAACTCCTTACCATCAGCAAGTTTCATGGCATGCACCCCATCAGTCAATATGCAAGACAGCAGAGATCCAGTACCACTAGAGATAGCCATCAACAAATTCTGGAAGACAGTTCCAGATTTCTTGAGGTTCAGGAGTTCAGTAGCTAAAGAAACTCATGAACACAGGGTGGTGTTCCTCTTTTCTACTTCCTCCGTTCCCAAATATAAGTCTTTTTAGAGATTCCAAAATGGACTACATACAAAGCAAAATGAGTGAATCTGCACTATAAACTACGTCTATATACATCTGTATGTAGTCCATATAGAAATCTCTAAAAGGATTTGTATTTAGGAACCGGTGGGGTAAGGAAAGTAGAATATGGTATTTTGTTAAATTCACCTTCACCGGAGGGACAAGCGTGTCGTCCAGCATCTCATACATCTGTACTGCGTGTCAAAGCATTGTGTGTAGGACGAAATAAGCTTGACATCAAAGAGATCCGATTACCCTAAAAAATCAAATAGATCAATCAGCTGATGCAAGTTTGCAACTGCATCAACCAGCTCACACTGTTACAATCCTACTTCATCATCTGGGGGACAAGCGTGTCGTCCAGCATCTCGTACATCGCTTCCCACCGCGGATGCATCTGATCCTTGAGAAGAACATGCGGGTCCTTTGCATCCACCATTATCTGGCTAACCCCGGGTGTCCTCCACACCTGGCTCCCCTTCATGGCCTTATACGCCCCTGCCATCTCCTCCCACATCCCACCTGACGCAAACACACTCACCAGAACCGTGTAGTAGCCTCCCAAACCCGAACCAGAGGGACCGTCAGACTTTGGAAGAGCTTCCCCCACCATTGTTCATAAAGTGTCCCACCTTGGACGCTTACGCGGCAATGCGCCCTGGAGGCACGGCCTTTGTCGACGACACTGGCATGGCTGCAGGCTGATAACGCGGCGATGAAGGTGGTCGAGCTGGGCTTGTATCCATGTTGCAACATATGAGCACAGGCCTGCAGCGCGTAGGAGGCACGGCCATGGTTGGCGAAGGCCCGCATCATCGATGTCCATGTGACGGGATCCTTCTCTTGTAACATGTTGAAAACTTGCCAGGTAGAGTGCAGGTCACCGCTCCTTGAATACATGGTGAGCAGAGCGTTTCCTAAGGAGGTGTCTGACAGGAGACCTCGTGTGGTAGCGAAGCCATGGATTTGCCCAACTTCAACTGTGCTCTCGGATGCAACCAAGACACTGATCAATGTAGTTCCGTCAGGGGATACTGCTGACCGGAGCATGAGAAGAAATAAACGCATGACTTCGCCCTTGTGCTTGTTTTTGGCATAGCCATGGATTATGGCACTCCAACTCACCAGGTCCTTTGCGGGCATAGAATCGAACAATCTCTGAGCCTTGTTCATCTGGCCAGCGTTGGCATAAGCAGTGATCATCGCATTCCACGCTGCAATGTCCTTGTTTCTGGGCATTCTGTCGAAGAACTCTCTCACCATCGAAACGCGGCCGTTCTGCGCCAAGCCAGTGACCATTGTGGTCCAAGAAACCACGTTCCTATCCGGCATCCTCTCGAACAGCCGAACCGCCTCGTCCACTTTCCCAGCACGGAGGAAACCGGAGATCATGGCGCTCCGAGAATACGGGTTCCTCTGGGGCATCCTTTCGAACAGCTCCACGGCCTCCTGAAGATGACCGTGGTCGGTGTAGGCCTTCACCATGACCGTCCAGATGACCACGTTCCTCTCCGGCATCCGGTCGAACACCTCTCTTGCCTCCCTCAGCATCCCTTAAGTCTTCTTGTCTGTGTGATCTGAAGACTTATTACACTTGAGGACTGTGCATCCTCCAGCCGGTTAGGCATCGCATTCTGAGCATCCAAGAGACATTGTGGATTGCCGGTGAACGAAGTCTGTGAAGGTTTGGGAGTCTACCTTGAAGACTTACTAGAGTGATTGGGCGAGGTCTATGTGACCTTAGCTCAAGGAGAATACGGTGACGACTGGGTGTCCTGAGCTGCGTGTTCAGGACTGGGTGTCCGGAACTGTGTGTCCTAAGGTTTAAATACCTAGCCGCTCCAACCAGACGTACAGTTGTCACAGCAACTGGAACTGGTCCAACACATCATTGTCTTCAACGAGTCACTGGTTTCATCTTCACTTCCTTTTACTTACTGATTACTCATTGTGAAGTCATTGCATGTCTGTTTTATCTTTTGTCTTCACAACGTGAGTGTATGATCTGTTTGGCTTCATAATATCTTCCTACCTGATCCTTATTACACTGCAGCTATTTGTCACTGTGCTTTCACTCTGTTGATACTTGACCATGGCTTGCTTAGTGTAGTCTACCTTCCGCTGCATAGTAATAGGCATATCTCTGCTGTTTGTCTTCATAACTTCCACGTTTTGAAGACTTTCATAAAAATCGCCTATTCACCCCCCCTCTAGTCGATATAACGCACTTTCAATTGGTATCAGAGCAAGGTGCTCCCTTGTTCTGTGTGATTCGGTTTAACCACCTGGAGTTTTAGTTATGTCGACTGCAGGGATAATCAAAGTCTCCGCTGCGTGCCCCGTCTTTGATGGAACTGAATATCCCTACTGAAAGAATAAGATGCGTATGCATCTTGAAGCCATTGACGTCGACCTATGGTATGTCATCGAGAACGGCGTTCCCAAGGCTGGAGAAGGTGTCACTGCTGCTGATGTCAAGAAATTCGTTCAACTGGACTCTACTGCCAAGAATATCATCTGTGGTCATCTGACCAAAGGACAGTATGGCCGTGTAAGTGCTTTGAAGACATCCAAGCTGGTCTGGGACTGGCTCTCCAAGGTCAATGAAGGCATCCCCAGAGAGATCAGAGAATCAGTGTCCTTCGCAACCTCTTGAACCGCTTCAAGCGAAATGACAATGAGAATGTCCAGCACACATTTGACCGACTCACTGACATCACAAATGAGCTTCAAGCCCTCGGCGCCACTGAGATTACCAAACACGAAGTCGTCAAGACGCTTCTGAGATCACTTGATAGTTCGTTTGACATCCTGGCCCTAATGATTCAAGAACGTCCTGACTTCAAGACACTCGATCCGTCTGACATACTTGAGAGGCTCAACACACATGAGTTTCAGCTTTCGGAGAAAGAGAGATCTACGGTCCAAATTATGGGCGAACTCGTGCCTTGAAGGCAAAAGCTGTCTCCTCATCTGAAGAAGAATCTGACAGCAGTTCTGATGACCCTGAAGACATTGGAAGGGAACTTGCTATGCTTGTCAAGAAGTTCCAAAAATTCACCAAGAAGAAAGGCTTCAGAAAGTCTTCCCGATCAAGTTCAAGGAATGATGAAGCTCCTGCTCATGACTACAAGAAGAAAACATGTCATAAGTGCAAGAAACTTGGCCACTTCATCTCTGAGTGTCCACAGTGGGACAATGAGAACAAAAAGAAGAAGAAGAGCAAGGAATATGACTCTGACGACAAGAAGAAGAAGAAGAAATACTCAAAGTCTTCTTCCAAGTCTTCCTCAAAGTCTTCATCACACAAGAAGAGCTCATTTGGCAAGGCACGTGCGTTTGTTGGCAAGGAAATAGATTCAGAGGAGGAGTCTGCTTCAGAGGAGGCGGAGGTGGAGTCTGAGGAGGAATCTGACTCAGGCGTCGCAAGTCTGGCTACAGCATACGTTGCCAAGTCCATCTTCAACACTGAAGACAATGACTTCATCACCGACACCGATGCAAATGACAAGGACTACTCCGCCTCTACCTACTGCTTCATGGCACGCGGTGCCAAGATAAACACACGCACTACTCACTATCAAACATCTAGTGACGATGACTCTGATTGTGGTTCAAAACCTAGCTACAAAACACTTGCTAAAATTGCAACTGAACAACAGAAAGCTATGGAACATATTCAAAAACTGTTAGACAGAAGCGATGATCTGTTGGGTGCTGAAATGACTCGATCTGAATCCTTAATTGAAGACATAAAAAATCTTCACGTTAAGTATCAGGAACTTG
>NC_041386.1:613760431-613795433 GCF_002162155.2 Triticum dicoccoides
ATGAATCCTTTGATGCAAACTATGTACTGTTTAAGAATCAGAATGGTGAAGTGTTTGCCAGGTACATTGGTACTAACTGCAGGAATGGACCGCCTATGAAGAAGATCTGGGTTCCGAAAAGGTGTCTGGAAAATCTTCCTGTGAATGTCTTCATGACACCTCACTTGAAGAAGACAAACCTCAGACCAAAGGCTTCATACGGTCCAAAGGCTTCATACAAACAGAGGACTCACCTAAGTCGCACTAACGCAAATGTTTTGCAGGGAAACCATACTCAGGCATATGAATATGAGAGCGGTTCATCAAACCGCCATGTTCATAAGACCAAGAACTATTCTGCTTATTCTTATGAGTACTATTGTCCACCTGCAAGACTGTTTCTAAGGCTTCAAAGCCAAAATTCTCAGATGCTGCACTTAAACTTATTGCTTCTAAGCCACCCTTGAATATGTGGGTGGTTAAGAAGGCTTAACTCTCTTTTGCAGGGAAAGGTCTCCAGCAGAAAACCAAAATCGTCTGACGCTATTGCTGGAGACCTTAAACATCTTGTAGGGCGCAAGATCAAATGCCCAAATGGTCTTACTATGTACTTCGTACCTGAATCGCTTGCTACTCTCCCTATTAGTCCTAACATGGATCTAAGCTTTCATAACCCACTGGTTCGTCAAATGTTTTTGCTTCACAATGCTCTTGGTGAAGCCTATCCCCCTAACTGCACTGTAGGGTACGACACCAACGTCTTTAGAATGGATTATTGATAGTGGGTGTACAAATCACATGACTGGCAAAAGAAGTCTTCTTATGGACTCAACCTTACGTCCATCTGACAAGAGCCACATCACATTTGCTGACACTGGTAAAAGTAAGGTATTGGGTCTAGGTAGAATTGCAATCTCAAGGGATCAACACATGGATAAAGTCATGCTTGTTGAGTCCCTTGGCTTCAACTTAATGTCTGTCTCAATGCTTTGCGATTTGAACATGATCGTAATGTTTGGAAAATATCGTTGCCTTGTACTAATGGAATCTGACAAGTCTCTAGTGTTTGAAGGGTATCGAAAAGATGATTTGTATGTGGTAGATTTCTCAGCAGGGCCACAGCTTGCAGTATGTCTTCTAGCAAAGGCTTCAGAATGCTGGCTCTAGCATCGAATGCTTGGACATGCTGGCATGAGGAACCTCCACACCCTTTTCGAAGAAGAAGCATGTCATAGGCATCGAGGGCGTCAAGTTCAAGAAAGACCACTTATGCGGTGCCTGTGAAGCAGGGAAGATGACGAGGGCCAAACATCCCTCGAAGACAATCATGATTAGTACTCAACCCTTCGAACTGCTTCACATGGATCTTTTCGGTCCCACTCATTACTCAACTCTAACTACTACTGCTTGCCTCTATGGCTTCGTTATTGTTGATGATTATTCTAGATATACTTGGGTGCACATAATCCTTTACAAGACTGAAGTGCAGGATGTCTTCAGACGCTTCGCCAATCGAGCTATGAACAATTTTGGCGCCAAGATAAAGCACATCAGAAGTGACAATGGCACTAAATTCAAGAACACTGGCCTTGATACATATCTTGATACCTTGAGCATCACACATGAATTCTCTGCCCCGTACACGCCAGAGCAGAATGGCGTCGTCGAACGCAAGAATAGAACACTAATTGAGATGGCCAGAACGATGCTAGATGAATACAAGACCCCAAGAAAATTCTGGCCCGAAGCCATTGATACTGTGTGCCATACAATCAATCGTGTTTATCTTCACAAGCTACTGAACAAGACATCTTATGAGCTCCTTACTGGTAAGAAGCCAAATGTCGGTTACTTCAGAGTATTTAGCGCAAGGTGCTGGATCAAGGACCCACATCACACCTCAAAATTTGCACCAAAAGCCCATGAGGGTTTTATGCTTGGATATGGAAAGGATTCGCACTCCTACAGAGTCTTCAGTCTCTTTCATTACAAAGTGATTGAAACAGTGGATGTGCGGTTCGATGAGACCAACGGCTCACAAAGAGAGCAGCTGCCAAGTGTGCTAGATGAAGTTCCATCCAGTGAATCAATCAAGCTAATGGGAACTGGAGAAATTATACCTTCTGAAGCTCATCCTGAAGAAGAACTTATCATTTCAGCACCTGATCAACATGAAGACAATGCTCAGCCTGAAGACATTCCTTCAAACAATGACAATGAACAGCAAGAGCAAAGTCTTCGCCCTATACATCCTCACGTTGCCAATGAAGTGCAGATTGAAAGAATAATTGATAGCATAAATGCACCTGGTCCACTCACTCGTTCAAGGGCAACTCAGCTAGCAAATTTCTGTGGGCACTTCGCATTCGTCTCAATATCAGAACCCAAGAAAGTTGAAGAAGCCTTCATGGAACCTGAATGGATTCAAGCTATGCAAGAAGAGCTTCAACAGTTTGAGCTGAATAATGTATGGGAACTGGTTAAGCATCCTGATCCACGGAAGCACAACATAATAGGCACCAAATGGATATACCGCAACAAGCAAGATGAGCATGGTCAAGTTGTCAGAAACAAAGCTCGTCTCGTTGCTCAAGGATATACTCAAGTGGAAGGCATTGACTTCGATGAAACATTTGCTCCTGTGGCTAGACTTGAAGCCATACGCATACTGCTGGCCTATGCAAATCATCATAACATACTTCTATATCAAATGGATGTGAAGAGTGCCTTTCTCAATGGCAAGATTGAAGAAGAAGTGTATGTTGCACAACCACCTGGCTTTGAAAATTTAAAACATCCTGACATGGTATACAAGCTCAACAAGGCACTGTATGGCCTCAAAAAAGCCCCTCGGGCCTGGTATGACACACTCAAATGCTTCCTGAAGAGCAAAGGCTTCATACCTGGTTCCCTAGATCCCACTCTTTTCACGAAGACATATGATGGTGAACTGTTTGTGTGCCAAATATATGTGGATGACATTATCTTCGGCTGCACCAATCAGAAGTACAGTGAAGAGTTTGGATATATGATGCAAGAGCAATATCAGATGTCCATGATGGGGGAGCTGAAGTTCTTCCTTGGTCTTCAAATACGGCAACAACGCAATGACATCTTCATATCTCAAGAGAAGTATCTCAAAGATTGCCTGAAGAAGTTCGGTATGCAAGACTGCAAAGGCTTCACAACACCAATGCCAGCCAAACATCATCTGGGTCCTGACGATAATGGTAAAGAGTTTGATCAAAAGGTATAACGCTCCATAATTGGTTCTTTACTTTATCTATGTGCATCTAAGCCAGATATTATGCTTAGTGTTTGCATGTGTGCTCGATTTCAAGCGGCACCAAAGGAGTCGCATCACTTAGCTGTGAAGCGAATTCTTCGATATTTGGCTCACACCCCAACTCTAGGATTATGGTATCCAAAGGGATCAGAGTTTGATCTGGTTGGATTCTCGGATGCTGATTATGCCGGTGACAAAGTTGATCGCAAGTCTACATCAGGCACATGTCACTTTCTGGGACGATCACTTGTATGTTGGTCTTCAAAGAAGCAGAACTGTGTATCTCTCTCCACTGCTGAATCTGAATACATTGCTGCTGGATCTTGCTGCGCTCAGCTTCTGTGGATGAAGCAAACACTCAAGGACTATGGCATCCATCTGAAGCAAGTGCCACTCTACTGCGACAACGAAAGCGCCATCAAGATTGCTAACAACCCAGTTCAGCACTCGAAGACAAAGCACATTGAAATTCGTCATCTCTTTCTCAGAGATCATGTTGTGAAGGAAGACATTGATATCATACACGTCAACACTGAAGAGCAATTGGCAGATATCTTCACCAAGCCCTTGGATGAGAAGAGGTTTTGCAAGTTACGGTGTGAGCTAAATATCCTGGAATCCTCAAATGTCCTGTGATCAGGCACACATCCTAACCCTTATGCATATTGATGACTTAGATGTGCAACACACGAAGTGAAGTATATCTTCAATCAATGAAGACATACATTCTAAGTGTGAATACATTAATGTGGAATTTGACTTCGGAGCGCCACGATAATTGAGCGCCGTGTCTGGGTCTAATACTTCCTATACGGTGGGTAACGTCACCACCAAACATTCTATTTTGAAGTGTTTCACTCATGGCGTTACCTTGCAGTGTCTTCACATTTGGTTTGGCTTCGAACTCAACATATTTTCATGATTATCTTCACTATGTTGATTATAGATATATACATATATATATGCTAGTGTTCTGTCCTCTACAGCATTCACTTATAGCTATGTCTTCGTGTTGAATCTTTTGAACTAAGTGAATGTGATCGGACCCCAACATCTTTATGCTTTCTATCTCAAACTCTATCTCTCCAAGTCATATGCATTCTATTGAAACTGTCGAATGTCTTCACTGTGTCCTTGTCAGCAGAAGATACAAAGACAACCATTAAGTCCGTTTTCAATGCTCATTCCTCCACATGAAATCCGGAGAAGTAGGAACGACCACCCGACAATCCAGGCGTGCGTGGGACGTGGAACAAACCCCAAAATTCTGCATACAAGCCACGTGTTCCTCAGATGCGAATCGCCAGGGGCACCTGTGTAATAGCACAGTGTCGCCCCTGTGCCTATAAATACACACTCACAGCGGTAATTATCTCTTCTTCCACCCTCGCAAGAACCCTAGCGCCACCGCTAGCTCTCGACGACGCCGGCGACGAAGCGCTTCGCTGCCGTAACCTCTCCGACGCCGTCTTCACGCCAACCACGGACATCGTCCTCTCCGCCGTCGCCGTAGGTCTCCTCCGTCGCCAAGTTAGGGCACGGACGAGTGAACTGCTCGGCCTCATCTCCCACTCCGTCTAGCAGTTCTCAGTGTGGTAAATAAAACTCCCTTTTTACAGCACCATTGATCCTATTGATCTGTCACTTTCTACCACAAACAGTTTCTGTTCACACAAGCTAGATCTCTCTCATATTGCATCTCATAACATGCCTAGTATATTCACTTGTGCTTCACAAAGTAGTTAGATTCCTCACTTGTACTGATCTGTGGATTTGTACAAATCTGGAACCAACTTCTCATCTATGAGTGAATGTCTTCGCACGATGAGGTCAATGTCTTCTAAACCGATTTATCTTCAAAATCTTCTGAGAATGCATATGACATCTTCCCCTTCCCTCGCACCTTAATGTTGTCACAGGTACATGTCCGCGGGAGAATCCTTTGGTTCTCATAGTCTGCATTCATTTGCAGAATTCTTAAAGCATCACATAAATTCTCCTGAAGCCAGTTCCTGTTGGTCCAGGAAGAGAAAGCCTTTGAAGCCTTTGAACATCTTGAAGCCTTTCAAGTTAAAGTTTGAATCTGATGCACCAAGGCAAGAAGCAGTTCCGATTGTCTTCCCAACAAGAATGACTGGCTCGAAGCCAAAGAGTTGGTCAACAGCTTCAGAGCTCAAGAAGACAAGAACTGCTGAGGCTGAAGCCAGGAAGAGGAAGCACTCTGAAGCCTCTCCTACTGACCCCACCAAGAAAAAGAGAAAGACCAAGAAATCTCGGGCTGCTCCCACAGAGCCCTTGATAGTTGAACCCATCTCTATGGTTCATCCTGACGCAGAACGTCAACTGACAGTTCATGAGCCTGCTTCTACAGAGGCTCCTGAAGCTGAAGACATTCCAGCAGCTGATCCCATCGTTGCTGAAGACATTGGTCATCATGACAATGTAGAAGATGATGCAGTCCTTCCTCAGTTTGAAAACAGCGAACTCATCAGCATTGGTCGTCCACCGACGCCAATTGCACAGGATGCCTCATGGGTGGATCGCCCACAAGAGGAAGAAGACTATGAGGCCTAGCCCACTCCAACTCCACAGGCGTCGTTTGCGTTCCGCAGGCTTCACAAAGGTCCAAGGCCTCAAGTCTCTGCTGAAGACATTCCGGCTGCAACAGCCGCAGAAGAAGAAGTACCACAAGATCCCACTCTCTTGTTCCACCAAGAAGCAGTTCTCCAGGAGAATGTGCCTGTGGCCGACCCTCCAGCTAGTCAAGAGGAGGATGAAAATCTTGAGGCTGCCACAACCACAAATGAAGCTAATGTGGAGCCCTCCCCAGCAAAAGCTTCAGAAGACAGCGAAGCCAGTGATCCTGCCACTTCTGTTTCTGAGTCTGCTGCCGGTCCCCAATTCAACTATCATGTTGAGCACAGGCCTTAGGTCCAGAAGCCAATCCCAAGACTCCCAAGGTTTCCAGGTCCTGCATCAGCACCTGGCTCCTTCAACATCAATGGCTTCAGGGCAGACAACACGTTCTTCGATAGCTCCAGGAACCCCTACTCAAGGGAAAGGATATCATCTGATCGGTTCTGGAGCTATCCTCAGCGAAGCTATTACTCTTGCATTCTTTACAACCAAGGTCGCATCTTCCCACACAAGCGCCTTGACGTTGAAGCTATAGCTGGTCTGCCCTGTCTAGAAGAAGCGTTGGATTGCTTCAAGCAAGTGGGTCTGCTGCAGTTTGTCACTGATGAAGAGCATTGGAATGAAGAGCTACTGCTACAATTCTATGCCACACTTCACATCAAAGGGTATAGCAGAGATCCGAAGACTTGGGTCCTGGAGTGGATGACTGGCAACGTTCATCACGAAGCCAATGCATTTGACATCATTGAGCTCACTGGCTTGCCCACTCCTGGCGATCTCTTCGAGCAAGGCTGTCAGCTGCATACTGAAGCTATTAAGAGCATCTTTCAGCGGCCAGAACCCAATATGAGTCAAATGCTCAGCATGATGAAGCCAATGCCCCCAGATGCTGCGTATCCCATAGAGTTCTTCGTTGAAGACCTTGAGTACCTGCCCAGAACCATCTATCACATCATCAGGCGAACTCTCTGGCCTATCAAAGGGCACTCTCCAAATGCCAAGCTTCAGGGTGCAATGAAGACTTTGGTCTTCTATATACTTCATGGCAAATGCTTCAATGCACGGGACTTCTTCATACGCCAACTTGCTGCATCAGGCATGGATCTGTTTGGTTTGAAGTTCTACGCCCCTTGGGTCATGCGGCTGATCAAGCTACACTCCGCCATCAAGTATCAGCCCTCAGCCCGCAACCATCGGATCTTCTTGCCTGACGTGGACATGTCAACTGAAGCCATATATTCTGAGCCTGCCAAGCAACCTCTAAGTCTTCAGAATGCAGAACATCAGAGTTTTACTCAGAACGATGAAGGCGTTGAAGCAGTTTCTCGGGTGTATCCTTTGGCTGGCACTACACGTGCACCACACCCTGCTTCAACTGAAGCCACTGACAGTGCCACTGCTCCAAGACCCAAGAAGCGCACTCGTGTTCTCAACAACCGAGAGCTTCTTGTGGCTCTACATCAGAAACAAGATAGGCATCATGATTGGCTGAAGCGTCAGATGAAAAGCCTTTTGGTGGATGTCAATCGCACTCGAAATCTTGCCACCAAGAATGCGTTCGTTGCCCATGAAACCTGTCGTTGCACATGGAAAGGGCTAACGATGATGCTTTCTGAAGCTGAACTTCAAGAGGATGGCTTCAATGAGAGATTCAAGTTTGACTCCACACCTCCTCGAAGGGCTGTGCTGCTAGGAACTCCATCCCTTGAAGACTCTGAGTTCTCTTCCTCTGCTGCCACAGTAACTGCCAGAATTATTGAGGAAGAAGACGATGCTACTTCACCGCCATATCCTTTAGCACCTCCAAGCTCTTCTGCACCGCCAAACAACACCAACAACCCTGCTACTTCATCTACTCCTCATGGGAACGAGTAGAGGCTCTATGTCTTCAAACCTTTTTGGTCATTACTGACAAAAGGGGGAGAAGCATATGAGATTGATAGTCTTCAAGCGGGTTCATATGGGCGTTGTGCTTACAACTCTCGTTTTTGCTACATTTGGTTCTTATGAGTTGTAACACTTAAACCAGATGGTCGTCTGCTACTTGTTGGCCACCTTGTTTTGCGAAGATAAATTCCGCATGTGCGACGATAAATTCCGCACTTAGCTCATTCTGCAGACGTCCATTTTCTATTATGCATGTCATTATCTTCATATACTTTCACATGCATAGTGGATTGTCATCATAAGCTGAAGTGGATCTCCACAAGTACAACCTGCCATGTGCATTTGCATTCCAAAAGCAAACTAACTTATATGCACATCTTCAGGGGGAGCCCTTGCAACTTATGAAGACAATTCCTTATCCTTTACAAATTCACAGATTATATTCCCCGTTGAAAACTTCAACTAGTTTGTCATCAATCACCAAAAAGGGGGAGATTGTAAGTGCATCTAGTGCCACCCCTAGTTGGTTTTGGAGTATTGACGACAAACCTAGTTGAGGGACTAATGTGTTTGTGAGAATTACAGGATAACACAGGTAGAAGTCCCTCATTGATTCGGTTTTACTACCAGAGATGACCCCTAAAATGTATGAAGACATTGAAGTCAAAGGTGGTATATGAAGATATTCTCATTGAAGACTATGACAAGAGAAGACACGATATGAAGCCTATGGAGCTCGAAGACTTAGATCTTTCGTAGGTCTTTTTCTTTTGTGTTGAGTCATAGGAACCACCGTACTGTTAAGTGGGGTCTAAGAGAACCAGTCAGAATGACTGAAGTGATGCCTAAACCAAAAACTTATGTCTTCGAGTGAAGACAATGAGAGCGAATCTTGTCCAGAGTCGGACAAGTCAGCTTTGCTTGTAGCCCAAGTAAAGTTGCCGTGTGAGTTTGAAATATGACCGTTGAGACACGTGTCAGTTCCTTAGTGACCCAGGGTCATTTCGGACAAATCAGGTCGGGTTGCCAAGTGGCTATAAATAGCCCACCCCCTACAACCATAAACGGTTGGCTGCTCAGATTGAAAGTACGGCTTTTGTCGTTTGAGAGCAACCCACCTCGAAGCCATTGAGAGAGAATTCCTTGTAAGGATAAAGCCCTAACCACCCAGAGCCAGAGAGAAATGGGCATCACTTAAGTCTTCTTGTTTGTGTGATCTGAAGACTTATTACACTTGAGGACTGTGCATCCTCCAGCCGGTTAGGCGTCGCGTTCTGAGCATCCAAGAGACATTGTGGATTGCCGGTGAACGAAGTCTGTGAAGGTTTGGGAGTCTACCTTGAAGACTTACCAGAGTGATTGGGCGAGGTCTATGTGACCTTAGCTCAAGGAGAATACGGTGAGGACTAGGTGTCCTGAGCTGCGTGTTCAGGACTGGGTGTCCGGGACTGTGTGTCCTAAGGTTTAAATACCTAGCCGCTCCAACCAGACGTACAGTTGTCACAGCAACTGGAACTGGTCCAACACATCATTGTCTTCAACGAGTCACTGGTTTCATCTTCACTTCCTTTTACTTACTGATTACTCATTGTGAAGTCATTGCATGTCTGTTCTATCTTTTGTCTTCACAACGTGAGTGTATGATCTGTTTGGCTTCATAATATCTTCCTACCTGATCCTTATTACACTGCAGCTATTTTGTCACTGTGCTTTCACTCTGTTGATACTTGACCATGGCTTGCCTAGTGTAGTCTACCTTCCGCTGCATAGTAATAGGCATATCTCTGCTGTTTGTCTTCATAACTTCCACGTTTTGAAGACTTTCATAAAAATCGCCTATTCACCCCCCCTCTAGTCGATATAACGCACTTTCACTTCTTCTATTGCCAATCGGCCATCTTTCACTGATTTCTTCTTACTCTTCCTTTTGTTGTGAACACCACATCACAAATACTAGTGAAATTACATACAACAGTAACTGATAGAGAGGTTTGAGTGCCTTCTTTTTAACTCCATTGATTGGACAGGGCCAATTACACATTTTGAATCTTATTCTCGTTACCCATGCGAGTCTTCTTCACTGGTGGTTTCCACTCTTGGACCTACATGTCAGTGGCTCTATCTCTCCTTGTTAAGCAGCCCTAAACCTCTCCGATGAGAAAAGGTAAATTGTTAGGGTGTGTGTGGATAATGAGATAGACTTTCTCATGCTTTGTCTGTGAATTCATTGATTGCCAACAAAGCACAGTGAGGTCTCCAGCACCTCCATTCACCAAAAGTGTTTCCAGCACCAAGCATGCCTCCCCAAATGGATAATTGGAGGATACGGATGGTGTATATATTTTTAAGAGTGTCGAGAAACTTCTTACCATCAGCAAGTTTCATGGCATTGCACCCCCACCATTCAATATGCAAGACAGTAAAGATCTAGAGCCACTAGAGATAGCCATCAACAAATTCTGGAAGACAGTTCCAAATTTCTTGAGGTTCAGGAGTTCAGTAGCTAAAGAAACTCATGAACACAGGTTGGCGTTCCTTTTTTCTACTCCCTCCGTTCCTAAATATAAGTCTTTTTAGAGATTCCAACATTGACTACATACGGAGCAAAATGAGTGAATCTTGTATCCTAAATATTTGTCTTTCTAGTTTCTAAATATTTGTCTTTCTAGAGATTTCAACAACTGACTACATACGGAGCAAAATGAGTGAATCTATACTCTAAAATATATCTATATACCATTTGAAATCCGTAAAAGACAAATATTTAGGAACGGAGGGAGTAGAACAAAGCTTTGCCTAGATTCTGTACAACAGAGGCAGCTTTCAAGGATACAAGATGATTCACATTGAGTGGCTGTGACTTCTTCAGAGGAAAAGAAAAGAGCTCACTAGTCCAGCTCGGCAAACATAATGTTGGACAGAGCTTCCAAATACCTACTGTACTATTCTGTCCAATCAAGGATGTAAAAAAAATCAACCCAGCAAAAGTATGCAAGCAAACATGCCCCGTGACACATCACTTTCAGTAGAGGGAAATAGCTCAGCTCGTCGGATTTATGCAACTGAATCACATCGCCGAGTCAAGATAAAGAGAATACAAAAATCCATGCACTGATTTGCTTGATAACATTTCAAATGTTTCTCAGGATCATAGATCCAAAGATTACAGGCTGCCTGCATGAGAAACGAAATGAGACTACAAAATCAAAGCTTCGGTTGCCTGCCTTGGCGTACCAGTCGAGCATCAGGGTGTCAGGGTGGGGACCGCGGGCGGACGCGGGCGCCGCGCGGAAGAGCGCCTCCGCGCGCGGGAGGTCGCCGGACCTCGGGTGGAGGTCGACCGTGGCGGCGTAGGCGACGGCGTCCCGGCGCGGCCTTTCGTCGAGCGCCGCGCGGGCCTGGTCATCGGCAGTGCGGAGGTCGCGGCGGGCGGGGGCTCGTGGATACTGGTCGGCACGGTTCGCCAGGGCGCCATGGAGGCGGGAAAAGACGGTGTGGAGCGGGGGACGGGGGAGAAGCCGCCGGCGCCGGCGAGGAAAGGCGCGGGACATGCTCGGCTCCGCCGTCTGACGGGAGAAAAGTAAGTGAGAGTGGCAACGGCTCGATTTTCTGCTCAGAATCAACATGTTCGTGCAACAGAGTAAATCAAAATAAATACTACCTCTGTTCATAAATATAAGACGTTTTGGCAGTATAGATTGAACTTCCAAAAGGTCATATATTTAGGAATGGAGGGAGTAGTAAATAAATTTAAAAGATTCTGAAAAGAAAAATTGTAGATGTTCATATTAGTGTAGCAAGCGTGCTTGACAATTTTCGTGTCGTATGGGATACCAGTGCTTCGACGGTGAAAAAACAAAATCAAGTGTAACATTTGAGATTTGACTTTTTTTTCTTGCACAGGATCAAAATGCTTAAGTCTTTCCTCTGGAAATTTGCATGTACCATTCAGACGTGACAACACACACATCTATTTTTTTTTTCAAAAAAAATTGACATTTGTAAAATCCATTTTTGGCACGAAGGAGCATGTGCTCCCTAGAGCCAAAATGGATTTCCGCACTGAACACTTGCTACCTAAAACGTCTTATATTTGTTTGCTTTTGTGGTGGTGTGATAGAACACATTCCAAGCCTTTATGCAGCTGCTCCTTCACAAGTTTTCCTGAATGAAACCAAATATATCAGGAGAGAAAATTCAACAAATAAATTAAAAAAAATACTGCATATAATGCGGCTTTAGAACCTAGCAAGGATTTCAGAACACTGGCCGTGTGAAATCACCAAGAGCAATGTCTCGGTGTAACAATTTTCAGAATTGCATGTTCAGTAGAACAAAGCTTTGCCTGGATTCTGTACAAGGGAGCTTTCAAGGATACAAGATGATTCACATTGAGTGGTTACAGATGTAGTGCTATTTTGTCCAATCAAGGATGTAAAATAAATCAGCTCAGCAAATGAATCAGCAAACATGCCCCGTAAACATCACTTCCGGTAGAGGAAAATGGCTCAGCTCGTCAGATTTATGCAACTGAATCACGTCGTCGAGTCAAGATAAAGAGAATAGTAAATCCACGCACTGATTTGCTTGATAACATTTCAAATGTTTCTCAGGATCATAGATCCAAAGATTACAGACTGCCCGCATGAGAAACGAGACTACATAATCAAGCTTCGATTGCCTGCCTGAAGCTTCAACAGCAGAAAACATTGCAGCATTCAGATGGAGCTTCAAAATTCAGAGTATAGTTGCGGCCGCTGAGTCGCCATGGCGATGGGCAGCACCCCAACCGCCAACCACCGTCGCATGAGAGCAGCACCACGGCCGCTGAACCTCCATCGCACGGGGGTAGCGTCGCGGCTACCAAGTTGCTGTCACATCGGGGGCAGCTGCTGCTGGCCCCGAGTTGCCGATGCTAAGATAAGGGGGTATGTGTAAAACAGTGCTTAAGTGACTTGTTGGTAATTCCACTATTGATCTCTGCCATCCAGGTAATAAATCTGGAAGCTTTCAGATTTGCGCTGAATGTTAGTTTTCACTGGATACGTCGCCCTTCTTGAATTGCCAAAGCTATTTGCCTGCAAATATAAGCACTTGCATTCCTTAGGAAGATTAAAAATAAGATTCAATCAATGGAGTAAAAAGATGGCGATTTATTACCTTCATTCACAGGCCCTGCGATGGCTTGTAATGTTGCCACACTTGTGGTGGGTAGCCTTTGTTGGTGGTGTACAGTGAGAAGCAGCAACAACTTCTTCTACTGCCAATGGACCATCTTTCACTATTTTACATACAACAGTAACAATTTCTGGAAGACAGTCATGAACACAGGTTGGCGTTCCTCTTTTCCGCGAGGAAAGTAGAATATGGTATTTTATCAAATTCACTTTCACCGGAGGGACAAGCGCGTCGTCCAGCATCTCATATATTACCTCTGTTCCTAAATATAAGTCGTTGGGGCAGTACAACGACTTATATTTGGGAATGGAGGGAGTATTCTGTACTGTGTGTCAAAGCATTGTGTGCGGGATGAAATAGGCTTGTTCATCAAAGAGATCAATTACCCTAAAAAATCAAAGAGATCAATCAGCTGATGCAAGCTTGCAACTGCATCGACCAGCTCACACTGTTACAATCCTACTTCATCATCTAGGGGACAGGCGTGTTGTCTAGCATCTCGTATATCGCTTCCCGCTGCGGATGCATCTTATCCTTGAGAAGAGAGTGCGGGTCCTTTGCATCCAACATTATCTGGATAACCCCGGGTGTCCTCCACACCTGGCTCCCCTTCATGGCCTTATACGCACCTACCATGTAGTAGCCTCCCAAACCTGAACCAGAGGGACCGTCAGACTTTGGAAGAGCTCCCCCCACCACTGTTCCCAACTTGGACGCTTAGGCGGCAATGCACCCTGGAGGCATGGCCTTCATCGACGAGACCGGCGATGAAGATGGTCGAGCTGGGCTTGTATCCATGTTGCAACATCTGAGCAAAGGCCTGCAGTGCGTAGGAGGCACAGCCATGGTTGGCGAAGGCCCGCATCATCAATGTCCATGTGATGGGATCCTTCTCATGTAACATGTTGAAAACTTGCCAGGCAGAGTGCAGGTCACCGCTCCTTGAATACCTGGTGAGCAGAGCGTTTCCTAAGGAGGTGTCTGACAGGAGACCTCGTGTGGTAGCCAAGCCATGGATTTGCCCAACTTCAACTGTGCTCTCGGATGTAAGCAAGACACTGATCAATGTAAATCTGTCAGGGGATACTGCTGACCCGAGCATGAGAAGAAATAAACGCATGACCTCGCTCTTGTGCTTGTTATTGGCATAGCCATGGATTATGGCATTCCAGCTCACCAGGTCCTTTGCGGGCATAGAATGGAACAATCTCTGAGCCTTGTACATCTGGCCAGCGTTGGCATAAGCAGTGATCATCGCATTCCATGCCGTGGCGTCCCTGTTTTCCGGCATTCTGTCAAAGAACTCTCGTGCCATCGAAACACGGCCGTTCTGCGCTAAGCCTGTGACCATCGTTGTCCAAGAAACAGCATTCCTATCTGGCATCCTCTCGAACAGCCGAACCGCCTCGTCCACGTTCCCAGCACGGAAGAAACCAGAGATCATTATGTTCCAGGAATACACGTTCCTCTGAGGCATCCTGTCGAACAGCTCCATGGCTTCCTGAAAGTGGCCATGGTCGGCATAGGCCCTAACCATGACCGTCCATGTGACCACGTTCCTCTCCGGCATCTGGTCGAACAGCTCCCTCGCCTCCCTCAGCATCCCGCTGCGCACGTACCCCTGTAACATCGCCGTCCATGAGACGAAGTCGCGGGCCGGCATCGCGTCGAACAGCCTGCGCGCCTCCCTCATCATCCCGCTGCGCACGTACCCCTGCAACATCGCCGTCCACGAGACGACGTCGCGGGCCGGCATCACCTCAAACAGACGGCGCGCCTCGTCGACGCGCCCGGCGCGGCAGTACCCTGAGACCATGCGGGTCCACGCGCCGACGCTCTTGACCGCCATTCCGTCGAACAGCCTGCGGGCGTGGTCGACGCGGCCGGCCTTGTAGTACCCGTCAAGCATCACGGTGTCGAGACGGAGGCCGCGGGCGGCCGTGGGCGCCGCGCGGAAGAGCGCCTCCGCGCGCGGGAGGTCTCCGCAGCTCAGGTGGAGTTCGATCAGGTTGGCGTAGGCGACGGCGTCCTCGTGCGGCGTTTCGTCGAACACCGCGCGGGCAGAGCGGCGGCCGCGGTGGGCGGGAAGGGCTGTGTACGGGCTGGGGTGGTTTGCCAGGGCGCCGTGGAGGCGGAGGAATGTGGTCTGGAGGAGCGGCGGCCGGCGCCGCCGGCGAAGCGGCTGGAAGACGCGACCGAGGATCATGCTGTAAGGCGAACCTCTAATGGCGACGGTTTGTTTTGCAGATGACACCGGAATTTTATGCACGTTTAGAAAAATGGCCAACGCTCAGCGCCGGTCGACCGGCAGGAGCGTCGGATCGGTTCCCTCGTGGGCCGTTAGATGGTCTCGCACCCAGCTGTTGGATCAGCATCACTCCCTCATCCACTCTTCTCCTCCTCTCGCGTGCCTCGCACCGCGAAGCCCTTCCCATGCTGTGCTTGTGCGCCCTCGTCCGGCTGTGTTGGTGCAGCATGTTCCTTGGCTCGCCACACTCGCAGTAGCCACAGCCAGCTTGAAGCATGTCGCTTGGCTGTTGCATCTTGTCGTCTCACCGGTTGTAGCATCACGTGTCGGAATGGTCTGATTGCAGCATTGATGGATCTTGGTTTTAGCACCTCGCGTCGCTGATTGAAGCATCGTACGTTGTCAGTTGTAGCATCGGTGTCCGCATGGCCAACACACATATTGAACTAGCCGACGCCTTTTGAACTAGGGAATTCTTCTTTTTGGAGCAGTCAAAAATCTTAAGGGTGATGTCTTTGGGTCGCAAACCATGGAGCCAGGAGAACTCTTATAAAAAGGCGGCCGCGCCATTACCAATGGATACGGGCGTGGCACCAACAAAAAGATCCTTGTCCCGCTCGTTGCAGGGTGATCCAAGCCCAATCCATGGTTTTGTTGGCTCAGTCGAAGCAAACCAAAGCCATTGCAGCATAAGGGCGAAAGCAAACTTCTCAAGATTGAGGATACCGAGGCCACCGAGAAGTTTAGGATTACACACTCATTCCCAATTCATGTTACATTTGCCTCTTGACACCTTGTCACAACCAACCCAAAGGTAGGCACAACAGAGCTTGTCAATATATTCCCAGATCTCGGCAGGAAACTCAAGCAGCGTCATGTGATTGATGGGGATTGTAGTGAGGACCGCTTCGACCAAAATAGCACGACCAGCGGAAGCAACACGCTTCCCGGGCCATAAAGTGAGCTTACTGGCAGCTTTGTCTTTCAGGTGTTGGAAATGGACAACTTTAAGATGAGTCACCGAAAGAGTTAGCCCAAGATATTTCACAGGGAAGACTGCTCTATTGGTTGGGAAGGACTGAAGGATGTCATCAAGGTCTACACCCCCACAATTGATTGGCAAGACACTACTTTTTTGATAGTACGTAATCAATCCGGTGTCCTCGCCGAAAGAGAGCAGGGTGAAAGCGAGAAACTGAATTTCATCCTTGGCCGGGGCAATCGCCACTTCATCAACAGGGTTAGTAGGGGGGTTCTTCCTCCAACAAGGTGCAGCTTCCCTTGTGTCGTTGCCTTGCCGAGGATGTGGTGGAGCGGGTCGATGGCAAGGACAAAAAGCTGGGGGAGAGGGGTTCTTCCTCCAATCGGCTCCCCAGTAAACCCATTTAGCAACATCCTAAGAGGACGAGGAGAGGAGTGTCGAAACCCAATCTCGAAAGCGACTAGGGAAGGGAAGCCATTGTGACGCAACATGTCAATGAGGAAATCCCATCTCACCGAGTCAACCTTTTTCTTGATGTCAAGCTTGAAGGGCAAGGTTGGTGATTTGTTGCAATGCATCCGCCTGTCGAGGTTCCTAACGTACACAAATTTATCATGTATACTTCTCTTTCTTGATGAATGCACTAAGAGCTGAGTAGATGAAGTTATTCATGTGTGGGGGGGGGGGAGGTGAGAGACCAACATCTTGGCAATGATTTTAATAATGTCATGAATGATGCTTTTTGGTCTGTATCGAGATTGTTAGAGTTGTGTCGAATAGTGTGTACAAGTTAGGTTACAGTTGGACTCTGAGTTGTATTGTGTTTAGATAGGATATGGAGTCGTGTCCTAATAGGACACTTGTATCCTAGGCCTCTCATATATAGCGGGGGTAGACACATGATGTAACCTATGCCAAAATAATAGCACCGGAATGCAGGGGAAGCCGGCAGTATGTGTCGGTGTCCAGGGCGACCGGGTGCGGTATTGTAGCGGTGTCATGCATGGGAGGAGCGCCCATAGTCAGGCCCCGGGGATGTAGCCATATTAGTGAACCTCGTTAACAAATCTCGGTGTCGTGCTCGTGTGATTGCTTGGTCCTCGGATGATCAACGGTATGCCTCGGATTTATTCTAACAGAGATATCTTCAACACCATCTTTTTTGGGGATGTGAGCAGATTGACGGAATTGAGCCAATGAAAACTGATCACATGCAAGTTTGAGAAGCGGTTGACAACCATGAGGATTTCCGGTTTGACAATAAGACCTTAAACAACGCACCAATGAACCCATCTGAGCCCGATGCCTTGTCTCCCGAAAGGTAAAAAACAACAGACTCTACCTCCTCCGAGGCTCGGGAATACAACCCCAATTAAATCGTTTTGCCTAGGCACCCCTTTTTTCATGACGGTTGAGACATGCCTCTAGACAATAACCTTCTTGTGCTCATGGATAGTAACCCACCTAGGGCCATGCTTGAACGGTGTATACTTTTTCTTCTACTTCTATGGTTGATTCAGAGGTCGAAATGTTTAGTGTTTGCGTCGCCCTTCTTCAGATTAATAATTCTGAAGCATTGCCCATTACAAGCACTCTTAAAAATGGCTAAACCAAGCACTCTTCTTTCGAGTCTTTTCTTGAGATCCCGCTCATCCATATAAAAGCACTCTTTTTTTTTTTGTTGGGCCATATCGAGGCAAAGGATGACCTCAAGAGCCATGCACAGCTGCACTAGTGTTGGAGAAGATGGTTTTGCTCCAAGCACGAAGCCGCTGGCTAGTCTTCTTGAGCTTGTGAAAAAGAAGCTGGCAAGGACCAGGTTGGGTGGAAGCTTCATTCCAAGCTTTTTGCACCACAAGCTTGAATCCAGGCATCTTGGTCCCAAAATTCTCAAATTAAGCAGACAGCTACAAGTGCAAGCTACATCTCATAACCGGGTTGTGCATCCTATATAAGGACATGTATTCGACTATTATCATAGTTCAGATGTGGTTATTGAACTTTAAAAGACGTCGTGTACAATCGTACTGATTTTTTATGAAATAGGTTTTTGTCTCGCTTTATATTATTAAGCAACGCAGTCAAAAGATACAAGGATCGCGGTAATCGTACCGCCACATAAACCATCTGGATGATATATTAGATGACACGTCAGATAGTGGTTTCACAGGCACCAAGATTGCTAAATAAATTAAAAATGTAACGAAAACAAAAGGTAAAAATGCAAGCACAGAAACTATGTAGCCCAAGATAAACTATGAAACATGAATTTTATTTCTTTATTCACGAAGCAAAACTTTGAAACGACCAGCAAAATGCAAAATCGATAATAAATAATCCAGAAACCAGATAAATTCTACCCACACTCAATAGATACAGATGGATGAAATATGAATTACAGCCGAAGAGAGACCCTTTTTTTCTTCCATGGAAAATATTGTAATAAGCATAATCTGAAATAATAATAAAATTAAGCAAACTGAAGGCAAGATCGACTGATGATGGCATGGCGTATGCAGAGAGGCGACGGCGTCTAGACGTAGGCGTGCTTCTCCAGCAGCTTGAGCACCTCCTCCTGGCTGTTGAGCCTCGCCACGTCGATGGCCGTCTTCCCGTCCAGGTTCTGCAGCGTCCTGCATTTCCACCATGATCGAGCTCCATCGTCAGTACTTAGATTACTATGTCAGCGAGCAAGCAGAAGCAGGTGATGTGATCATGCATGGCGGCGGCGCGGGAGATGAGATCGACGGCTACTCACACGGAGGCGCCGTGGTCGACGAGCAGCGCCACGCACTCCTTGCGGCCGTAGCCGGCGGCGTAGTGGAGCGCGGTGTTCTTGTTCTTGTCCACGGCGTCCGCGGCGGCGCCGGCCTCCAGCAGCGCCTGCGCGCACCCGAGCTCGCCGTAGCCGCACGCGAAGTGCAGCCCCCGCCGCCCCTCCGAGTCCTCCTCGTCCTTGTCCACGCCGTCGGCCAGCGCCTTCTTCAGCCCCTCCACGTCGCCCACGCTCGCCGTCTGGTGGATGATAGACTCCTCCTCGTACTCACCTTCCTCGCCGGCAACAACCTCCTCCTCCTCCTCTGCCTCGGCTTCAGCTCCGGCGGCGGCGCCGGATGGACCCACCCCCATTGCGCGGCCGAACTTCTGCAGCGCCTCCGGGTCGTTCCAGTACCTGAATTGAAAACCAAACGATGTCAAGATTGGTCGACCGCCATTGACGATGCCGTACGCGGAAGGAATGTTGAGGCGGCCGGAGAGCGGCGAGAAGGTCAGGAGGTGGTTACTTCATCATGGCGGCGGGGCCGCCGGACTCGATCTCGTCGAGGATGGGCTTGAGGGAGGGGTCGTCCTTCATGCGGGCGACGCGGGCCTCGAGCTGCTCCTTCTGGGCGGGGTTGGTGAGGCCGCCCAGGACGGAGGACATGGCCGGGTCCTGCATCAGCGCGCTGCCCAGCCGCTCCGCCATGGCCACGAACTGCGGGTTCTGCATCAGCTGCTGCATCGTCGACACGTACTTCTGCGGGTCCAGCGCCGCCGCCACCTCCTGCGGCGACCGCGCGGACGCCGACGCCGCCGGCGCCGGCGCCACCGTCTTCTGCAGCTGCTCCGCCATCTCGCTGAATGACGGGTCCTTGGCGATCTGCTCCGCCATCTCCTTGATGCTCGGGTCCTGCAGTGCACGCCATGCCACAAAATTCAGGATTCAAATTTGCTCCGTGAAATCGAAGCAAATTATCAACCGATTCAAATTTGTATCTCATGCTTGAAATGAGCAGAGCAAAACAGAGTATTGCAAATTCTGCAGAAACTGTAAAATGCTTCAGTGTAGCTTTGATTACGTTGAGCAAGTTCATCATGGTGGAGAAGTCGAAGGGGCTGGCCGGAGCACCCGCCCGGCGCGCCGCCGTAGCCGCAGGCGGCCGCCGCTGCCCCTCCGCCGCCGCAGCCGCCGGGGAAGGCTCCTCCTCGGCCTTAACGCTTGTTTTCTCCTCTGCCGGCGCCGCAGCCGCCGGGGAAGGCTCCTCCACGGCCTTAACGCTTGTCTTCTCCTCCGCCGGCGCCGCAGCCGCCGGGGAAGGCTCCTCCACGGCCTTAACGCGTGTCTTCTCCTCCGCCGGCGCCGCCGCCGCCACGGGGGAAGGCTGCTCCACGGCCTCGACGACGCTCGTCTTCTGCTCCTCTGCCCAAACAATCCACAAGCAAAGCTTAATTTCTCCATCATCTCCCCAATTCTTCCCGCCACAAGAAACCGACCGAGTAATCACGCAAGAAGGAAGCTGGAAAACATGTGGCTCCTGACCTTGAGTGGTGGCCATGTCGAGCGACGGCGGCAGTGGAGACGACGCCGGCGTTGGCACTGTGCTCACGCAGACGGTGGTGGAGAGGATGACGATGATGGGGAAGATGATAAGGTGGTGGTGATGGATGGAGAGGAGAGAGTGCGACCAACCAACCAAAGCCAACCAGCCGGTCTCCTTTTCCCGGTGTATTTTTCGCCCGGCGGTTTATATAGGAACGCTTGGCCGACTAATGTTTGGACACATCACTTTGATTTACAACAACAGTAGATCTTTCTGGAAGGTGCCAGGTGTGAGACCTCAAAGGCAAGAATGTTTACTTACCACAAGAAAAGAACTTATTTCTATGCATTCCATGAGATTATAAAGAAAATCATGCTTTCATATTGCCGCATAAACCAAACCGGGCTTTCATATTGCCGAGTCGAAAACGAATTGCTTTCTTATTTCTCAAGCGACTCGGAAAAACCTCATGACCTAAAAATGTCTTATAGAAGTTTATAAAGAAGGTATTTAAAAATTATGGCAAACAAGACAACACGAAATGGGATTTTCCTTTCCCTCGAGCTAAGGGGGCTACGGCAAAGTTCTCCTCCCCTCATAGCTCCATCGGCCACCTCCTGGATTCTCCTCCCCTCTGCCTGCCACTCCGGCGGCTGGGTTAGGGTGTCTCGCCATATGCGCGCGGCGGCGAGAGCTGGTTTAGGCACTATAGAATGATTCAATGGCGGCAACTACCTCTCTAGAGCATTGGCCCTTAGGGGCACGTGCATGAAGACTTCTCGGCAGTGGCGAATCTTGAAGGAAAATCAAGGACGGGCTCAAAGTTAACGGTGTGAAAACAAAACCACCAACTCTCAATTCTTTTGTTGAAAGAAGGTTAGAATTACCATAATACTATTGGGAACGTATACTATTAACTACTAATTTCTTTTTTGCATTGCTGGAGGGCAGGCTCAAGCCTATTAAAGCCCATCCAGTTGATTCGTCACTGCTTCCCGGTTGTCATCAACAAGTTCAGCTGGCTCCGGTATAGTCTGTGGCTCGTTTTATTGACGGTAGTGGTCACTCGGTAGTCCAGAGACCTCGGTGCAATTTTTATTATATTTGAGGTACTTTGTACTTTCCTTGAACTTTGATAATAGATCTGGGTATTCATGAAAAATAAAGACAATATAAAATGGATAAAAAGGATAAGGAGTTTCCGGTATGATGAATATGAAATTTTCAAGTCGATTAAGCCCTAGTCACTCCTGGAAAATATACATGGGCTCGATCTTATAAGCCGATCGAGGAGGTTGATTTAAGTTAAGCTACACCAATAAGATTGAGCTGCATTCAGAAGAAAAACATCCCATTTTACACGGAATATAGTCATCTTTTGTACTAATCTTAGTTTAAATTAAGTGTTGAATTTAGATGCCATGTTGTAGAAGCCTCTAGAATTTTGGTTGCTTGCTGTGTGGTGCATCCGTGCATGGTACCTTTAGCAACAACTTTGTTTATGGTGGTGGGGGCGACCAGGAGGTGCCATGCTTGCACCCCATGCGAATCCAACCAACCAGCTACAGAGAAGGATCGACAGACAGGGGATGGATGCCGATAACAAATGTGCGGATGCAATAGCCTCTCTTAGAAACCATTGCTATCGCTACAAGATACTCCCCCCGTCTCAAAAATTAGTACAAAGTTGAGTCATCTATTTTGGAACGGAACGAGTACATTCATACACGGTTTTCACACCGCGTCGACAATGATATTATTCATCTTCAGAGGAACATTCTAGTCTTCGAGACATTCCCGCAATTTCTGCGGAATCACAAATTAACGGATCCGAGTAGTTTGTCTGGAAATTAAATCATTTAGCAATTTGCTTAAGAGATTGTTATTTAGCAATCTCAACACTGCGAGGCCAACAATAAAATAAACTCACAAAATCAAAATGGAAAGCAGAAGAGACCGCCGACGTGACACATCAGACAGAATCACAGCGTGTGACGTGTCCTTTTATCGGCGGACAGGTTGGCACATCTGGGGAGCTGGAGTAACCAACTGAATTATGCAATATGCCACCTGTCAAGTTTCACTGGACAACTAATAAGTACTCCCTCCGTTCTAAAATATAGTACTTCCTCTATTCCCGTGCATCAACTTTGATCATAAATTTAACCAACGAGACTGAGTGCGGCGGGAGCAAAAGTTATACCAGTAAATTCGTATTCAAAAGAAATTTCCAGTTATATAATTTTTTCTCCCGCCACAGTTGGTCTCGTTGGTTAAATTTATTGTCAAAGTACCTCAGGAAGCGCGGGCACACTATATTTTGGAATGAAGGGAGTAACTGAGAGTTTGAGATTCAGACCACACAACACAAGCTTTTTGGGCTTGAGAGCAGGTGGAGGTTTCTTTCATCTGAGACTCTCACTTGGACATTATGTCTCCAGATGCTTTGTACTTTCAAATGTACCAACAGAACCAAGACACTTGCATTGCCAACAAACAAAAAATGCTAAGGAGAGGAAAGGAAACCATTCGGTAACAGTTTTCGACGTACGTGAGATTTCTCGTGTACTTCTCCACAGAGCAAGGGCAAAACATTCAAACTAGGGAGACCTGTAGATGCATCAAAAAGTGCAGATGTTGCTGAGGCCTCCTCTGGAACTCTCCGTTGATGCATCCCATGTGTGTGAACAAAGAAACTTCATAGAACCTGATGCGCCCGTGTTTCGCGAGCTCGCAACAAAAATGGCGATTGATCCGCTGCGCCAAGAATCCACGTGTTGGCTGTTTCCATCAGTATTTGTGTATCGCGACGTTGAGGTCCGATGAGATGGAGGTCAAAACTGGGAAGGTCTGGTGCCAAACGGCCTTGAAGACCCGCTTCTGATGAGCCTGCACCGACTGGCAGGGCTTCTGGCCTTGGTACCTTATGTCGAAGATATGGATCACAGGGTCTGCTGACCCAGATGATAAGTACCAGCCGTCCGGAGACCACGACTGGTTTATCAGGGCTGACTGGGACTCGCTGCTCGTTTGCTTCCAACCGATCGCGTGAACCTCGGTCTGCCTCAGCCTGATGTCAAACAAGCGGAGCTGCCTGCCTGGCGACCTGTTAGAAACAAGAGAGATTTAGTTTGCAGCACCAACATCCAAAAGGCACAGAGGGAACAGATTGCACCCAGGACTGCAAATGAGAAACATACAATTGCACCCAGGACTGCAAATGAGAAACATACAAAGGATCTTATGCAGTGAGGTTTTAGGTGCGAAATGGAACCCAATAATCAGAAGCAACATTAGAAGCCCACTTACCCTGTTTGTACCATGTATAGGTTGAAATCAGTTGGATTTAGTAACACGCTCAAGCATTTGCTATCAATCAGGTTCTTGTACTCTGCCCTTTCAGCTGAGACATCATATGATATTATCCTCTTGTCCATTCCGACTGATATTATTGTTTTTCTCTGTTGCAATCCGGCAACACCCATGACAGCAGAAGAATGCAGATCCCTGTGCACTTTCTTGTGGTTCCATGAATCGTCTTTCTCTTGCCAGAGCATGACAGCATGGTCACTTCCACCAGTCATAAAGCATGTATCAGACCAGGGCATGAAATTTATGTTGTTTATGATTCCCTTGGTATGAGGCTTCGCTTGCAGGAAAGTAACTTTCTTCTGTTTCATGGGAAAGATCATGAAAGAACATTTTAGTAATGTTGGAAGTAACTCATCTGTCATCCAAAAGAAACAACATGAAAGCATAATTGCGTGGTACAAATGACTGCATGGGTTCTTGAAAGCTTTTACTCCCTCCGTTCCTAAATACAAGTCTTTTTAGAGATTCCAATATGAACTACATACGGAGCAAAATGAGTGAATCTATACTCTAAAATACATCTATATACATCCGTATGTAGTCCGCATTGAAATCTCTAAAAAGACTTATATTTAGGAACGGAGGGAGTACATGACATAACAACAGATCACATTGGGTCACTGATGCATCCACATATAAATGGCAGAGTAAAATAAACATAGCCGCATAATCACACTAACGGAACTATTTATTATTGCAATGGTTATAAATTCGATGTATCCAATGTATTGCCGTACCTAATTTGAGAGCAATGGTTATAAATTCGATGTACTGCTGTGTCAGCAGCAATTATTATTGCACAAAGGAGAGGTAGAAATTCAGGGTATTTGGTGGATATGAAAACAGGAGTAACTTAAAAGGGCACCTACCAATTCCTATCTAACCTGATTTAATTTAAAATAACAAAATATTCTGATTCAAAATGCACAGATATAAATTCTGGTATTAAAACACTCCTTCACATGTGAGTGTTTCTAGCTAAAATGATATTTGATGGATCTGAACTGCCCATGAAACCAATCCAGTTCACTGTAACAGTGTTATTTTATAACCACAAAACCTTGTAATGGATGATAATAGATGGAATGCGTTGTGCTACTTCAAGGTTTAAACAGAGTTCTTACTTGTCCTGATGTGTTAAGATTCATCATTGAAACCTGGGTGTCACCACCATCAGCAGTATATACGGCAAAAATTGTGTCACCATCTGGATGCCAAGCTACATCCTCAGGCCACCTTTGCTTTGAAGAAAAGCAATTTGTAGTGCTAAGCAAAGAGATGGATGGCCTGCAAGTACAAATATTCTAATTCAAAGCATGCTTAAATAAAACAAAAAAACATGCAGCTCCAGAGCCATATGAATTAATTCTCCAGACTATAAGAGGTTGCATGCACCAGCTTCCCATGCAATGTTTCAAGTGATGAACATCATAGTGTGTCATCTTCCGCGAAAATACTGCTACTGCAGAAGGCAATGCATAAGTAGGCAATGCATACAATAAAAATCAGAAGCTTGCTAATTTCATATTGCTACAACAAAACATTATCAATTGATAGTTATCTTTTCCCCATTGACACATAAAATTAATACTATATGAGGTACATGGACTCAAAATATTATTATTTCATGATACCAATAGTATATGAATCTATCATGTGAATAAATTACATACCATGTTGGAGTTAAATCTAATATATAGGAGACCGCTTCAGGGCACGTTGAAGGAGTGATGGGGAAATTTGGCTGTAATGCCATGTAGGTGTTTCTTATGTCACTTGGTAAAAATGTTAACACAGCCCACTGGCTGCATCTTAGGATACAAACCTAAGATACTGGGTTTAATATCCCGGTGTTGTGAAAGTGTATGAAGTGAGGCAGGGCACGAACAATGCAGGAGAGCACCAGCCAATCTACCTGGCTTTTGTACCGAGGAATAAAACACGCAAACAGATGCTAAATGGCTAAATTTTGCAATAAAAGCATGTTTACTTCATAAAAACTTAGCATGTGAGCTTCGTAAATAAAATACAGAATCTGCATAAACAATACAATCACTAGCATGTATTGGCTTAGCATTAATATGACAATGTGGGGAGTGCAAACCATTGCCTACAGCTCAAGTTGGCAGCAAATGTAGTATTATATGGCGAATCTTTCACTAACTACTGCCTAGTCTGCATGAAGGCATTTAGAAATTATGGCTTTTAATTTTAGCAAATGCATCTTCTATCTCCAGGCAAACATAGTACTTTTATTGACTTCATTATGACTATAATAATGCCGTCATGCCTCATGTCTACGGAACCCTTGTAGTTAGCCATGTATGCAGTTCATAGCCTTATCCATGTGTCAGTTTTCTATGTACGCGCTCTGTTGCTGGAACAAGTGACATGGTACCAGGGGTCTCATTAGTTCAGGACCACCCTTTTGTTACAGTTTCAGCAGTTGACAAAGTTTTCCACTTATCGTTGTGGGCTGGCAAGTGGGACAACCTATGACATTAGCTACAGTTGTGTGTCACGTGAACATCCATGCCACGTTGGAGTTAAATCCAATATATATGACGCCATTTCATTGGCCTGTTAAAGGAGTGACGGGGAAATTTGGCCATAATGTCATGTAGGTATTTCTTATGTCACTTGGTAAAAATGTTGACACATTCTTGGCAGCCAGCCAACAAGCAACAAACCTAAGATGTTGAGTTTAATATTTCGGTGTAGTGGAAGTGTATGAGGTGAGGCAGGACACAGACAATGCAACAGAGCATCAGCCAGCGTACCTGGCTTTTGTACCGATGAACAAAACACGCAAACAGATGCTAAATTGCTAAATTTTGCAATAAAAGCATCTGAGCTTCATGAAAACTTAGCATGCGAACTCCATAACTAAGATACAGAATCCGCATACACAATACAGTCACTGGCATGTATTTATGCTAGCTTAGCATCAATATGACCATGTGGGGAGTACAAACCATTGCATATGGCTCTTGTTGGCAGCAAATGCAATATTATGTGGCAAAATTTCACTAACTACTGCCTAGTCTGCATGAAGACATATAGAAATTATGGATTTTAATTTTAGCAAATGCATCTTCTACCTCCAAGCAGACATAGTACTTTTCTTGACTTCATTATGACTATAATGGTGTCACATACTTATTCTAACTTTATTTTCCACTAGAAGTTGAAACAAGTAACCCTATCTCCAATATGTTTTGGGAGTCAAGTAACAATTCGCAGAAATAAAAGTGACATATATCATTAAGAGAAACGAGGTAATATGAGGCTTACCCACTTGACTGTACTTGCCACAGAGTCACCATTCCATCCAATGCACTGCATCACAAGGAAAAATGAGACCAAAGTTTCTACTTCGAGCAGAAGTTAAGGAAATTTAACAGATGTTACAGTTCTTATATGTCGTTACATAGTTTACTCTGCAACATATAAGTGGAGATGAATTATTGACCAAAAATCAACCATTTCCCTAAGCAAATAAGTGTAGCCATGTCAACAGCGGTTTCACCCTTGTACACTTTTCCCCAGTTTATGACTATATGTTGCCTAACATTAGACACCAAGACATTTAAAAAGATCAGGACTTATTGGTGTTATGTGGTTACTAGCCTGCACCACTCCCATTCATCAGTTTTCAAGTCAGGCAACTTTTTGACAAAGATTGTTCAGCAAATGAGGCAGAACTCGACAAATTTAGTTTTGTCCGCCAGTGCATTAATGTTAGGTAATCGGTATTGTATTTATTATAGCCAGTCAAGCATACTAGTACCTTGTAACGACAAGCTGGTCATCAGCAGGGCACAGCTCAAGACACCTAAGCTTCCTCTTGTGCTGGCTGGAAACCAGAGTTCCGCCGTAGAACTTAAGCGTCGTCGGCGCAGATGACTTCTTGACGCTCTGAACCAAGTTCTGATGTTCTCTCTGCACTGCAAACCAGGAAAACAGAACCAGGCTTGCATCATCATGCATATCGACGGAGATCGAATTCTATTAGGTAAACTGCTGCCCTAGAACGGACGAGCTTACCGATCTCTCGCTTGGGCTTCTTCTCGGCCTTCCTCTGCGGCGCCTGCACCAAAGACGGCGACGATGACGATGGGGACTTCTTCGGTACGGGCAAAGTGGGCCGCGGGGCTGGACGGCTGTGGCCTGCCCCCGGGATGACGAGCTGCGGCCTCGCCTGCGGTGCGGGGGGCTTCTGGCTCTGCACCGACGGCTTGGGGGGCTCCCTCTGGCTCGGAGGCGGCGTCCTGCGATCCGGCACGGCGGCCTTCTGGACGGGCGGCGGCGGCGGAGGCGGGTGGTTCCAATCGGGGGCGCGGCCTCGGTGCCGGAAGAGCCTCGACCGCGTCTCGGCCAGCTTCTTCTCAGCGGCTTCCAGCTGCGGACGCGAGGATCGATCTTTCATCACCAAGAACCAAAGGGGGGAGGGGACTGGACGAAGGAGCGGGGAGGGGACGGGCGTACCTTGAGCTTGTAGCGCTCGACCTCGCGCTCGTGGTGGGCGATGAGCGCGAGCACGGCCTCCTCCGGGAGCTCGCCGTCGTCGTCCTCCCCGTCCGGCGGCGGCGCCCGGCTGGCGCTGGCGGGGGGTCTGGGCGCGGAGCCGTTGGCGGGGGAGGGGTGGCGGGACCAGCCGTCGTCCTTCTCCAGTTTGGGCCTCTTCATCGGCGGCGCGTCGCCTCCCATCGCGCCGGCGCCGGCGGAGGGGACGAGGGGATGGGGGAGGGTGCACGCGCGCCGCCTACCTCCGTCTCTCCCTCTCTCTGTCTCCTCCGTGTGTTCGTGGGCCGCAGCCGCGACCGCGAGAGTGGTGGAGTAGTACTATCCTGACCTCCTGGCGGGCTGGGCACCAACCGCAAACAACACTTTATTTCGGTACATGGGCCGAGCAATGCACGGCTCGCACAGTCACCATTTCTTCTTCTTTTTATATAACTGTATATAAAACTGATCTTCACTAAAAATATATATTAGTATGAGAATTCATATTTACTGCATGCTAAATTAGTACTGCATAGATTTTTTTAACATAGAAAAAAGGCATGCCCTGAAAATGTAAGTATTCATGTGTACCAAAACAAGCGCCCATGCATCGGGAAGGAAATGTTTGTGTATTGGAACAAAGATGTTCAGATATTTCTAACACAAAAAAAGGGATGTTCATGTATGTGAGAAGAGATGTCCATATAGTATTTAGAAAATAAACTTGTTTATGGCATGGAAATAAAAATATAAGATTTGTTTCCAAGTAAATTGTTTGTGTATCGTGGAAACATATTCATGTATTTTTCAAAAAGGAAACCAAGCTAATAACTGAAAACTAAAATATAATTAGGTTTTGTAAAAAATAATGTTCATGTGTCAAAATGTGATCTGAGTGGATGCGAACAAGGATTTCCATATGTAGCAAACTAGACGTTGATGTATTTAACAAAACATGCAATTGGTATAAAGAATAAAAGAAGGAAATAAAACAGACTGTAAATAAATAGAAATAATAAATGTTTAGATACTAACAAAAAAATATTTAAATTATTAAATGATTTTTTAATGTTTTCTTTTTTACTTCTTTCTGGTTGCTTTATTGATGTGAATACATGGACTTTTTTTAGATACACATATGTTTATTTTGGAGCCCATAAAAATACTTTTGAGTGCATGACCATTTTCTCTAAAAGTACACAAATGTTTTGTTGGAAATATAAGGATTTTTAATGATAGCGAGGAATGATTGTTTTGAAATTTTCAATAAACATTAGTATGGAACAAAAATTACATACAACACAAACTATTTTTTTACATGAAGAGTAGCGTAAACATTTTGTTTAATAAACATGAATAAATCTCTCAAGTCGTATGAATATAATTTAATTTTGAGATGAATTTGTTGACATTTGAAAGTCATTTTATGTAATTTAATAGCATTTAAATGTTGTGTCGTGTTTCACTTGCAAATGTCCACCACACACAACTCCTCCTGCGTGACAGTGACCGTCTCCAGCTCCAACGTGATGGTGGACTGTCAAATGGGCAGGAATTAGGGGGTGGGGTGGCGGCGAGCAGGGCAGGGAGAGGGTGCGAAATGGCGGGCTTTCGCCTGAAGAAGTGGTGTGAATGCCCAAATGTGTGGGCTTTGCCTTGGGTTTGGCTGGGTCTATAGTAGCAGACACCTCCGTGGCAGAGATCTAGACGCCCGCACTAGTGGAAAAAGTGCTAGTCATAACATTCGTTAGTGGCGCGCCATTTTCAACCAACGCCAACACTATCTTTTTTTCAAATAGTGGTGGTGTTGGCTTATTTGGTACGATATTACTAGGGAAATAGTGGTGGCATTGGAAAATAGTTGAACGTCACAGGTATATAGGTCCCATAGATAGTAGAAGGATATAGTGTTGTTGTGCTATAACATGGAACGCCAGCACAATTATGTTTAGTTGTGGCGTGCCATGGGTTGCCATGTTAGCACTATATGAGGTGGGATGTAATGTTTGGAATTATTTTTATTTATAATTATTTATTGCAAATTGATTAACATGGAACAACAACATTATTATTTTGTCAATGTAAACATTCTTATATCATATTTTGAGACTTAAAAAAAATTCATTTCTATTTTTAGGTGGTGATCATTTTTATATTATATTGTAGTTTACTTTTATTTTTGAAATTACTTTTATTTACAACTATTTATTCTTAATTGATTGAAATGTGTTTAATAATATTATTTTGTCAATGTGAACATTATTATACTATATTTTGAGACTTCATTTTTTCCTTTTTATTTGTTGGTAGGTGGTGATCGTTTTTATATTATTTTGTATTTTTTAATTTATATTCTTTTAATTTGAATTTATAACATTTAAAAAATATTTGGTATTTTAATTGTTTTTGTTAAATTAAGAATATTCTTCTGAATTTTATTAAAGAACTATTATTATTTTTAGTCTTTTATTTGTTTTTAGTAAAATAGAAATACTATATTGTTTTTATTAAAGTAAGTAATATGTATGCTTGGCTAAATTTGCCTTTTTTGCATATTGGGCCCAACCGAAAATTATTAGGAGACAGTGGGGGTCAAAATCAAGGGGGCAATGGCCACCTCGCCTCACCCCTCCCCCCTCTCTGCCCCGCGCGTGTTCTCTCTCTCGTTCCCCTTTCTTCTGTCGACGTCAACACTTCAATTCTGGTGGTGAGGTAACAGCTAATCTCTCTCTCTCTCTCTCTCTCTCTCTCTCTCTCTCTCTCTCTCTCTCTCTCTCTCTCTCTCTCTCGTCGGTCGTTGCCATTTGATTTGATTTGCATCGCTAGGGTTTCAGTGACGGCGTCAGCAGAAACGACCGATTGCTAGGGTTCATCCCCCTCCACCTTCATCCACTCCACAACATTGACTACAAATCATCGGTGAGTTCATCCCCTCCACCTTCTTTTGCTTTCTACAAAATCATCGGTGAGTTCATCCCCTCCCGATTTGATTTGCATCGCTAGGGTTTCAGTTTCGCAGTGATTTGACTAGGCCAAATTGAATTAGAATGGGTAGGCAAAATTGAATTAGAGTGAGTAGGACAAATTGAATTAGAGTGACTATGCCAAATTGAATTAGAAACTACAATGTGTTTGTTTGGCAATGCAATATTGTTATTGTGATCATCTATGTTGTCGATGAACTGTGTTTGCTCTGGGCATTTTTAGAAGTGTGTTTGTTGTAGTGCATTGCCAAATCAGTGCCAAGTCAGTGCTAAACCAGTGCCACATTGTTGGCATTTTTAGTTGACACACATGTGGATAATTGCAGCCAATGAACTTAGTTGCAGCCAATTAACTTGTGTAGTTGACAAAAACAATTATGCTATGGCAAGTTAGTGTACTTGACATTTTTAGTGTAGTTGACAAAACAATTATGCTATGCCGATAAAGGTTCTTCAATGATTTCTTATAGAATTTTGTTATATAGGAGAAATAATGATATGCCAATAAAGGTAGTTGACAAAACAATTATGCTATGCCTGTGTAGATACTACACTTCATCCAATGTTCAATGTGACTTGTGTAGGTACTACACTTCATCCATATGATTGTGTGAAGATATCCATAGTACTATTTTGTTGTTGTTCAAAACTAGTTATGCATATGTAATCATCGTTAAACAAATTTGCTTGTGTACAAACTGCCATGTGTTAGACAATTTGACCCCGACTTATTATTATTTTGTAGTTGCAGCCATGAGTACCTAGAACAACTTCGCGGCGTATAGTGAAGCCGACTAAGGCAAAGCGAGCACCGACAAGGTAAGATTAAAAAAACATCCATGAGCATTCACGGCGATACCACTGACGAGTACAATGATCGTGATCTCTCCTCTATTCACCACCCCGCGCGTGCTGAAGTGCAGTATTTATGATGATACGGTACCAATGACAAATATGTATTCAGTACTTTAATAAATATGGGACTCACGAGGTCACTTCAAAAATAATTTGGGGCCAATGCGAACCAAAAAAAAGAGTTATTTATACTAACTTTTGTATTCCCTTTGTTTATCACTCACTTTTGTCAATCACAATAGTAAACAAACAAACAAGCAGATATATATATTAGATTTGAAATGTATCTAGTAATAAAATTTATATCTTTATTTTAATTTAAGTACATTGCACATTAACATGGATACATAAACAAAATTCTCTCAAAAAATATGAAAAGTAAGACAAGTGTCATGTCCTCTAGATTAATTCGTAACACTTGCACTAGTGCAGAACCGGGCAATAGCACCGATTCGTAAGGCCCTTTAGTGCCGGTTCGGTAACCGGCACTAAATTGTAGGCACTAAGGCCCCCCCCCCTTTAGTACCGGTTCAGCATGAACCGGTGCTAAAGGGCAACCACGTGGCACGAGCCAGCTCCGTGGGCGCGTAGGACATTAGTACCGGTTGGTAACACCAACCGGTACTAAATGTTTGGGTGTGTTTTGGTTTTATTTTTTATTTTTACTTTAATTTTGTGTTTTCAATTTAATTTAGTGATTGTTTTACATTATAATGAGTTGTTAAATCATTAGATGAATGTACCGCAGATTAGTTTGACTGGATGCGTGGATCCTAGCTAAGTCATCAAGTATATGTCATACCCATATTATATATACTTGATCACCTACTTAAGTGATCGAGGTAATATGGATATGGCATATACTTGATCACTTAGCTAGAATCCATCCAGTTGAAACTAATATGCATTTTCTTTCATAAATGATATAATAACTCATCATCATCATCATCATATTAATATAAAAACTCTTGCATCATATATATCATCACCAACGGTTTTCATAGCAAAGATATCATCGAGTTCAACATGGTAATGATATTATAAGCGTTCATAACACCACAAAAGCAAATCACTCTTTGAGATTAAGTTCAGGATGAAGAACACGGACATGAGAGGAAAAGTATTAAGAGCATGAACTAGCTAATTAATCACTCATGCTGCTCTTTCTTAGGTAAAATAGCATAGAACATGTATAGCTTTGCTGATTCATCATATTGGAGCATGCAGATGAACCTGTCTCCTAATCGTGGGTTGCGCTTCTGATTGCTGCCCCTAGTACTTCTCTGTGATCGTTCACAATTTTGCTCCAGTGTTTTACTATTAAGCATTCCTCGCTATTAGGAATCCTGAATGCACTAAAGTGCATTGTAGGATATCTTGGTTGTAAGCTAACAATATTCATGGTACCTTTAGTCTCGATCCAATCAGGCACAACATTCATCGGGAGTCCCTGTTGAAGAACATCGTATAGTAACATACTTAGCAATGAAGTTTAGCTTAAAAAAATAATGTATGCAAAAGATGCACTGAGGAGAAATAGTAGAAATATTACCATCTTTCCTAAATATATGTGACCGTAGTTCAGTACGAACACTATTGGTCGCACGTTTTGTGTACTAACATTTCTAAGTGCAGGAAAGAAATTTGTCTTGACATCATCAAGATCCTCAAGCCATGAAACATAATGACTTGTCTCCTCGCAGTTTAGTTCAGCCCCGGGACAGTGGACGGTCCTGTCTACCAAGCGCCGGACATGTTTGCTTGATTGGAAGTAAGCTGTCAATATAAATTGAGATCTATTAATTATTCAACTGGTTTAAATAATTTCATATCGAGGACATAAATATGGTTGAGAAACTCACATAATGGTAGAACTGGAGGCGTCTGCACATCGACCCAGATGTCTCTATTACCTTCAATATCATCTTTCGGACGAATATCAAAGGTGATAACCATATTAGGCTCAAATGCATAAGCCTTGCATAGTGCTTGCCAAGTTTTGCATTCAAAATAGGTGTATGTTCTGCATTATATAATTTGACGTTGAAGATATAACCATGCTCGGTCTTCAAGTAAACTATTTTTACCTCCATAGTTTCGTTAGGACTGAAACCTATCTTATCCAAGACAAAAATTCTTGCATGGCAGGGGATACACTAGTAGAATAGTGAAAAATTAAAATTAAAAATTGAAGCAAATGAAGCATAAGTCATGCTTAATTACGAAAAAAGACTTGTCATTGTGACTTACTGTATCCACTTCGAAGTTCTCATCCAGCTTGATGCTAAAGCGTCTATCATCAACTAGAAAATTTCTGCCGCACAGGTCGTGCTGGTCTTCGCAGTATTCGCATATAATGAAATCGTGTTCGTCGTCAGACGACATTCCTATGTTCATAGGTGAAACATTAAACACTTATTAGTTCTATTAATTCAACTAATTCTGTTAATTCAACTAGTTCAACTAATTAATTGAACTAATTCAACTAAGCACTTATGAAAAATATACCTAATTAATTGAACTAATTCAACTAACTAGTTAAACTAATTAATTCAACTAATTCAACTAAACTAGTTCTATTAATTTTCTTACTAAAAATAAGGTAGCTAGTTCTATATAATAAAATTTTAATTAGATAATGAAATCTCGTATAACTAAATTAAATATATATCTAACATATAATTTATATCTAATTCATCTAACATTTGACATTAATATATCTAACATATGTTCATATATGGGTGAAACATTAAACACTTACTAGTTCTATTAATTCAACTAAATAAA
>NC_041386.1:613795812-613821849 GCF_002162155.2 Triticum dicoccoides
GGGGGCGACGGCGATGACGGCGACGACAGGTGGCGCGGGCGACGGCGGTGACGGCGACGATGACGACGACAGGTGGCGCGGGCGACGGCGATGACGGCGACGACGAGCGGCGAGGGCGGCGCGCGATGGGCGTCGGGCGCGGCGAAGAAGTTGGATCGAGAAGAAGTGGTGGTCGATGAAACTGATTTTTTCATAAGTGCCATATATATAGGAGGGGTCTTTAGTACCGGTTGGAGCCACCAACCGGTACTAAAGGCCAATTTTCGCCAAGCCAAGGGACGGGAAACGGCCCCTTTAGTACCGGTTCGTGCCACGAACCGGTACTAAAGGCCCAATCATTAGTACCGGTTGGAGCCACCAACCGGTACTAATGGTTGTGCGCTGCCACCGGCGGTGCATAATGTTTAGTCCCACCTCGCCGAGCGAAGGGCAGCCGCAGTGGTTTATAAACCTAGCCGCGGCTGCTCCTTCGAGCTTCTCTATATATCTGTCTTCTGGGCCTAACTAGGGCGCGTTGCCCTGTGAGTCTGCTGGCCCTTCTGGGCCTGCATTTGCATACCCTAGGTCTGGCAGGCCCACTGGACAGCGCCCCAACAAATTTTTTATATAGTTTTTTCTTTTCTGCATTATTTATTTTCTTCTATTTATTTTTGAGTAATTTTTTATATAGTTTTTTATTTTCTGCATTATTTATTTTCTTCTATTTATTTTTGAGTAATTTTTTTGTATAGTTTTATTTTTTCTGCTTTATTTATTTTCTTCTATTTATTTTTGAGTAGTTTTTTTGTGACCCTCTCTACTCTGATACTCCGAAATGATAATATCATTGCAAGTTTCAACATTTACAAAGTTCATTTTGTAGTGATTTTCAATTTCACGGTCATTTAGCTCTCTAAACAATTAGGTAAATAACCGAAAAATAACAAATCATGTCAGAACATGTTGAAAATTGATAACGTCGCTTTGAATATTGCATACTGAACACAAAAGAAGTCCGGAGTTCAAATAAGTTTAAAAAACATTGAAGTGTCCGTGTAACAAATGAGTTCTCGTCCGAAACCCTGATACTCCAAAAGAGTTTGTCCAGTTTGTACACGAAGTGCATCCAGTTTTTATCGTGACCCTTTCTACTCTTTCGCACATGTTATGCGGGTGAAATGATGATACCATGCCAAGTTTCAACATTTCAGAGTTCATTTTGTAGTGATTTTCAATTTAACGGTCATTTAGCTCTCTAAACAATTAGGTAAATGACCGAAAAACAACAAATGATGTCAGAACATGTTAGAAATTGATGACATCGCTTTGAATGCTGCATACTGAACACAAAAGAAGTCCGGAGTTCAAATAAGTTTAAAAAAAATTGAAGTGCCCGTGTAACAGATGAGTTCTCGTCCGAAACCTTGATACTCCGAAAAAGTTTGTCCAGTTTGTACACGAAATGCGTCCAGTTTTTGCCGTGACCCTCTCTACTCTTTCGTACATGCTATGCGGGTGAAATGATGATACCATGCCAAGTTTCAACATTTTCAGAATTTATTTTGTAGTGATTTTTAATTTCACGGTCATTTAGCTCTCTAAACAATTAGGTAAATGACCGAAAAATAAAAAATGATGTCAGAACATGTTGGAAATTGATGATGTCACTTTGAATGCTGCATACTGAACACAAAAGAAGTCCGGAGTTCAAATAAGTTTAAAAAACATTGAAGTGCCCGTGTAACAGATGAGTTCTTGTCTGAAACCCTGATACTCCGAAAGAGTTTGTCCAGTTTGTACACGAAGTGCGTTCAGTTTTTGCCGTGACTCTCTCTACTCTTTCGCACATGCTATGCGGGTGAAATAATGATACCATGCCAAGTTTCAATATTTTCAGAATTTATTTTGTAGTGATTTTTAATTTCACGGTCATTTAGCTCTCTAAACAATTAGGTAAATGACCGAAAAACAACAAATGATGTCAGAAATGTTGGAAATTGATGACGTCGCTTTGAATGCTGCATACTGAACACAAAAGAAGTCCAGAGTTCAAATAAGTTATTAAAAATAAAAAAGAGGTGAAATGCTGGTTAATTTGCTTCAAGCCTTTCAGAATAGTGTAGACTGCACTGCGCATAGCTCAGTGCAATCTATGCTATTCCGAAAGGCTTGAAGCTAATCAACGTCCAGGTGAGCATTGCGCCTCTTCGTCATTGTTCCTGCACTCACGGCTTATAAACCGCTCATACTGCCTCTCTCTTGGCGAGGTGGGACTAAAAATCAGCTTACTAAGAAACTCTAGTACCGGTTCATGGCTTACTAAGAAACTCTAGTACCGGTTCATGCCATGAACCGGTACTAAAGGTCTTTGTGGGGGCCCCAGCCTGACCACAGCCGCACTGGCCTCATTAGTACCGGTTCGTGGCATGAACCGGTACTAAAGGTTGCCCACGAACCGGTACTAATGATGCCCGCCCGCCTAGCCGTTGGAACCGGCACTAATGGCGGCTCAAATTCAAACTGGTACTAATGTGCTTCATATTTGACCCTTTTTCTACTAGTGTTGCATGGCTACAATGCATGTGTGTGTGTGTGTGCTTAAAAATTCTGGTAGATATATCTAAAGTTTGTGGTATAAGAAATATCTTTGCAGCTTTCTCTAATTTACTATTAGATATCACACATAAGAAATATCTAAAGTGTAGTATATGATACTCCCCACTATGACCAGCCTTATGCTGTTATGAATGGTTGTCAGAGATGTATAATACCAAGTGTAGGTGCGACTGCACCATGGTGTAGACCAACATTTTTGTATTACACATGCATAACTTATCAGGCTCATGGTGGATGTTTGGGAATCTAGGGTTGTTGCTCCCATTTGAGCTAGTGGCCCGACCATGTTGACTACCAGGCAAGCTGGATGTTCGGGTCAAGCGGGTTCAGGTCATGACATGGGCAACGTGACACCTCTGGTCCTGGAATCGAACGTGGGTCTTGGTCTGGCTACGAGCTAGAGTATGGGCGGTTACAACCTCCTTCTGCCCAAACACATATCCATAGAAACATTCTATGCTCACCCACTTTAATACCCATGGGTATAAATTGATACCCATGCCCATGCCCATACCCATCGGGTATCCTGTACCCAATGAGTATCCACTGGGTACCAATATAGCATTTAAATTTTGAAAAAATAGAGAAATGTGTCTAAAATTCAACTGATATGGGCGGGCATAATAGCATCAACATAGCCTCCTCCGATGGGTGGCTTCTTGGAGGCATCAAGGGAGTATGAGCATCGGTTGGTGGAAGCCCGGCATAGTGGGAATGAGTAGTTGGAATTGGGGGTCACTGGATCTAGAGTTCAGAGGACTTCGATGGCGATGAGTCAAGATTTCATCGTTTCAAGAAGTTACATAGGACGTGAGAGGAGTGTCGAGCAGGCGATTGCGAGCTTATGACCTATGGCTGGTTTAGCGAATACAAGATTTAGGGTTGGGCATAGGAGTTAGATGCTTACCTCACATGTCATTGGAATAATTTTGATTTATTAAATTTTTTGGGTATCCATTGGGTTATCCATGGACGCTATTCAATACCCATGCCCTATCGATAGATTTTGTGGGTATGGATACCCTTACCCATGGGTACAAAAGAAATTCAAGTCGTGCCCATGCCCATTGTTTTCGGACAAGGTATCCGCCGGTACCCATATCCATGGGCAAAATTGGCATCCCTAGTCTAGCTGGGTTCGTGTGCGGGTATGCCCATCAGGATTCATGTCCTAAACTTTGCGCTCGCATTTTTTTTGAATTGTTTTAGCCTTTTCGGCGATGTTCGTTTAGTGGGAGGAGACATTCCCATCGATCGCGGGACGTATATGGTGACTTCATCAATCTTAAGATATTGTGATAGCTTAATATTTGAGAGGTGCTCAGTGTATGTGCGTATATGTGAGAATTTGCGATTGGATTGTGTTGAAAAAGGAGTCTAAAAGCCAACCTTCCTGCATTGGAATAAAATACAACAGTTGAGCGAGTTAAGTCGATCAAATCACTTGGAAGCATCATTATCCTGTTTGAGGGGCCAACAGATCTATTGGGAGGCCCACTAGTCACAGACTGGGTATACACAACGTTAGGTACAGATAAGTGCTAGATCCAGATTCTTTTATCACGTGCGTAGGAGAATCAAACGGTGCACGCTGCCATGGAAATGATACAACGCACCGCTTTTCACTCAGTATACGAAACGCATTATGGACGGACGGGATTCAGAGTCGATCGCTTATAACACAGGACTAGATTAGTCGCCGAGTACCTTGTGCTATTTTCTACTGATGCACTTGTTGTTGGAATTTTGCTAGTAGGCCTTTGGCCTAAAGCCCAACTAAAATTTTGAAATTCTTTTGGCTCATTCATGCACACATGTGAGTGGAGTGAGTGAGGCTAAAGTTTAGTCCCACCCCGGAAGTTGAGAGAGAGTTGCACCTTTTTATAAGGTGAGCTCTTCTACCACTTGTATGAGCATGAGAAGAGGAGATCTACACGCGCGCTCCTCCTCCTCCTCGCCATGCCTCGTCCCGACGCGACGCGACGCGGGTTGCGGGATTGAGCCGAGCCGTGAACCGTTTTTCGATTCTTTTGGATCGTGACGACTCGGACGTGGGGTTTACTCCCACGACCTACCCGGCCCGCACTATATAGTCAAGCAGACGTCTACCCTAGCCGCCGCCGCTTCGTATGGTTTCTCACCACCGTTCCAGATCATTGCGCCGTCAAGCAAGTCTTCTCCATCCCTCCTTCCGGCGTGCACCGTGAGAAGGGACAGCAGGCCTCCGGAACCCCGCCTCTCGTGATCCTGTACGGGAGAGGGGCGATCAGGTTTTTGGGGAGCGCACTCGCACGACTGCTGGCAGCGACGACTTCGCGAACGACGACTTCTTCCCCGACCTCGGCAACCTCGTCCTCGACGACATGGGCGACAACGTCAACGCCGGCGGTGCTGCACCCGCTGCACCATATGTGATTCTATCCTTCCTGTTCGAGATCGTGGTAGAATTCATGCTTCTAGTATGTGCCCTAGATGTGATATGTTCATCTGCTATGCTAGTTCGCATGATTAGTTTAATCTCTGCTGCTGTGGTCATGATTTATCTTTTGTTTATTTGGATTAAATCTCATAGTAATTTGCTCATATTTCCAACAATCCAAAAACCTGATTATAGGAAATTTACTCTGAGTGATTTTGCTGCGCATCTGAAGCCGCCTTCCTTTAAGGGGGCGCAATATAAGAGGTGGCGCATGAGAGCAGTCTACTGGTTTCAGACCATAGGCTGCTATGATGCCACCAAGGGCAAGCCTGAGGGCGATCTTAATCCAGCACAGCTGAAAGCTTTTGAGAAGATCGATACCCTCTTTAAAGGCGCTCTTCTGAGTGTTCTTGATGACTCCATTGTGGATTCGTATATGTCGTTTGACAACGGCAAGGACATGTGGGCTGCGCTCGAGGCCAAGTTTGGTGCCTCGGACGCCGGCAGCGAGTTGTACGTCATGGAGCAATTCTATGACTACAAGATGACTGATGAGCGCCCTGTTGTACAGCAGGCTCATGAGATACAGTCGCTCGCAAAAGAACTTGAGTACTTCAAGTGTGTGTTGCCAGACAAATTTGTTGCCGGAGGCATCATTGTCAAGCTTCCACCTTCGTGAAACAATTTTGCTACTTCCCTGAAACACAAGAGACAGGAGTTTTCCGTTGCAGATCTCATTGGTACTCTTGATGTTGAAGAGAAGGCGAGAGAAAAGGACACACGTGCTCGAGTTGCTGAGGGAGGTTCTAGTGCCCACATGGTACAGAAGAAGAACTCCCAGCCCAACAAGTTCAAAAACAATAAGAACAAAACTCAGGGCAAAGGCAAGTTTGATACAAAGAACAAGCCATCACATTCTACCAACTTCAAGAAGAATTCTCATAAGAAGGGGAAGGGACTTTGCCATGTCTACGGTGATCCTAATCACTGGGCTCCGAAGTGTCCTAACCGCTTTGAGGAGCGCGAACATGAGAAGAGCGGCAAGTCTGCTAATGTTGTCATCGGTGATACTGATATGAAGGAATCAGGGTACGGTATTTTTCCTACCATCCTTTCAGTATTTCAATCCCCTGATTGGTTAATTGACACCGGTGCCAATGTACATGTTTGTGCTGACGCCTCCATGTTTTCTTCTTACCAGGCAACATGGACTTCACCCATGCTGATGGGGAACGGGTCACATGCCATCGTTCAAGGTGTTGGTACGGTCGATCTGAAGTTTACTTCGGGGAAGACTGTGCGTCTGAAGAACGTTCATCATGTGCCGTCCATCAATAAAAATCTCGTTAGCGGTTCCCATTTATGTCGAGATGGTTTTAAGTTGGTTTTCAAATCCAATAAAGTTGTAATCTCTAAGTGTGGACAATTTGTTGGAAAAGGCTATGAGTGTGGAGGCTTATTCCGCCTATCTTTGTCAAATATTTGCACTAAAGTTATTAATAATGTTTGCCACAATAATGAGTATGATATTTGGCATTCACGACTCTGTCATATTAACTTTGGTTGCATGACGCGGTTAGCCAATATGAATTTAATTCCGAAAATCTCTACTGTCAAAGGCTCCAAGTACCAAGTATGTGTGCAAGCTAAGCAACCTCGCAAATCCCATAAGAATGCAGAGGCAAGAGACTTGGCGCCACTTGAGCTTATACATTCTGATCTTTGTGAGATGAATGGCGTGTTGACAAAAGGTGGAAAGAGATACTTCATGACGTTGATTGATGACTCCACTAGATATTGTTATGTGTATCTTCTGAAATCAAAAGATGAGGCTTTGACTTTCTTTAAAAACTATAAAGCTGAGGCAGAGAACCAACTTGATCGAAAAATTAAACGGCTTAGGTCCAATCGTGGTGGAGAGTATTTTTCCAATGAATTTGATCTGTTTTGTGCGGAACATGATATAATCCATGAAAGGACGCCTCCCTACTCACCCCAGTCAAATGGGGTAGCCGAAAGAAAGAACCGAACTCTAACTGATATGGTTAACACCATGTTAGACACTTCGGGTTTATCCAAGGAATGGTGGGGGGAGGCGCTAATGACTGCGTGTCATGTCCTAAACCGAGTTCCCACAAAGCATAAGACCATGACTCCATTTGAGGAACGGGAAAGGAAAAGGTTGAAACTCTCTTACCTACGTACTTGGGGTTGTTTGGCGAAAGTCAATATACCAATTCCCAAGAAGCGCAAGCTTGGACCAAAAACCATGGATTGTGTTCTTCTAGGCTATGCTTTTCATAGCATCGGCTATAGATTTTTGATAATAAAATCTGAGGTATCCGACATGCATGTTGGTACGATTATGGAATCAAATGATGCAACTTTCTTTGAGGACATATTTCCTATGAAGGATATGTCGAGTTCATCAAATAAGGAGATACCTACTCCATCTAGTGAGGAATTCACTGTAATTCCTGAACCCACCATTGCGATGGAACACGTTGAGAATCCTGTTGAGGGTAACAATGGAACTCCTATGAGGAGTAAGAGACAGATGACTGCAAAGTCTTTTGGTGATGATTTTATTGTGTACCTCGTGGATGACACACCCATGACTATTTCAGAAGCCTATGCATCTCCTGATGCTGACTACTGAAAGGAAGCTGTACGTAGCGAGATGGATTCCATCTTAGCTAACGGTACCTGGGAGATCACTGACCGTCCTTATGGGTGCAAACCTGTAGGATGTAAGTGGGTGTTCAAGAAGAAGCTTAGACCTGATGGTACGATTGAAAAGTACAAGGCACGGCTTGTGGCCAAGGGTTATACCCAGAAAGAAGGTGAAGACTTCTTTGATACTTACTCACCCGTGGCTAGACTGACCACAATTCGGGTGCTACTATCACTGGCTGCCTCACATGGTCTTCTCGTTCATCAAATGGACGTTAAGACGGCTTTCCTCAATGGAGAGTTGAAGGAGGAAATTTACATGGATCAGCCAGATGGTTTTGTAGTACCTGGTCAAGAAGGAAAGGTGTGCAAGTTATTAAAGTCTTTATATGGCCTTAAACAAGCTCCTAAGGAGTAGCATGAGAAGTTCGAAAGAACATTAACTGCTGCCAGCTTTGTAGTAAACGATGGTGACAAGTGCGTGTACTATCGCTATGGTGGGGGCGAAGGAGTTATTTTTTGTCTGTATGTCGACGATATATTGATATTTGGAACCAAACTTGATTTAATCAAGGAGGTTAAGGATTTCTTATCTCGCTGTTTTGAGATGAAGGATCTAGGAGTAGCTGATGTTATCTTAAACATCAAGCTGTTGAGAGATGAGAATGGTGGGATCACACTGCTTCAGTCTCATTATGTGGAAACGGTCTTGAGTCGTTTTGGGTATAGCGACTGCACGCCTTCTCCAACTCCATATGATGCTAGTGTGTTGCTTCGAAAGAATCGACGGATTGCTAGAGATCAACTGAGGTATTCTCAGATTATTGGCTCGCTTATGTATTTGGCGAGTGCCACGAGGCCTGACATCTCTTTTGCTGTGAGCAAGCTGAGTCGGTTTGTGTCAAAACCGGGAGATGATCATTGGCATGCGCTTGAGAGAGTTATGCGCTATTTGAAAGGCACCGCGAGCTATGGAATTCACTACACCGGGTATCCAAGGGTACTGGAGGGTTATAGTGACTCAAACTGGATATCTGATGCTGATGAGATTAAGGCCACAAATGGTTATGTTTTTTCACTTGGTGGTGGCACTGTTTCCTCGAAGTCTTACAAGCAGACCATCTTAACAAGGTCAACTATGGAAGCAGAACTCACAGCACTAGACACTGCCACTGTTGAAGCAGAGTGGCTTCATGAACTCTTGATGGACTTACCTATGGTTGAAAAACCAATACCCCCTATCCTGATGAACTGTGATAATCAAACTGTGATCGTCAAGATAAACAGTTTTAAGGACAATATGAAGTCCTCAAGGCATGTGAAGAGGAGACTAAAATCTGTCAGAAAATTGAGGAACTCCGGAGTTATTACGTTGGATTATATCCAAACGTCGAAAAACTTGGCAGATCCCTTCACAAAGGGTCTATCACGTAATGTGATAGATAATGCATCGATGGAGATGGGTTTGAGACCCACCGCATGAGTTGTCCATAGTGGTAAACCACACTATGTGATCGGAGATCCCGTGAAGTAGAAGTGGGAGACATGCTGTTGGTCAGCTGGGAGGAGAGTATCCCTATATTAATTATCCCACTCCGTGAAGATGCAATACTCTCCTGATCTGCATGGCAGGTTGATACTTATCTTAATGTGTTCCAAGTGGCTTATTCGGGTAAGCAGAGATGTTGTCCTGCAGAACATCTTCTGAGGAACACACCTATATGAATTTGACTGTTAACGTCGCAGTCTGTGAGAATCGGGTGCTCTCTAATAAATTCATGAAAGGCCCTGGAGTATGACGTATACGCTCCACCCGCGGGGAAGCCTTGCGGCAGCCCAGTATCGGTCAAGAATTTGTGTGAAACTAGTTTTACAGAAAACTTGTAGTTCAAGGCATAGTCCACTATTCAAGTTGTGATCTAGTGTAGCATAAATTTCTAAGTGGAAGTTCAACTTCACAGTCTCCACTAAGCACCGATATATAAAACAATGTTTTGGAACTAAATAATGAGATGTGCCAATGAGACTTTGTGGGGGATTGTTGGAATTTTGCTAGTAGGCCTTTGGCCCAAAGCCCAACTAAAATTCTAAAATTCTCTTGGCCCACTCATGGACACATGTGAGTGGAGTGAGTGAGGCTAAAGTTTAGTCCCACCCCGGAAGTTGAGAGAGAGTTGCACCTCTTTATAAGGTGAGCTCTTCTACCACTTGTATGAGCATGAGAAGAGGAGACCTACACGCGCGCTCCTCCTCCTCCTCGCTCGCCTCGCCACGCCACGCCTCGTCACGACGCCCCGCGGGTTGCGGGATTGAGCCGAGCCGAGGACAGAGCTATGCACGTTGTCTATATTTTTGCTGCATGGGAAAATTAATGAGTCATTAATTAATAATTAACGGACGCGTTAATTACCGAACCGTTTTCGATTCTTTTGGATCGTGACGACTCGGACGTGGGGTTTACTCCCACGACCTACCCGGCCCGCACTATATAGTCAGGCAGACGTCTACCCTAGCCGCCGCCGCTTCGTATGGTTTCTCACCACCGTTCCAGATCATTGCGCCGCCAAGCAAGTCTTCTCCATCCCTCCTTCCGGCATGCACCGCGAGAAGGGACAGCAGGCCTCCGGAACCCCGCCTCTCGTGATCCTGTACGGGAGAGGGGCGATCAGGTTTTTGGGGAGCGCACTCGCGCGACTGCTGGCAGCGACGACTTCGCGAACGACGACTTCTTCCCCGACCTCGGCAACCTCGTCCTCGACGACATGGGCGACAACGTCAACGCCGGCGGTGCTGCACCCGCTGCACCGTATGTGATTCTATTCTTCCTGTTCGAGATCGTGGTAGAATTCATGCTTCTAGTATGTGCCCTAGATGTGATATGTTCATCTACTATGCTAGTTCGCATGATTAGTTTAATCTCTGCTGCTGCTGTGGTCATGATTTATCTTTTATTTATTTGGATTAAATCTCGTAGTAATTTGTTCATATTTCCAACACTTGTCGGACGGACTGACCGAGAGCGAGCTGAGCAGAGCAGATCCGATCTGACAGCGCCATTCCCTTCCTGTTCACCTGTCGGACGACAACGCCATTCTGCTGCTCAGCGAGTACAACCAACGGAGGCAATGGCGGCGGCGGCTGCTCCGTTGCTGGAGAAGGGGAGGAGGGTGTGCAAGGAGGGGTGCCCCGGGTGCAGCCTGGACCAGATCAACAAGGCCAACACCGGCGTCCCCTACCTCAACTTCTTCTACGTCTGGGTCGTCTGCCTCTGCGCCGGTGAGTGAGTCGTCTGCCTCTGCGCCGGTGAGTGAGTCGTGTGCCCCGGGTGCAGCCTGGACCAGATCAACAAGGCCAACACCGGCGTCCCCTACCTCAACTTCTTCTACGTCTGGGTCGTCTGCCTCTGCGCCGGTGAGTGAGTCCTCTGTCTCTTGGTTTCGTTTTCCTTTTTCTTTTCTTTGAAAGGATCATATGCTACTCCATTAAGATGACCTGCTGGTGAAGTCACCTGCTGTAGAGTTCATTGCCTCTTCTTCTTCCTTGATGGGGCACAAACCAAAAACTACTACGCCTCGCACTTTAAACCTGCATGTCGAGTAGTTCTTACCGTTTAGTTCACTGCCTCTTTTTCCACGGTAGAAACCTCTTCAGTTCTTGTGTGTGTATAAGCGTCTGCATTTTTACCGTGTTTTCAAAATAAATAAATTAATCTATAGGCTGGGTCATGAAAATCCTTATTGACAGGTTCTAAAAGTTTCTTTCTTGAGGTAATATCACCAGTGGGTGCTTAAACTTGCCACCAATGTTCACTTTAGCGCATGCATGAATCTGAAAAATACACCGAACTGGTTCTAGAACTTGGCACAAGCATGCAAATAAGGTGCTAATACAACCCGCAGACGTATAATATGCTGATGTGGCGCCGTATTTTGACTAGCATGCACATGTGGCATGAGACTCACTTTCAACAGATGCCTTGCTAGCAAATTTCTGCCTGAGCCACTCTGCTATACGCTTTTGCATGACCAGTAACGATAAACTTCATTAGTGTCTTGTGTAGGAACACGTTCGTTGCTTTTAAATGGGATGCAGTCAGTGCACCCCGGCCCATTTCACACATGTTATGTATTTTTTTAGAAATTTGTAAAAGGTTTGTAAACTAATATCACATTAAATAATTTTTTAGTATTTATGTGTTATAAATATTATACGTACAAATAAAATGACTTATTTAAAAATATTTCATGTAATTTAAAAAATATTTACTTATTAACATGCGGATTATACTGAAACATTTAGTAAATAAAAAACTATTACCTACTTAGTAAATGTACAAAAATTATACCTCGTAGATTATATTTAAATTGTACAAAATGATGGATACAAACATTTTTATTAATATTCACTTGTGAAAACTTTCATGCGTGGCATATATTCTTAATTCCTATATAACTTAAGTATAGCCACAAGTCTATATTTATAGAAAGTTTAAATACTAAATAATAATGGATATTTTTAAATCACACAAAATACTTAAACAACAAATTCATGAATTCTAACAATGTGCATATAATTATACAAATATTCAATAATAATAATAATAATAATAATAATAATAATAATAATTAGTTATAATTTGGAAATATTCGTAGTACTATAAATTATACAAACATTTTTTTATAATCAGAAATACTATTATATATATATATTCAAAAATAAGACGTCAATACTTTTAAAATTACTCGAACATTTTGCTAAATAAGTTATCTTTTGTATGTATAATATTTATAACACACGAATGTTTGAATGTTATTTTTATTACTATCATTATAATTTACGCACTTAGTACAGATACTAAAAAAAGCTATCAAGTGCAACATGGGCCGCATAGACAGCAACCCATGTAAACCACACGAGTGTGTTGGTTTATAATATAGACTATCATTACTTTTACTTTTCCTCCTAAAAAAATATACACTATCATTATCTTTAGTTGACAAGAAAACATGAATGGTGTATTGGTACGGGTCGGCATTAGCTACCTTGACTTCGTAAGTTTGAATCCAGGCAGGGACTGTTTTTTATCGTTTAATTTCCTTTATTCTGACATATGAGGCCCACTGGTCATGGAGATGTACATTAATGCTAGTCAAAATACGGTCCCACGTGAGCACATTATACATTTGCGAATTGGATTAGCACCGTATTTGCACGTTCGTGCCGAGTTCTAGAACCAATTCAGCGTATTTTTTCAAGTTTATACACTAAAGTGAACATTGGTGTGGCAGCTTCGGGCGACTCAGGCGGCGACTAGGGTTTCCCCGTCGCGCCGCCGCCCCCTCACCCTCCCTCCCTCGCCGCCACCTGAGAAAGCCGCCGGATCCGCTCGCGCGGCCGCCTGTGATGGTGGCGGTGAGGCCTCGGCCGCTCCTTTCCTCAAGGAGGACCTCGGATCTGGGGCGGCGGCCCTTCTTGGCGAGGCGGCGGCGCCTTTCGGCCGGCGTCGTTCGCGGGGTGCTCTGGCCAGCGGCCTCGACCACGCGGGTGGTGAGACGACGAAGGGTGGCGGCGGTGGCGCGGAGGTCTTCCCCTCCTCGACAAATCTGAGGGTGGCTCCTTTCCCCTGTCTCCCTCGTCCCCGCCGCTTCTTGCCAGCCTCCTACCGAGCGCCGGTATGATGTGGGTGGGTGTTCGGTGGTCTGGTTTTGGGCCGCGGGAAACCGTTGGCCGACTTGGCCGGCCTGGCAGCATCGACGTCCCCGACGCCGTCTCCTCCTTGGAGGTGCTACAGAGGTCCTTCCCCTTTCCACCCCTGTTCCTCCTCCCGGGTGAAATCCCAAAATCCGGCTTGGATTGGGCGGCGACGGCGCGCTGTGCGTCGTGTCTTCCTTGGGGGCGTCGCCTGGGGAGGGTTGCGCTCAGGTGAGGGGTTCAAGGTCGGAGCTTGGGTGGCTTGGGTGGTCCGGTGATGGCGGTGTCACGAGGTTCTCCTCGTTGGCCTGCCGGTTTACTTGATGCCTATGCTGCCTGTAGCTGCACCTGGTGGTTTTCCTGCAGCTCTACGGCGTTCTAGGTTGTGGCGATGCGGCAGTCGCGGAGTGCTCGAATGTTCAAGTGGTGGTGTGCTGCGGCTGCTCCAGGTCCCGAAGCTGGCACGTCCCCTGCTCTAGGGTGAGCGTCTCTCAAGTCCGCCGGGTACGGCGCCTTGCGAGCCATGGCGAGAGGGAAGGGTCCCTCTGCGGCGAGAGAGACGACGGATGTGCGATGTCTTTCTACTTGGGCGTTGGTCGGGCTCACTTGCCACACTCTGTTGCAAGCAGGTCCTCGTCGTGCTCGTGTGTGCCTCACCCCTAGATGGCTGTTTAGCTGTAGTCTTTGGCTAGGACAAGCTTCGAGCTTTGTTTTCTTGTATTCTTTTTGAGCTTGTGCGACCCGTTGAGTTGTAATCCTCCTAGAGTGTCCCCTTGTATCGTTTGGTCGTGGGGTTTGTGTGTGTTTGTATTTCCTGGTCGGTTGATGGCTTTGTTAATTCAAAGCCGGGCTCTTCGCGAGCCTTCGTTCTAAAATAAAAAAAAAGTTTAAGCATCACCTGTGATATTATCTCTTCTTTCTTATATAGCAACTACTCCACGAGCGGAAATAGCATGACAGACGTGCCTGTGGTTGGCCTAGTTGTACATGTTTCCCATGTAGCAGGCGATGTACTATGTTGGCTCTGGTCGGTCTCGATCGGTAGGCATGCCTTTGTCATGCCGCTTGGGCTGTATCGGTTATTCAGCAATAGTGAATTTTATAGTTTTTTTTTGCATGTTCAGCAAATATACATTGGTATAAGAAGCAGTCATGTCCACACACATAGACATGTAAGCCGAGAAAGCATGAGCAACGGTTGAAGACCATCTAACAAGGACGACTCTACTACAAAGACGTCACACGCATGTCTCCAAAACCATCCATATTGAACTATAGGTAGAACACACAATATAATGTTCTAAAACACATCATGATGACCTTGGACAGCCAGGCGGAAGTGACATACACGCGGAGCGACACATGATGAAAATTAGTGGCTCATCAGTGTGCTGCTCCAAATGGTTCACGAGTATGGTGTTGATGACGATAGAGATGGAGCGGGAAGAATTAGCATGGCGAGGAGCGGCACAAGCTGGCATTGTTAGAGAGCGGTAGCATTGCGAGGAGCGGCGCACACGCGGCAAGGCTATGGGTGCTTGGTCTCATACAACATCGCCAGCACCCATAGACGCATACATACATATAGCATCTTAGAGCAGCCCCTCGAGCGTATGTGCATGGCAAATCAATCATGCATCAACGCAAGACGCAAATGCAGGCTAATATTGTGGAAAAAAGGGTCCAGTTGTAGCCATGTCAGCCACCTACAATCCGGCCAACATGAGCATGGTGTCCCAATTCCGGCCACCTAGTGGAGCCCCACAATACAAAAGATACAACACTGATGCCCAGGCAACTTCTCACGCACTTCACTACCAGTTAGGGTCATTCACTGGTAAAAAAAGACCTGTTGTCCCGGTTTGTAAGGGCCTTTTGTCCCGGTTCCTGAACCGGGACTAAAGGATCGGTACTAATGCCCTGTCCCTTTAGTCCCGGTTCAATCCAGAACCGGGACAGATGGGCCTCCACGTGGCCTGTGCGCGGAGCCCAGGCAGAAGGGCCTTTGGTCCCGGTTGGTGGCACCAACCGGGACCAATAGGCATCCACGCGTCAGCATTTCTGTGGCTGGGATTTTTGTTTTTTTTGAAACGGGGGGAGGGTTTGGGGGTTTTGGGGGGTTAATTTAGTTATTTCATATATTGTGTTAGCTAGCTATAATTAATAAAGAGAAGTGTCTTCTCTTATGTCCGTGCTTGGTGGACGCTACGTACTATACATACGTATAGAGAGGACTAGACACGCTAGCTAGCTAGTAAGCAAACGAAGGAAACAGAAGATCGTCATGAACATATATGCATACAGAGAGAAGTGATATCGACCACCTCTCCTTCTTCGAGAGATTGGTCGAACAACAAGTTCTCGTATATCTATCCGACACTACCGGCTACATATATACAATAATTATCTCTTACAAATATAATCTCCTAACATACGAACTCATGGTCCACATAGTATTCTCCGTCTTCAGCGATCACGTGGTCAAGAAAGAATGCCGCCAATTCCTCTTGAAGTGCTCGCATGCGAGCTGGTGCTAGGAGTTCATCCCGCTTCCGAAACATCTAATTTGAAGAAGGGGGTCTATATATATATATATATATATATATATATATATATATATATATATATATATATATATATATATATATATATATATATATATATATATATATATGAATGAATGAATGAAACTCAACACAAATGATGGTAATAAAATAAAATTGTGAATGTTGTTATTTACGCACTTCATATTGTTCGTCAGTGTAGCCCCGCTCACAGGTCGTGTGGCGGATGGACTCGCAAATGTAGTATCCACAGAAATTATTCCCTTGTTCCTGCCACAACCACTTTACAAGAAATAGAGGTCAATCAAACTGATAAGCAAAAATGCCAAATGGTATTGATGAAACTAATGCTTGAATCAATAGGAGACGCGCGGAACATGCTACTATAGTACTTACTTTCGGGTGTCTAAATTGCAGCTTCTTCGGGAGTCCCGGAGCTTTTTTGGTGAATTTTTTCCAAACCCTGCTAGACAAAGAAAACAATTACTTGATATATCAGGAAATGAACAAAGTTGCTGATGTGGTGGATAATGATCGATTTAACTTACTTCTCGAGCATTTGAGTCATGTCCGCATAGTCCTGGGGATCTTTTCGTCTTGAGTCTAAGACGGTTACTAGTCCCTGCTCAAGCTTAATCTCTAGGAGAATATAGTGGAAACTGCACACACATGCATAACTCATCAATTACGTTACTATAACCTTGACTAACATATAAGGGAAACCGCATACGCACAAGACAGTAACACTCACTTAAAGTTGTAAGGAAAGAGTATTATATCTTTGTTTTCATTTATTACCAACGATCGTAGCAAGTTGGCCTCGGTATCTGCGGGATGAAATTTAACCTCAGTTTCATCTATGAGATATGTGTTAATGAACCCAATATCACCGACTTGTCTTTTCTTCAATTCGGCAATCTTCCATCTGCATAATATAGTGAGGATAATTATAAATACATGCAATGAAAGAGTTGAGCTATATAGAGAGACTTAATGACAGAAGTAGTACTACTTACAGACAGTAGCAGGTGACCGTTGCTTTATCGAGGGCCAATTGATTGAAAAACTGAAAGAACTCCTCAAATGGAACAGGCAACAGATCAATTCCAACGAGGTCATGCTCCTTTTTAACTCTCACATACAAAGTACTCCTCCCCCCAGACTCTCTGCAGATTTTCAAGTACCAATCATGCAATCTTCGCATCATCGCTGATAGAGATCTTTCATCTTTGACGAGAGGCTTCCCGTACTCGTATCTTTGTATCTGCACCTCCATGAAATCATAATGTACATTGTCGGGCAGGTAATCTCCAAGATTGCTATAACCGGGCACCATCCTCGGATCATTAGCGACGATGTCACTAGGCACCTTGAGCGGGGGGCACGATTGCTTCACTTGTTCACCGAGCTGTGCAATTTATTTCCCAGCTCGTCGTTCTTTCAACCTTTGATCACTGACAGTACTTCCCGACCGCTCCACTTCGACAAATTTCTTTCCAATAATGCGCTCATAGTTTCCTTTCGGCGGAGACTTGGGTGGTTTTGTCAGGGCAGCCAGAGTGCGCTTCACTTTCACCGGATCTACCTTCTCCTCCGGAGGTGGATGTTTCTTTGCTTTCACCCCTTCAAAGAAGTTCCTCACTTCTTCTCGCGCAATCTCGGCATTCTCCTCCGGGGTCCTCTCGTATGGTAACTTCTGTGGAGTCTTCAGAGAAGGACCGAATCTGTATGTCCTCCCACCTCTGGCTGTACTGCTAGACGCCGGCAGAGCAGACGGAGCAGTTGTCTTCTTTACTTGCTTACGAGGCGGAGGAGAAGGACTATGACGGGCCGGAGCAGCCGGAGCGGCGGCAGGTCTCTTCCGCCCTTGCTGATGAGGCGGAGAAGGAGGAGGCTGGCTGCTCGGGCGCGCCGGCGCAGGCGGAGAAGGAGGCGGAGTGCCGCCACGCGCCGGAGAAGGAGGCGGAGTGCCGCCACGCGCCGGAGAAGGAGCCGGCCGAGTGCCCTGATTGTCACTCGCCGGAGGAGGAGGCGGTGGAGGAGGCGGAGTGCCCTGACTTACCGGAGGAGGAGGAGGAGGCGGAGGCGTCCAGTTCAGAAGGTTGATGAGCTACTTCCGCCATAGGCATGGAGTCTTCAGAGCAGAACCCAGCCTAGTCTCCCCTTCACCGGTAGGGTGGTCAAGCTGGAGGTCCTCAAATCCCTCTGTTATTTCATCCACCATCACCCTAGCATATCCTTTTGGAATCGGCCATCCAGTGAAAAGTTGCACCAGGTTCAGTAGGATAAACAGAGCCAACAGCCGCCTTGACCTTCAAATTCATCCATTGCGTTATAAGGTGGCAATTTTGAGACTCCGTGATAGCATCCACGGGATAGCTGGCAGGAGCCGTCAAGGCATGCTCCGGCTGAAGCAGCTCGGTGGAAGCCACGCTGCTTCTCCGCTGAGATGGCGGGGTAGCTTCGGGGGAAGCTTCGGCAGTTCGTTTGCTGCGATTTGCTTCTTGTTCATCTATCGCTTGTACCCTTGCTTGCAGCGCCTGCATTTGGGTCTGCTGCACTTTTTTCCTCCTCTCGTGGCTTTTGTAACCGCCTGCGTCCGGAAACCTAACCTTCCACGAAATGGAGCTTGGCGTGCCTCGTGTCCGTCCAGGGTGCTCAGGATTCCCGAGGGCCATTGTGAGCTCGTCGTTCTCTCTGTCTGGAAAGAACGTCCCTTGCTGCGCTGCTTCAATATAGTGCTTAAGCCTCTTGACTGGTGTCGGTGTCAAAACCGGCGGATCTCGGGTAGGGGGTCCCGAACTATGCGTCTAGGATCGATGGTAACATGAGGTAGGGGACACGATGTTTTACCCAGGTTCGGGCCCTCTTGATGGAGGTAAAACCCTACGTCCTGCTTGATTAATATTGATGATATGGGTAGTACAAGAGTTGATCTACCACGAGATCAAGGAGGCTAAACCCTAGAAGCTAGCCTATGGTATGATTGTATGTCTATGTTCTATCGACTAGCCTGGCCCTGGTTTATATAATGCACCAGAGGCCTAGGTTAACAAGAGTCCTAGCCGAATACGCCGGTGGGGAGAAGTCCTTGTCTTGATCACCAAGTCTTGTGGAATCTTCCTTGTATGCGGCAGTTGTCCGAACTGGCCCATGAGTATACGGCCACGGGGGTCTTCGGCCCAATCTATCAGATCGGGAGATGACGTGTTGAGTACCCCCTAGTCCAGGACACCGTCAGTAGCCCCCTGAACCAGTCTTCAAGTTAGGGATGCTCCTCGATTCTTCCGAACTGTTCTTCATCTTCGGTCGTCGGTCTTGAAAACTGGTTCAACAAATCTTCTCATCTTCGATCTTGAGGATCACCGAAATGAATTCGACAAGTTTATACATCGGGTATCCGAGGAGCCCCTTTAAGTTTCCGGCCTTTATCAATGCCTTGTTATTTTTATGCCACACCTCGGGTTTGAAATTGTTCCCGGGCGGTAGCGTCCTCTTGCGTCCGAGCTCTAACGCTGGACTACATTAGAGGTATCTTTTGCAGCCGAGCACCAACGCCGGACTGCTTTCTGAGCTCCAACGCCGGAATGTATCCGAGCTCCAACGCCGGACTGTGTCCAAGCTCCAACGCCGGACTATATCCAAGATGTCATAGATCATCTTGGTCCAAAAAAGTTGAAGGAGTTTAGCCGAGCTTAATGCCGGAAATGCCCTCTATGGAGCCAGCCACTAGCGCCCGAGCTTTATGCCGGACTGCTTCCGAGGTGGTGCACCACCCCGACTGTGGGCCGGATTTTTGTCAATATTTTTTATTATTGCAATTTATTCTCTGCCGAGATATATGGCCAGTAGCCCTCAAGGTGTGTATCGGTCTAAAACCCGAGATGCACCTGAAGGATGATGTAAGACCGCTGGTCCCAGTAGCCGCTGAGACTCAGGTTGATTTGCAAAATTGGCCTGAGGATCAAGTCCTAGCTCGGTAGAATACTTCGGGACACAAAAAGCGGCGTGCTTAGTCCTCGAGACTCAGGTTGGGTGCGGCCGACCAACCTGAGGATCAAAATCTCCTCGGCAACTGTATTGCACTTAAATTTTCTGCATTGAACAGGCAATGCAGTAGCCCCCGAGATACTGGTCAGGTGGCAACACCAGATCGAGGGATCGATGTGCCCCTTTAATATTTGTAAATAATAAGCCCGAAGCCCAGTAGCCCCCGAGCCTTAATGCGGGCACGGGTGGCCGAATTAAGGATTGATATCCATAGTAAAATCACAAATTATGTGTAATGACTCTATGTATCCAAGTACTTTACGTCATTAATGCTTGGATCCGCATTGTACAAAACTTTGTTGACCGACCATCGGCTTCCACCTCCTCGGCCAATAGCCGAGGAGTGTTTGTCCTACTTTATAAAGCCTTTATGAGGGCAAAGATTTACGACAAACAAGGCAATCTGGCCATACGGTTTTATAAACAAAGGTACGCAGAGAGATATATTATATTACTGTTTAATGTAATAAATGTCTTCCAAAGAAAATAATCCCGCTATCGGTTCCTTTCTTTGGGTTGTCATGCTAAGTATGATCATGAAACCTCAGCTCCAATGTAAGAGCAAAATATCGAGGATTTAGTTTGGAAGGCCAGTTAATAGCCCCCGGTAGTGTTCGGCGACAGTCGAGGTCAAGCCGTAAACACTTCGGCCATTGTTATGAATGGCCCGTTATTTAACACAGTCATCGGATCGCTGACCAGTTTACACTTATTGTGACAGTCAGTTTTCGGCTTTCTCCACTGAGGTGCTTGACCATGCGAGCTGGAAGCACAATCGCAGTGGTTCTCCCTTTGCACACCTAGCCGAACAAAGCGGAACGTAGGAGGAAAGCTAGGAGCTGGGCAACCCAACTATTGACCGAAGACACAATTCGAAACCGATGCATATATAGCAATATCTGAGAATGTTTTTGCCGAATCCCTAAAGGTGTCCGGCGTTGCACTGCGAGACTAATGCTGGAAAAGCACAAATAGTTTAAAAGTGCCAAAAAGCTTGGAAAACCAAGAAACGCCAGTAAAAACATGACGTCCGAACAAGATCAAGTGTTCGGTGCCAATCCGAAAATTGGTCTTAGAAAAAAGAAGTGCTTCTGTCGTGCTTTAACATGATACATCCTATCTCAAGACTTCGAGCGGGTCAGCCTACGGCTTCAACCTCCTATCCCGAGGGCGGTGTACTTCTCATCAGGCCAGTTTAGTAAACTAAACTCTAGCAGCTTTGAGAGAGAAATTAGGCTCCCCAGCTAGTGACCGCACACTCGTGTCGAAAAAAGGAGTGATAAATAATGATAATAAAACTTTGCAACGACTAAGAAGAAGAACACTTATTATAAAACGGCTCAAATAAACTTAAGAGCCCCCAAGTGACTTGAGTAAAAGAATGATTCCATGTACCGAAGTACTTATATCATATCTATGTTCAACCGAACTTTAAACGTGTCTTAACCGACCATCAGCTTCTCCCTCTTCGGTCAAGGACCGAAAAGTGTTATGTACTCCATCGGTCGAGAATATCGACGGTGTTTCCAATAACCAGGCAATCAGACCATAAGGCTGTAACAGACAAAGCGCGCTCAGAGAACTTATGCTATATTACCGTGAAGTGTAAGAAGCATCTTCGAAGAAAATAGTACCCCCACCAATACCTTTCTTCGGTGCTCATTGTTATTATGAGACTTGTGCAATAGATTTTTTGTACTCATGAGTTCCGTTGTGTGCCGACCATCATTGAAAACTATAAGAGCGCTAGCTTTTGGCTTCACCCAGTCTGAGGTCCGGCTCGGTTGACCCGATCGTGACAATCACAGAGGTGCTCCCTTTACTCCCTAGCCGAACAATCGGGAACATAGGGGTAAACACAGGAGCGAGGCAAACCAGCTTGCAAATCTCTTAAGTCAATATGGTGCATATTGTGGCATAATACACGAACAAGGAACGAAGCCATACAAGTATAATCATATGCAAGAGGAAAAGCTTCATAAATGAAGCCCCCAAGTGAATTGGGTCCTTGAATTTGTGTGTCACAAACAAAGTTTGGACAAGGAAATTTTTTACAAGCAATTTTTTTTCCAAAAAAGTATAATGCTTGGTCGAACCAAACACAAGTTAGAAATTAAAGCTTTGAGCATGAAAGCGACTTAGCTGGTTAATGTGTTCGATATTGATGACGCGGTCCGAGCTTGATGCGGGGCAAGGTTCCATCCCCCAAGCTGGTCCTGAGGTGGCGGAGCGGAGAGCTCGACACGCCGAAGTGGTGACATAGCACAGTCAATGCAGACCGGCAGAGTGACGCTGAAGTCCCCGGATCATTTTCCTGTGCACAAAAAATAGTGCAAACCGGAGATAATAGTAATAATGATAATTAAAAAAAATGTGTTGCATAATAAATAATTTATGCAAAGTGAGGAATAGAAGAAATATGGCCTGGCGCCGAAGTCAATGTCGATGCAGGGCGTCGGCGTGATGTAGTAAAGGCGTGGCAAAGCCTGGATTCACAGGTTGGTCCGAGCTTCGGATGCGGCGTTCGCCGGACAATGTACGGAAACTGATCGAACCACCATGCGACCGTCATTAATGCGGTCACCATTTAATAGACCTGTGTACATATCATGGACAAACCAGAGTAATAATTCCTTGGGAAAAATGAACCCAAACAAGCAAAAACTACTGGGATTAATAGCACCTGGTTTATTTATTGTAGCAATCCGAAGGAAGGTGATTCCCAAAATTGGGACTCACTCCGCACACCCATTGCCTGATGGGCGATAAAACGATGGCATGGCAATGCTGGTAAAGGTTGACTCGCCAAGGCAAAGCCCTCGGCCCAGCTAACGTGACGGAGCTGGTCGGCTAGTGACGCCGAAGTGTCCGGAGTAGGTTGATGAAGAGATGGCGAAGCCCCCAGTCCAGCCGAGATGTCGAAGCCTCGACGTCAGCCGATGAGTCGAAGTAGGTCGGCATGATGGACACCAGCTTGAAGAAGCAATAGTGCGGCCCTATCGATGTAGGTCGTGACGTGGTCGATGCCGGCTTGATGAAGCGACCGTGCGGCGATGCCGGTATGCCCGCTCCGTGAAATCCGTGGGGCGGCGATGTTGATGATGATTTATCCTTCGCGATGCCGGACTCTTGTTCGGCTTGTTGAGATGATGATCCAAAGAAGTTGAGCTCGGCTAAAGTGACGACATGTCTAGCGCAGGTCGGCAGCCGTGGAGTAATATTGCCGGACTGGTTTGACACCAGCATGATGTTGAAGATCATGTTCAAAAGATCTTAAAATTAGTGGGATGTGTTCGGGAAGAAAATACAATACCCCATACAAAACTTCCTTCAAAAGGGATGTAGAAATCCTGTTCATAAAAAAGATGAACTCTGGTTGGATTCGTTTTCGCGCAGAAAACAGATCCGAAAAGTGATGCACTAATCGGAAGGTTCTTGGAGTTTGGACGGTCGGATCAAGCTGAAATTTTGAGAGGTGGTAGATATAAGAATTCCTCAGCCTTTCAACGGTTGGATCTTGCAAAGTTCGTCCGAGCTAGAAGCTGGACACCACGCCCTAAACTCATCCAGATTCCCGTCCAGATTTGACAGGGCTCCGGTATATCGTGAATTGCCAGAGATTCCTCCATCGGAACTCGACGAAATTTTCCAGGATTGTTGTAGACTCAATTCCGCACAATTCCACCAAAGCGATCGTCAAAGCGATAGTCGAGGAGGTGGTGGCGGCAGATACGAGTTCGCTGTCCAGAAAAACAGCACGGTCGCTTGAGGGCAATGCTGACGTTGAGCCCCCGAGCTCCATGGATGATTCCTCCGTGATCTTGATAGAGATCGGAGTTGATGTTTGATGAAGGCCATCATCCGAACATGGTGATCCGAACACGGGGCACAGTTCTTGGTCGAACCAAGGTGACCAGTCGAGCTGGTGACAAAGATGCCGAAGTCGCAGTTGATCTGCAGCCATCGATCCTTTTGTCGATCACACAGCGGAACTGTCAATGAAAGCACCAATGTCGGTGTCAAAACCGGCGGATCTCGAGTAGGGGGTCCCGAACTATGCGTCTAGGATCGATGGTAACATGAGGCAGGGGACACCATGTTTTACCCAGGTTCGGGCCCTCTTGATGGAGGTAAAACCCTACGTCCTGCTTGATTAATATTGATGATATGGGTAGTATAAGAGTTGATCTACCACGAGATCAAGGAGGCTAAACCCTAGAAGCTAGCCTATGGTATGATTGTATGTCTATGTTCTATCGACTAGCCTGGCCCTGGTTTATATAATGCACCAGAGGCCTAGGTTAACAAGAGTCCTAGCCGAATACGCCGGTGGGGAGAAGTCCTTGTCTTGATCGCCAAGTCTTGTGGAATCTTCCTTGTATGCGGCAGTTGTCCGAACTGGCCCATGAGTATACGGCCACGGGGGTCCTCGGCCCAATCTATCAGATCGGGAGATGACGTGTTGAGTACCCCCTAGTCCAGGACACCGTCAACTGGTATTTCCATTTGCTCGTCCATCCAAATGCACTTCCCTGATACAGGGTCCAAGGTTCCGCCAGCCCCGAAGAACCAAGTCCGACAGTGGTCTGGCCAGTTAATTGTCTCTGGTTCGATCCCTTTATCAACCAGATCATTCTCAATCTTGGCCCACTTAGGCTGGGCTACGAGGTAGCCACCTGACCCCGTGCGATGGTGATGCTTCTTCTTCGCAGCATTTTGCTTGTTTGTCGCCGACATCTTCTTACTCTTTTCCGATGTCTTGTGAGCCACAAATGCGGGCCAGTGATCTCTGATATTCTCATACCTGCCCTTGAATTCTGGTGTCTCTTTATTTTCAACAAACTTATTCAGCTCTTTCTTCCACCTCTTGAATAGTTCTGCCATCCTCTTAAGAGCAAAAGACTTGATTAATTGCTCTTTAACTGGCTTCTCCGGATCATCCTCTGGCGCTAGGGTGAAATTTGACTTCAGCCCAGTCCAAAGATCATTTTTCTGCATATCATTGACATAAGACACCTCAGGGTCTTCTGTAGCCGGCTTTAACCATTGCTGGATGCTGATCGGGATCTCGTCCCTAACCAAAACCCCGCACTGAGTAACAAATGCGCTCTTTGTCCGGAGGGGTTCAATTGGTTGGCCGTCGGGCGCGATTGCTATGATCTCAAACTTTTCATCCGAGCTCAACTTTTTCTTCGGGCCTCGTCTCTTTACCGAAGTTGTGCTCGATCCGGAGGGCTAGAAAAAAGAACAAAGAGTTAATTAATATGTGTACATACCAAAACAATGAATGCATCAATTAGCTAGTCAGCAGAAGCTTAACTAATATATATACCTGGTCGGACTCGGTTCGGTCACCGGAGACGTCATCACGGTCTCCTTCTTGCACCGGCATTGGGTCACCGGAGCCGTCCTCACGGTCTCCCTCTTGCACCGGCATACGGTCACCGGAGCTGTCATAATCATAGCCAGCTGCTTCCAGACCGTCGGTGTCGTTGAGAAACAACGAGCAGACGACATCACTTCCTCGTGCGATTATGTCCCCCAATAACTCTTCTTGTACTTCGTCTCGGGCGGTGTCCATAGTTTCTACAAATATTGACAACATGGCAATTATTATTCAAACATGACAGATGGATATATTAGTGGCAAACGTAGAACTAATATTAATTAGTGGCCTCGACGCTGCTTCTCTAGGGTTTGGGGTGACTCCTCTATTCTTTCTTCTACTCTTTGTTTCTTCTTCTTCCTCTTTTTTTATCGGGAATGAGGGTCGTCGAGGGTCACCGAGCGGTAGAGGAAACCCTAAATAGCAAGTATCGTGGTGTGAGATACATGTGGCCGTCGGTGTCAGACACTACATCCATGTCCCACAAGTGACGTGGGCGTCGAAGCCTACGTCACTTGTGGGACGTGGATGTAGTGTCCGACACCGACGGCCACATGTATCTCACATCGACGATACTTTCTATTTAGGGTTTCCTCTACCGGTCGGCGACCCTGACCCTTGACGACCCTCGTTCCCGATAAAATAAAGAGGAAGAAGAA
>NC_041386.1:613822773-613824057 GCF_002162155.2 Triticum dicoccoides
GACGATACTTGCTATTTAGGGTTTCCTCTACCGCTCGGCGACCCTCGACGACCCTCGTTCCCGATAAAAAAAGAGGAAGAAGAAGAAAAAAAGAGGAGAAGAAAGAATAGAGGAGAAGATCTCCTCTATTCTTTCTTCTCCTCTTTTTTTTCTTCTTCCTCTTATTTTTTTATCCTCTTCTTACTCTCATGTTCGACGACCCTCGACCCCTCGGCGACCCTAGACCCCCTCTCGACCCCCTCATGTCGAAGTTATCGGGTAGGGGGTATATCGACAACGACATACCCGATACATACATACATACATACATACATACATACATACATATCACATGCATCCATACATATATGAACAAAATTAATATCTACTAATTAACAACCTAAATAAAAAAACTAATACATATAGGAAGAAGAAGAAAAAAGAAGAGAAGAAAGAATAGAGGAGAAGACTTCCTCTTCTTCCTCTCCTCTTCTTCTCCCTCTTCTTCCCCTTCTTTCTCGCCTCTCTCATGAATGTCCGACGTTCTCGACCCTTAACCCCCTAACCTAGTTCTCAACCCTCGACCCCCTAAACTAGTTCTCGACCCCCCTCATGTTGAAGTTATCAGGGAGGGGGTATATCGACCCCCCTCATGTCGAAGTTATCGGGGAGGGTTATATCGACCCCCCTCCTGTCGAAGTTAACGGGGAGGGGGTATATCGACAATGACATACATACATGGAAAAAATGCTATCCATCTATACATAAATAGCCACATACATATATACATGGAAATAATGGTATGAAAAAAAAATATGAACAAAAAAAAAATATATTATCGGGGAGGGGGTATATCGACCCCCCTCGTGTTGAATAAGGAATATATATTCTATTTTTATCTTCTTCTCCTCTATTCCTTTCTTCTTCTCCTCTTCTTTTTCTTCTTTTTTCTTCTTCCTATTTATTTCTCCTCGTCTTCCTCTCCCCTCTTCTTCTCCTTTCTTGCCTAATTCATTGTTCATATGAATATACAAAGATTTGCATATTTACAATAATTAATATCACCAAAAAAATCTATGAACAGAAAAAAATCCTAACTTTTCTAAAAAACTATCTTTTGCATATATACATGAACATATATATACACAGAGAACATATATATATATATATAAAACAAGCATATATAAGAAAAAAACATATATATGAAAAAAATGCTAGCTAGGGAGGGCGCCGGCCGGACCAGGAGGACCGCGGGTTTGGCGGCGAGGATGGCGACGGGGCAGTGGGCGCGCGCTCGGGGTAGGG
>NC_041386.1:613824978-613858502 GCF_002162155.2 Triticum dicoccoides
CTGTTAGTGCCATTATTTTTCAAATTTGAAAACACTTTTTTAGTTTTCTTTGTTGCTTTATTTATTTTATTTTGTGATTAACTTTACTATAAAAATAGTTTTTTCCTATTTTTTTGATTTGTTTTTTGCATTATTTATTTTTCTTTTGTTTTTTGCTTTAGTTTTTTAATTCTGTTTGTTTTTAGGTTAACAAAATTATAAACTTTCTGTTAGTGCCATTAGTTTTAGAAAAATTATAAACTTTCTGTTAGTGCCATTAGTTTTCAAATTTGAATAGTTAAAATTTAAATTCTTTGAAATTTGTGTGAATCACATGTTTGTGATTAACTTACTAAAAATGAGAATAGATGCGCTTATAGAGAAAATTCAACCTAAATTCATAGTAAATTTCTATGAATTTCAGAGAAATTCACTCTGAATTTAGGTTAAACTTTTCTCTATTAGGGCATCTATTTTCACTTTGAGAGGAGCTCGACAAGGCATAGAGGGAAGAGCTTATAAACCGGTGTGAGCCCCCACTAGTAGAAAAAGGGGGCTTTGGTCCAGGCCGGGTAACCCCATTAGTCCCGGTTTAGTCCAGAACAGGGACCAATGGGTGCATTAGTCCTGGTTCGTGCGACTAAGGCATTAGTCTCGGTTCACCTGGGCCCTTTAGTCCTGGTTCATGCCACGAACCGGGACTAAAGGGTGCGATGCCCATTAGTCCCGGTTGGTGGCACCAACCGGGACTAAAGGTCTAACCTTTAGTACCGGTTGGTGCCACCAACCGGGACTAATGGCCTTTGAGGCATTAGTACCGGTTCATGGCACGAACCGGTACTAAAGGTCCAATTTTCAAACTCTCCCCCCTGGACCGCCTTTTCAGTTTTAGAAAAAACAAAAGAAAATGATGGAAATGTCAATAAAATAAAATAAAATAAGTTTCCCATGTGATATGTGGTCTAGTTGTTGGGAAAATTTACAAATATGAATTTCGACTTTATTTACAAAATCTCTCTGGAATTTGTAAAATGGGCATAACTTTTGCATACGAACTCGGATTGAAAAGTTTTTTATATGAAAAATCATCTACTCGAAAAGTTACATCCGATGGAGACCGCCTACGGCCTGTTTGCAAATTTGTAGAATCCTCAGATTCCAAAAGGAAAAAAAGTTATGCTCAAATTTTAGTTTTTTTTTAATTTTCATTAAATCTGGTCAAACTATGGTCAAACTACTTATTCAAGAAGTATTAGTGTTACTAAATAATTATTCAAGAATATTAGTGTTATTAATTAATTATTTTAGTTTTTTTGAATTTTGGTCAAATCTGGTCAAACTATGGTCAAACTGTGGTCAAACAATGGTCAAACTACTTATTCAAGAAATATTAGTGTTACTAAATAATTATTGTTTTTTTAGAACAATAGTTTCAAAACTCAAACAGTGAAATGTGTGACTTCATGCTCAAGCTAAAATCCTGAGGGTTAATAGGATTAACATCTTACTATTGTCAGGAAAACAACGAGTGCAGACTTGCAAACGAGGGAGAATAGAACCTGGAAGTTAAGAGTGCTCAGGCTGGGGGAGTGGGAGGATGGGTGACCGTCCGGGAAGTTAGATGATTTGGAATGATGAAGGGTGATTAGAGATTAAATTGAGCAGTGATGAGAGGGGTGATTAGAGATTAGAGGTTAAAATAAATCAAAAATTTGAAAATAAAAAAGTTTCAAAAAAAATTCAAAAAAAATTAGAAAATTACCTTTAGTACCGGTTGGTGTTATCAACCGGGACTAAAGGTGGACCTCCAGGCAGCGGCCATGTGGAGGGCGGCGAGGTGGGACTAAACTCTGCCCGCAACGAGGACAAACCCTTTAGTCCCAGTTTGTGCCTAATGGTCATGGGCCAGGGGCGAGGAGCAAAATTATAAACTTTCTGTTAGTGCCATTAGTTTTAGAAAAATTATAAAATTTCTGTTAGTGCCATTAGTTTTCAAATTTGAATAGTTAAAATTTGAATTCTTTGAAATTTGTTTGAATCACAAGTTTGTGATTAACTTTACTTTTTCCAGTTTTTTTGTTTTTTGCATTATTTATTTTCTTTTGTTTTTTGCATTTTTTTAATTCTTTTTGCTTTTAGGTCAGCAAAATTATAAACTTCCTGTTAGTGCCATTAGTTTTAGAAAAATTATAAACTTTCTGTTAGTGCCATTAGTTTTCAAATTTGAATAGTTAAAATTTGAATTTCTTTGAAATTTGTGTGAATCACAAGTTTGTGATTAACTTTACTATAAAAATAGTTTTTTTCCTATTTTTTTGTTTTGTTTTTTGCATTATTTATTTTCTTTTGTTTTTTTGCTTTATTTTTTAATTCTTTTTGCTTTTAGGTCAGAAAAATTATAAACTTTCTGTTAGTGCCATCAGTTTTAGAAAAAAAATATAAACTTTCTGTTAGTGCCATTAGTTTTCAATTTTGAATAGTTAAAATTTGAATAATGGTATTACGAGGGCCGAACCATAAGACATTAAAGTATTTCAAATGAACTCTGAAAAAGTTGAAAGTTGGCATGGTATCATAATTTCACCCACATAGCATGTGCATGTACAAAACGGACAATGGTAGCATGTTCGTGTGTTACAAAGTTGGCATGGTATCATCATAATAGTTGCGGGAGAAAGTCTTCACTTTTTCTTCGCTTGTGTCATTTGCTTATTGTGCCGTAACCATGGATAATCTTCATTGTTTATCAGGATGCTTGGGTCAGCCTTGACATTGAAGGGAGGAATTTCATGAAACTTTTCATAATCTTCAGACATGTCTGTCTTGCCGTCCACTCCCAGGATGTCCCTTTTTACTGAAAGAACTATGTGGCGCTTTGGCTCATCATATGATGTATCCGCTTCCTTATCTTTTCTTTTTCTCGGTTTGGTAGACATGTCCTTCACATAGATAACCTGTGCCACATCATTGGCTAGGACGAACTGTTCGTCAGTGTACCCAAGATTTTTCAGATCCACTGTTGTCATTCCGTACTGTGGGTCTACCTGTACCCCGCCGCCTGACAGATTGAACCATTTGCACTTAAACAAAGGGACCTTAAAATCAGGTCCATAGTCAAGTTCCCATATGTTCACTATGTAACCATAATATGTGTCCTTTCCGCTCTCGGTTGCTGCATCAAAGCGGACACCGCTGTTTTGGTTGGTGCTCTTTTGATCTTGGGCGATCGTGTAAAATGTATTCCCATTTATCTCGTATCCTTTGTAAGTCAATACAGTCAAAGATGGTCCCCTGGACAACAAGTACAACTCATCACAAATAGTGTTTTCACCTCTGAGACGTGTTTCCAACCAACTGCTGAAAGTCCTGATGTGTTCACATGTAATCCAGTCGTCGCACTGCTCCGGGTGTTTGGAGGAACTGTGTAGTGTGCTTGAGACCAAGAATATCCGTCCCTGCATATTATTGAGCCACTTCCAAGAGTGCCTTTTCCAGCCAGTCTCCCCTCATACCGCGATTTAAGGAGACCTATCTTCTTAAGGCCAGGAATGAAGTCAACACAAAACCCGATAACTCCTCTGTTTGATGGCCCATGGAGATGCTTCCTTCTGGCCTAGCGCGGTTACGGACATATTTCTTTAGGACTCCCATGAACCTCTCAAAGGGGAACATATTGTGTAGAAATACGGGCCCCGGGATGACAATCTCGTCGACTAGATGAACTAGGACGTGCGTCATGATATTGAAGAAGGATGGTGGGAACACCAGCTCGAAACTGACAAGACATTGCGCCACATCACTCCTTAGCCTTGATATGATTTCTGGATCGATCACCTTCTGAGAGATTGCATTGAGGAATGCACATAGCTTCACAATGGCTAATCGGACGTTTTCCGGTAGAAGCCCCCTCAATGCAATCGGAAGCAGTTGCGTCATAATCACATGGCAGTCATGAGACTTTAGGTTCTGAAACTTTTTCTCTGGCATATTTATTATTCCCTTTATATTCGACGAGAAGCCAGTCGTGACCTTCATACTGAGCAGGCATTCAAAGAAGATTTCTTTCTCTTCTTTCGTAAGAGTGTAGCTGGCAGGACCTTTATACTACTTCGGAGGCATGTCGTCTTTTTCGTGCAAACGTTGCAGGTCCTCCCGTGCCTCAGGTGTATCTTTTGTCTTCCCATACACGCCCAAGAAGCCTAGCAGGTTCACGCAAAGGTTCTTTGTCACGTGCATCACGTCGATTGAAGAGCGGACCTCTAGGTCTTTCTAGTAGGGTAGGTCCCAAAATATAGATTTCTTCTTCCACATGGGTGCGTGTCCCTCAGCGTCATTCGGAACAGCTAGTCCACCGGGAACCTTTCAAAAGATTACGTGTAAATCATTGACCATAGCAAGTACGTGATCACCGGTACGCATGGCGGGCTTCTTCTGGTGATCTGCCTCGCCTTTGAAATGCTTGCCTTTCTTTCGACATTGATGGTTGGTCGGAAGAAATCGACGATGGCCCAGGTACACATTCTTCCTGCATTTGTCCAGGTATATACTTTCAGTGTCATCTAAATAGTGCGTGCATGCGTGGTATCCTTTGTTTGTCTGTCTTGAAAGGTTATTGAGAGCGGGCCAATCGTTGATGGTCACGAACAGCAACGCCTTTAGGTTAAATTCCTCCTGTTTGTGCTCATCCCACGTACGTACATCATTTCCATTCCACAGCTGTAAAAGTTCTTCAACTAGTGGCCTTAGGTACACATCAATGTCGTTGCCGGGTTGCTTAGGGCCTTGGATGAGAACTGGCATCATAATGAACTTCCGCTTCATGCACATCCAAGAAGGAAGGTTATACATACATAGAGTCACGGGCCAGGTGCTGTGATTGCTGCTCTGCTCCCCGAAAGGATTAATGCCATCCACGCTTAAAGAAAACCATACATTCCTTGGGTCCTTTGCAAACTCATCCCAGTACTTTCTCTCGATTTTTCTCCACTGCGACCCGTCAGCAGGTGCTCTCAACTTCCCATCTTTCTTTTGGTTCTCACTGTGCCATCGCATCAACTTGGCATGCTCTTCGTTTCTGAACAGACATTTCAACCGTGGTATTATAGGAGCATACCACATCACCTTCGCAGGAACCCTCTTCCTGGGGGGCTCGCCGTCAACATCACCAGGGTCATCTTGTCTGATTTTATACCGCAATGCACCGCATACCGGGCATGCGTTCAGATACTTGTATGCACCGCGGTAGAGGATGCAGTCATTAGGGCATGCATGTATCTTCTCCACCTCCAATCCTAGAGGGCATACGACCTTCTTTGTTGCGTATGTACTGTCGGGCAATTTGTTATCCTTTGGAAGCTTCTTCTTCAATATTTTTAGTAGCTTCTCAAATCCTTTGTCAGCCATATCATTCTCTGCCTTCCACTGCAGCAATTCCAGTACGATACCGAGCTTTGTGTTGCCATCTTCGCAATTGGGGTACAACCCTTTTTTGTGATCCTCTAACATGCGATCGAACTTCAGCTTCTCCTTTTGACTTTCGCATTGTGTCCTTGCATCGACAATGACCCGGCGGAGATCATCATCATCGGGCACATCGTCTGGTTCCTCTTGATCTTCAGTAGCTTCACCTATTGCAGCATCATTGGGCACATCGTCTGGTTCCTCTTGATCTTCACCAGCTCCCCTCGTTGCAGCATCACCGTATTCAGGGGGCACATAGTTGTCATCGTACTCTTCTTCTTCACCATCTTCCATCATAACCCCTATTTCTCCGTGCCTCGTCAAAACATTATAGTGTGGCATGAAACCCTTGTAAAGCAGGTGGGAGTGAAGGATTTTCCGGTTAGAGTAAGACCTCGTATTCCCACATTCAGTGCATGGACAACACATAAAACCATTTTGCTTGTTTGCCTCAGCCGCATCGAGAAACTCATGCACGCCCTTAATGTACTCGCAGGTTTGTCTGTCATCGTACATCCATTGCCGGTTCATCTGCGTGCATTATATATAATTAAGTGTCCAAATTAATAGAAGTTCATCATCACATTAAAACCAAAGTGCATACATAGTTCTCATCTAACAACATATAGCTCTCCACAACATCTAATTAATTAAACCATACATTGAAACTATGTAAAACATTTCAATGCGAAAACAAATGTGATCATAATCGCAACCAAGGTAACAATTGATCCAACGACATAATGATACCAAGCCTCGGTATGAATGGCATATTTTCTAATCTTTCTAATCTTCAAGCGCATTGTATCCATCTTGATCTTGTGATCATCGACGACATCCGCAACATGCAACTCCAATATCATCTTCTCCTCCTCAATTTTTTTATTTTTTCCTTCAACAAATTGTTTTCTTCTTCAACTAAATTTAACCTCTCGACAATAGGGTCGGTTGGCATTTCCGATTCACATACATCCTACATAAATAAAATCTATGTCACGTTGGTCGGCATAATTTTCATAAACAATAAATGAACCAATAGTTATAAAGATAATATATATACCACATCCGAATCATAGACAGGACGAGGGCCGACGGGGCGGATACCAAAACCATCGCACTATATAAGATGCAATAATAAAAGAAAGAAAATAATACAAGTATCTATGTAAACATACAAGTAAGAATATTTTCCTTTCAGAAAGAAGATAAGAACAAGAGGCTCACCACGGTGGTGCCGGCGATGAGCTCGGCGCGGGTGATCGACGACGGTGAAGACGGGGATGGGGCATGACGGACCACTAAACCTAGACAAATATTATGGAAAATGGAGCTTGGAGGTCGAGCTTGGTGAAGAGAAAGCTTAAGTAGTGTGGCTCGGGCATTCCATCGAACACCTTGTGTGCATAGGAGGTGAGCTAGAGCACCACCAAGCCCTCTCCCCCTCGGCCAGAAAAAAACAGAGCAGTGTGCTCTGCTCTTACGCGAGGGGGTATATATAGGCACCTCATTGGTCCCGGTTGGTGGCATGAACCGGGACTAAAGGGGAGCCTTTGGTCCCGGTTCAAGCCATCAACCGGGACCAATGGTGGTGGGCTAGGAGCGAGGCCCATTGATCCCGGTTCGTCCCACCAACCGGGACCAAAAGGTCCAGATGAACCGGGACCAATGGCCCACGTGGCCCGGCCGGCCCCCTAGGCTCACGAACCGGGACCAATGCCCCCATTGGTCCCGGTTCTAGACTGAACCGGGACTAATGGGCTGACCCGGCCTGGACCAAAGCCCTGTTTTCTACTAGTGATTGTTCCCCGACTTCGACCGCCACACCAATGCCTCAGTCTTCGCCATTGGTGAGTTCTAGCTCGATTTCTCTTAGATTCATGTTCCTCTTTGTCTCCTCTGTTAATTTATGGTTCAGTCACCACATCTCCACTTTCATATCAACCCGCATTGCTACCGCCAGATGACGGCGGTGGACCGAAAGGAAGCCAGAGGCGAGGCTTGACAACATGTTCGTTGAACTGGAGAGCACCGGTACCCGCTCGAGAGGTGTGTAGTCATTGTGGGTGGTGGCACATAGGATCAAGGCATGGTGGCCGGAGGCGGGTGTGCCCATGGAGCTGGACATTTGCCAACACGATGAATTGTCTCCTGTCTCCAGTGCCTTGTTAGCACACCGGCATAGACACAAGTATGAAACACAACACCCGCGAAACCCCAACCAAGCATGTCAATGCAACACTTCTCATCAGCTGAACTAAAAAAATGTGGTTCTCACCAGCTGAAGAACATGGTCCACTAGGAATAACAGAAAAGAAAAAAAATCACCAGATGATGAATGGGCCCATAAAAACCTCTCAAAATGCTCACATCTCTCCATTCTTCGGGAGTTTAGTATTTGTAAGGATGGCATGGACCACATGGTGGCGACAAGTTGATCGGGTGGGCACCTAGTCAACTCGTACGCACGTGGGTACCGGCCAGGCAATGCATGATGCATCCTCCATGCAGATAAAAGAGCACTTCCCGATGAACATAATTTTACTGATCTTGTGTCATGGGTGTGAATATATTTTTCTTTAAATTTTGTCAAATGTAGACATATTTGGCTTTTAGAAAACAACTATGCACTACATTGTGGAATGAAGAGAGTATGTCATAACATCCAGATTGTCTGGTGTACGTATGTATATGTGATTCATGATGATAACTAGGAGTAGACGATCCAGTTGATTTCAATCAATATATACTCCGATGATGATTTCGTACTTCGCAACATATAGACATGCATGGTTCCAAACATGTGCGTGTCTTTCTGCATTTATTTATTAGCCATGTGATTTGTTAGGAAACTCCAATTTTCTTTTGTCACCTGATTTTTTTAAACCTTTACATGTATGTAGGTTGTTTTAGATCAGCACATCCTATAAATTTTAGGGCTTGCTAACTAACACCCTGGCCTGTTATCTTTCCAGCGCTACCGATCCAGTCTCTGTTTCCCTACTTGTACTTCATGGTATGTAGCGATATCGATGTTGCATAACTTGGACATCTATATATTCTGATTGTGTGCATGCAAGTTAATGTTTGCTTTATTACATACTAAATGGTGATTAATTATGTGTTTGCCTTTGTTATGATGCAACAGATTCAAGATTTGAAAGTCGCAAAGCAAGAACAAGACATTGGATTCTATGCTGGTTTTGTCGGTGAGCATTCATTGTCCCCTCTGACCATTTGACAAATTTGTAGGAAACACAGGAAGAAAAGCCTACAATAAAGTACATTGAGTAGATTATAATGTGATGACGGTTTTTTTATATCAATACTTAGTTACTGACTGTAAACTATGTGTCTTAAGGGGCTTCATATTTCCTTGGAAGAACCATTAGTGCTGTGCCATGGGGCATGTTTGCTGACAAATACGGGAGGAAGCCTTGCAATATGATTAGTATCCTCTCAGTGTATGGCAGATTCAGTTACATATGAAAACTTATTTTTGTTCTCCATTCAATTAAATCAATGTAAATCCTATTATACACCTTCCTTTTCAGGATTGTATTTAACACCCTCTTCGGCCTTAGTACGACTTACTGGATGGCAATTGTTACTAGGGGGCTACTTGGGTTACTCTGTGGTATATTAGGACCAATCAAGGTAAACTTGCTAGTCTTAGTGACTAGATGAATTAAGAAGTACTTAGGTGTTTAACCCATGGTTATGTTTGCATTCCTTAGGCCTATGCTTCAGAAGTCTGCAGAAAAGAGCACCAAGCTCTAGGAATTTTGTAAGAACAATTCATCTTTATGTTTAGTGTTTCAGACTCGGTTACTAGATGATAATTATGTTTACCATTATGTCGCAGGTTACATCTTCGCGATCAATAGCTCTTATTATTGGGCCAGCCATTGGAGGATTTCTTGCACGAGTGAGGACCAGTCAACTTTGATATAGAGCTAAAGAAATACAGAACCGACCTTGAAGAACTAAAGTTGTATTTTTAACCAGTTTATCAAACAAAGGGCAAGTAGCTTCCAGGTGCATGGAAAAGATGTCACATATGGTAGTCCATCAAAGACATTATTGCAGTAACTCATTGAGTCGCCATAATTATATGTAACCATGGTGTAGAGCTTGGGGATAATGTATCATCTATGATAGTTGAAGCAAAAACGTAAGGCTGGACCAATAGCTAGAACTTTTCTATCATGGCATCTCAATGAAAATTTAGAAATGGTTTATTCGGAGGGAATTTCCATATATTTATATTTTAATCGTTAAAAGTGGAAGCAGAACTTTTATTCACAGGATGAACATATAATGTCCCTTTGGAGAGTGATTAGTGATCATATATGAATGGCTTTCGCTAACATTGTGTATTACCTGTCCTCTACCAGCCTGCAAAGAAGTACCCAAATCTTTTCTCTGAGGAATCCATATTTGGAAGGTAAGTCATCACTCATACTGTTTCAATGATATAAATATTGCACCATTCGGAATATAAGATAAACCTATCAAATTACATATCCTTTTAGGTTTCCATATTTCCTCCCTTGCTTCGTCATATCAGCTCTAGCGGCGGCAGCAGGTGTTGCATGCATTTGGTTTCCGGTATTGCCCACCAAAATCTCCCTATTATTCTTTAATCACCCTTGAATTTCTATACTTGAATAAATTTTTTTAGGAAACTCTGCACATGTACCATGATGACAAAATGGAAGCTATTGACAAAATAGGCGCACAAGTTACCGATTTGAACATAGAAGATGGGAAAGCCAAACAATGTGGATCCGGTAGAATGGCATCTACGAAGAGCCTGCTAAAGAACCGTCAGTTGATGTCAGCAATAACCCTCTACTGTGTCTTCTCTCTTCATGACACAGCTTATCTCGAGGTAAATCTATATTTAGGTATCTGAAATAGATTGAGTAACACAGTATGAACATATGCTTATCGTCATATCTATCATATAGGGAACAATCAGATTAGGAACCAAACCAATTTTTTTAATAAGGAACTAAAGCAACTTTGCATGTGTTTTGTAATTTCATCTTCAGATATTTTCGCTTTGGGCTGTGAACAGTAGAAAATATCGGGGACTAAGTTTGACATCTCAGGATGTTGGCGCCGTGCTAGCTATCTCAGGTATGTGGTGTTCCTTCTAATTTCATAATATGATCATTGCGCAAGAGAAACATAGTCAATCCAGAAAGAATGAAATCAACACATATGTAGTATCGCTTCGTTACCTATTACATGTAACACTAGTTTTGACTCCCTTTAACGTATTCTGTTTTGTTCGATCTTGTAGGTTTTGGTGTTTTGGTGTATCAACTTGTGATTTATCCACTCCTTGCCAAGTATGCTGGGTTAATCAAGCCATTTCGTTCTGCAGCGGTATGTGCAAATACCATTTAATGTCAAAGTAATTATTCAATACGATGAATCTATTGCACAATACTGAATGCAAGTTTATTTTTTCCTGTATTGTCTATACTTCTGCTTACAACATATCCATTCATGGGCAGACTATATGGTGTGGAGCTCAAAGTACTCATCAACATAGCTTCACTTCTGAAGAATATGTTTGCGGAAAGTCTCGCATATTCTTTTGTTGCTTTGGTTAAAGTAAAAAAATGCAAATTGGGGGTGTTGATCAACGGTTCAGCAAAAAGCTAGAACTCATCCAATACAAAAGAAAGTTACACCTCATTGCTTACATTAGTAAGCATCCTTTACGAACATTTTTATCTTCTTGGTGTATAGGCCGGAAGAGCAATACATCTTCCGTTTTAAAATATAAATATAATGATGAAGGTTTTTGGGCGGTCTACAGAAATCATGTTTGAGCACCACATGTGCAAATGAAGTAAAATTAAACGTTTAGTATCCCTGGAGAAGACAAGCTCCATGGATAGTGATTTTAATAGACAATTTAACTATTCTAATGCATCATCTAAAATGGAACAGGCTACAATTACTGTTGCGTGCAACATTCTACAAAACACAGAAGTGGTATGTATCATCTGTCTCGTTGCATTTTCTTTGAGTTGCTTTTGCTATGTTCAAACGTTTTTGATGAAAACATGTACAGATACAAGAACAAAGGGGTGTTCCTAATGGTATCTCTATGACTCTGATGTCAATCTTTAAAGCAGTAGCTCCAGCAGCCGGAGGAATTTTGTATGTACATTGTTTCTTTTGCTTTTTGAGTAGTAATGACCCTAAGTTTTTGCTTGGCCGCTAGTGTGCTTCATAGTTAGCTAATCTCTTGCCTTTTTGCAGGTTTTCATGGGCTCAAAAGAACATAACTGGATTGTTCTTACCAGGTAAACACATTGGTCGTCCAACCCATACTAATTGCATTTATATTGATACTTTGCTTTAAGTTGAATGGATTCGGGCACATATAATTAGAACATATGCTTATTTTATTTATCATCCAATATGCAGGTGATCATATCTTGTTCTTCATGCTGAACATGGTGTCAGTAATCGGGCTCTCGCTGACGTTCAAGCCATTTTTCTCTATGACGAGTGTGATGAAATGATGGGCCTGTAGTGATGTACATGTAGCTAGTTAATTAAAATTAGGGACACTACCACATAATGCACCCCTGAGTCAAAAACTGCGTAACTTCATGTATTGTGTCACGGATATTTTCATATTTTCTTGGTTGTTATCAGATGTGACGTGATATCTTTTTTTAGTGAGCACTCCTAAGCACAAAATGCTTTGGTTTACGATAACTTGTTTCTGGTAAGAAGATCGAGAATATTTTGTGATTGTTGATTAGAAGAGTTGCATATGGTACCTTGCACTACAGAAAAATCACTAGTCGTCAAGTGTTTTGACGTAGGCCAAGTGTAGGCTGCTTGTGGTTGTCCCTGGCATGGAAATAAACTCAGCTGATACCTACGCCACGTGCCTTGTGTCGTACTGTCGACGCTTCACACAGGGATGTGCGAGCGAGCGATCAACCGGGCATATTGCATCGTACTGTCGACGCTTTGCACAGCGATCCATTTACAGCCCTAAGCACATTTTCGGTTTTGGGAACCTTCTATGGTTTCAAGCCGGTTTTAGCCGGTTTTGGAACCTTCTAAAGGTTTTTTGGACCGGCTTTTCCTGGGTTATCTATTTCTTTTCCTTTTTTTTGGTTTTCTTTTACTTTTTACCTTTTTCTTCTCTTTTTTGCTTCTTTTCAAAAAAGTATAAACCAAAAAGCACTTTTTTCAAAAAAGTTCGGGTTTTGGAAATTTTATTCGGATTTTAAAAATATGTTCGTGATTACAAAATTTGTTCCCAAATTCAAAAACTGTTCACGGTTATAAAATGTGTTCTCATATTCAAAAATGTTCACGTTATTGATAATGAGTTTATCATTTTAAAAATTGTTCATTTTTTCAAAACAATTCAAAAACTTGAGAAAAATTGACCTGCTCAAAAAATGTTTGACATTCATAAATTGTTCACATTTTCAATTATTTTTTCCTTTTTGTTCATTTATTTCATTAAAAAGTTCGCATATAAAAAAATCCACGTTTTTTGAAAAATGTGCGGAATTTTCAAAAATTGTTCACATTTTTAGAAGAAGTTCAGGATTTCAAAAATAGGTTACCATTTCTTCCTGTTTTCGAAATATGTTTGGAATTACGAAATTTGTTCCGTTTCTTTAAATTGTTTGCATTTTTGGAAAGAACGAGAATCTCAAAATTGTTCGTTATTTCAAAGAAATATAAGAAAAATCATAAATGTTTCAAATCTGCCGCTACTTTCTGTTATTAATAGCTTTCTGAGGTATAAGAAGTTGGCTGATCGAATACTCGTTCGATTCCTTTATTTTTCGGGCTTTTCTTGCGTCGCGCGGTTTTGCGTTCAAGGCGAATCAGCTCCAGTGGGCCGGCCCAGTCGTGCACCCCCCTGTGCGGCGCGCGCTCCATTCGACGCAGTATGCGTCCTATAGTTTGTCTAAAAAAAAAGGAGGTCCTATTCAGCGCCTTGAGCGCCCGTTACAGGAATTCCTGCTAACGAGCACACACCCTCTCCCCTTCCATCGATACTAACGGGCCTGTCCATCTCCCCTTTAGTTATACTAGTAAGCTTGCACGTGCAATGCACGTCAACACTGACACACATTATATTATTAAACATCTATAGTTCTAAAATAATGCATATGTGCTATTTGTGCAAATGAATGAATGAAAAGGTGATCTGTATAATGTGCAAGGATTGCATCTAAAATGGTAAGTACAATATTTTGCAAAATATTCCTGAAATAAAAAGTTAATTATTTCAAGTGCATGATTTCATCATTTACAAAAACGAAGTGATGATTTGGATAGTTTACACAAAATGTACCAGAAAACATTCCCACAACATGTGGGGATTCATTTAGTTTAACTAAAATCAACAACCATTTCTTTAAATTCGAAAGGTGCTTCGTCTATGCACTTGAAAACCTTCTTGTAGAGGAGATTTAGATAGATACACAAAATGTGTGTGCTCATGTCCTTGCATGTTGGAAACAAGCATCAACAACATTTACACTCTTGTAGAGGAAATAGTGTTTGGGCAATCAACAACCAGTCACATGGTCTCCTCTACATTGGATCCAAAAAGAAAAGGAAGATTGAATGGAACTGAAACTCACAAATAGGTAGACATGCTTTCAATCTGTTGGCTAGAATTTGACAAATGCACTTGTCAGGAGTACTCTATCAATTATCTTTCATCTTCTCAAGATTAAGCACTTTAGCTGAGGCGAAGAAACGAAGCAAGACGATGCCATTTTTGAGCATGCTCTTGGTTGTCACCAATGAACCTACAACATCCATCACACGCATTATAAAGACGATGACACACAAACACATGCACACGTATTATTGTGAAACCTGACCAACTTTGAAAGCATGATCCTCTATCCCCACTTTATACTGATTCTCATCTTTTAACCATTCTTTACACAGTGAGACAAAACTTACATGTGTCTGAGAAAGAAAAAACACTTTGAAATGTGACCATCCACATTGTCATCTTTGGTTAGAATTTAAGGTCCTTTGAGTATCAGGTCCAGCTTGCCCACAGAAAAAGCTATCTTAAAATCTCCAAAAGCTGTCCAAAAGAAAAAGGAACAATCTCACAAAACAAGTGAAACATTGGTGCTAATTTTTTAGAAGGATACATGCATCTATATGCATCTTATCGATGCCAATTTGAAAAACTGTTTTACAGAAGTACCTTTCATGTGTACAAAACGCTGAAGAATTTGAACATGAACAACCTGATACAGTATAGTAAGGACAGCGAGCACTAACAATTCATAAAAGTATATTTTCCTATACACACTCTGTTGCGGGTTAATAAAAAACGGAATATACTCAGCTGTGGGATCGATCTTCAAATTACCTTCAATTGGTTACAACCTAAAGAAGCTAGAACAACTAATCTAGTACTGCTATTTCATAAAAAAATTAACCATCATAAGCTAGAACAACCGATCTAGCTTAAGAAACCTACACAACTCATAATTTCATACGCTCATAGTAATCATCCATAGCCAGTAATTCTTCCGTTGCGTACATGCATTACCACTGAAGTAAACTGTAGCTAATAATTAGAAAGTTAGACCAAATTACGAATCACCATTACAAAGTATAACCGATTATTGGCACTGGAACATTTTTCAGGCGGAACCTAAAGAAGCACCACCATAGAAATTTCTAATAGCAAGGAATTTTTCCATTCTTGGTCGGTGAATCACATACGGATGGCATCAAACCAATTGAAAAGGGTAAATAGGTATACCTAAAGCATTCTTTTATTTGCCGACACCAGTGCTTCCTCAAAGCGCCTGCTGACTGCTGTCCCTTAAATATCAAATGATTGGTTTGCTGCCTGTTGGAGCAGCAATTTCTGCAAAATCGACAGCACCAGATGCAAACACTCCATTAGCCTTTAAATCCAAATTGAAAAAAAATAGTGAATCAATCCAGCCAAGCAAGGTAGGACAAGCCAAGATGTACAAGGTTCACGGCAAGCTGTGTGCCCGGAATCCATCCAGCTGCCTGAGTGCTTGCTTATGTAGCCGGCCAGAAGGTTCAGACCAACGTCTACGCGTAAAATCAATCAGCAGCTTGCTTAGCTTGCAGCTGTACGTACGTGTTCTGCTCTCGGGAAGATCCAAGCCAAGTGCCTCAAATCCAACATACCCAGGCATATGGAGGGCGCTAACTGGCGGGATGCAGACACCATGGTCGCCCACGTGATGCCGTCGTTGAAGGGAATTTTCCGTCGAACACCTCACGTAGGCGAGCAACGGCGGAGGGAGACCAGGCGCGACACCTGTGGCGACGATGTGGGTGTGCACGGCGGCGACCTCGACAGTGTCGGCGGAGTCCATGAGGAGGGAGATGTAAACGTCCTCATCGGCCGTGACGCCGAGCAAGTCCAGTAGGTAGGAGCTCTAGATCAAAAGTAGAATTTAGGATTTCTAATGGAGGCGCAATGCATCGGGTCTGCGACAACATACCAAATTTTCCTCTCCTCTAATCCGGCGACTTGTGAGGTCTCGTTCTGGGTAGGGATAGGGAAGATGATAAGAGGGGAGATGATACGAGGGGATGGGAGGTGCTGCCGGCACACTCGTCGGTTCTGCGGAGGAGGATCAGGCGGCGGCGTGGGTCGCGGCCTTGCAATTAGCGAGCGAGGGGATCCGCTTGCGATCACTTTCCTTTTTTTTTCACCCTCTGCGTGATTGTAGGGATTGCATAGGTGCGGGGCGGAGATTCCTATTCCTCTGCGGTGAAGCATGTTCAGCCAACGTAAAATACTAAATGCACACCAGAGAATAGATTAGATTAAGATTAGATGTTAGATTAAGGTTAGCGGGTCTAATCGTACGGTGACAATTAAGCTGTGTACGTCTGCTGTGTGGCTTTAAGAAAAAAATAGTTTGATTGTTTATTAGTAGTAGAGATGGTTTCTATACCGCAAAAAAGCTACCCGAGAAAGAATCAAACATGAGACCTCCTGCATCAATGGATGCTGCACTAATTTTTTTTCAAATTCACTGTACGTTTTTCAGTTTTCTTGAAGTATTTTGTATTTCCTTAACCTTTCGAAATTTTCATGAACTTTTCAAATCCGTCATTTTTTCCCAAATTCATGAACTTTTCTTATACTAGTGACCTTTAAAATTTCATGAACTTTCAAAACCGTGAACTTTTTTGAATACGTGAACCTTTATTTTTTTAAACAAATTCGTGAAGTTCTTTTGATTGTTCGTGACCTTTTTTTTTTAAACAGCGCAGTTTCATTGGTTTCTTAAGTAGTTAGCTGTAACATTGGTTAGTAGAACTTGGTAGCTCTGGAGATTAGCCTGCACGTACGGCCCTGCGTTGCCCTGAGTTCAAATATTCGCTGAAGCAAGTGTATCTTTTTTTTTTTTGAGGGAATGCAGCAAGTGTATCTGATGTTTTTTTTGCTGGAGCCGCGTAGTACTGGGTCGGCCCACCAGGGCGCTGCAGTGGGCGCCCAGCGGCAAATTGTGGAGCCTTCGCTGAAGTCAGGGCAAATGGCCTGGCCCATTAGGAGGTAAAACAAGCTCCAGGCAAGTAAAATAATAACCAAAAATTTGTGCATCAGCCAGAATTCGAACTCACATCCTCATTCTTGTGAATGAGCGCTACGAACCAATAGAGCTAACAAGTTGTAATTATAGATTGGAGGCGCCACGCTATAAGTACCGTAACCTTTTTAGAAAATTAGAAAAATATACACTACACATTTATGATATCCATTGAACATTTTAAATAATACACGATGACCCTTTCTTAATATACGATGAACATTTCGAAAAACATAAATATATTTCTTGAACAATTGTCGAACATTTAGTAAAAAATGTTGAACAATTTCATAATATGCGATGAACATTTTTATCTGCAAAGGTGAAGATTTTTCATAACATACAATGAACATTTTTGAAGCACACAATGAACGTTAGTAAAACATGTTTAACAATTTCATAATATATGATGAACATTTTTGTAATAAACAATGAACAATTTTATATGCAAAGGCGAACCATTTGCGTAATATACAATGTACATTTTTGTAATACTTGTGAACATTTTATATAATATGAAATTAAAGATAAGAAAACAGAAACAGAAAAATAAAACAAATAACATAAAAGAAAATGAAAGGAAAAAATGAACCAAAACAGAAAAATAGAAATAAAACAGAACAAACCAACTGAAAACAGTGAAAAACTGGAAGAAAAAACCACGGAAGAAAAACACATAAGAACCCGCAGAAGCATCAAAGGAAACAAAACAGCGAAGGAAAACGGCACAGGAATCCGTACATGGGCCGGGTCAAGTGGGGAGTCGCTTCAGCGAAGCCGCAGCACCTGGACGTACACGGGCGTCATATATAGGAATCGGGAGCTCCTACTGGACGCATTCTGCATCAAACAACCACGCAACGCATGCACGAAACCCCCGATTGAACCGGCTCAATAGAGGGAGCGTGTGTTCCCTTGTAGAGTAGCGCTGCGATGCTAATGTAAAAAAAAAAAAGCAAAACTGCCACGATTCAACCTCTGGACCTCCATGTTGCGTACGAGAGGAGCTAAGCAATAGACCTGACAAGGGTTCGTGCTAAATGGGAAGCGTGCTAGTATACGGACTAGTACCAATGAAGAATCAGGATAGATTTTGATTTTTTTTCAAACTACCTTTGAAATTGTGATTTTTTAACAAACGAGCAATGTATCAAAATACGATATTTTTTTAACAACACAGATATATTTTCAAAATTCAAAAATAAAACAAAAGAAGTGAACATTTTTAGACAGATTTGTTTTTTAAATTCCTGAACATTTGCCGAAAACCCGAACATTTATAGAATTTTGAGAACAAAAAAATGATTATGGGAACAAATTTTCAAAAGGACAAACAGTTTTGGGAATAAAAAAAGGAACAAAATTGAAAGCAAGACCATTATTTGAAAAAAATTGAACACTGTAAAATTTGTGAACAAAAATTTAAAAACTAGAACATTTTCAGAATCTAGAGAAAGCGAAAATAAACACGAAATGAGAACATTTTTAAAATTTGTGAACAGATTTTTGAATATGCGATCATTTTTTAAAGACAAAAACATAATTGAAAACCAAACATTTTTCAAAACATACTTAACTTTTCTAAGCGCAAACATTTAAGGAAATTTGTAAAATATTTTGAAAATTCGTGAATAGACATTGAAAATTGGATATCTTTTTGAATTTGTGAGCAAAATTTGAAAATAGGAACATTTTCTGAAGACATGAACATTTTTTGGGAACGTCAAACATTTCTCAAAAGGGAAAAAGTGAAAACTAGAACATTTTTTGAAATTGCGAACATTATTTTTGAAAATGCAAACATTTTTTGAAAAACAGTAACAAAATTGAAACAACGAACATTTCGTGAATTTATGAACAAATTAGGAGAAGAAGAATATTTTTTGAATGCGGGGACAAATTTGAAAGGGGAACATTTTTTAAAATTCCAGAAAAAATTTCATATTTATGGAAAAAATTAAAAAATGCATACATTTTTCAATACTTTGAAGTTCTAATCTCTTTGGAATTTTCAAACGTTTCTTGGAAAAAGCGAGCAATTTTTGAAATTCTAAACTTTTTTGCAATTGCTGATTTTTTTTGAAAATAGGAACGTTTTCCGAATATGTGAACAAAATTTAAGAATTCAAACATTTATCTAATGTCTGAACCTTTGTTGAAAAAGTAAAATAAACTTGAATCAGAAAAATAACAGAAAATAATAAATGAAGAGAAAAGAAAAAGTAATAAGAGATAAAAGAAGAAGAACAACAAAGAAAAACGAAAAAAGAAAAAGAAACGGAAAATGAAAAAACCCGGGGCCGTCCCACCTGGAACAACCGCTCGATCCCGTGTGCGTTCCCCCGACATTTTGCGACAACGAGCGGCAAATAGGATCTCTTCTCCTAATGGATCAGTTGGTGAATAGTCTCCACGGTTTATTTTCGCTGATTTTTTTTTCGTCTCTCCTCCCACCACCCCCTCCCACGTTGGTCCATCGGTTATTTTCTCTCCACTCTTTATTATAACCAAAACTTTCCTAACGTATAACAAATCACGGATCTAACTTTCTTAAATTATGCAAATCAATCGATTCCTTTTATTGGTTCAATTTGTCTTAGGAAATAAATAACAGATATTCAGGAAACAAATAATATATTTTAATCTAACTTTCCTAACTTATCTAAATCAACCGATTTCTCTCGTTAGTGAAATTTGTTTTAGGAAACAAATAACAGACACGTCACAAACTTTCCTTCCAATAAATAGTTTCTTAACATTTGCAAACTTTCCTAATCAGACATGTCACAAACGGGCAGGTACTGATAACACGTTACCAAACAATAAAACCCCATTTGCATATAAATCAATTCAGAATCCTAACTTTCCTAAATTTTTACCTTTCCTTGATAACAACCAATATTTTCTATGTTTTTCACCTATAGAAGGAAATCATCCCTCCATCGATACTAACATTTTTTTGGAATGACATCTCCAGGTTATGATTTTTTTGCGATTCTTTCCAATTGTGTCCTCTCCTTCCGCTCCGGCTCCTTCTCGCATAAACACCTCCACCACAGCCAACTGACGCCACCCCAGACCTCCTGCCTCTCCACACCTTCTCCGCCACCTCCTCCTCGTACTCCATTGACAATCCCTCCGCCATGTTTGTCCACGGCGGTGTCGAGGACATGGCGCAACAGTGTACCAGCGGTAGAGCAGCGCATAGCAGCAGGCGAGGCAAGCGGTCGACATGGCTGAGGGGGCGGCCGTCAGAAGATGGCCGTGACAGGAGGGGGCGCGAGGCAGGGGCGCGACTGCGGGGTGAGCGAAGGGATAGGCGGCAGCAGACGGGGCGAGCGCGGCTAGCGAGAGTGTGACACGTGGCCAGGGTGTGCATTGCGCGGGTCACAGTGTTGCGGTGGCTGCGACGGGCGCGACGGCAGTGGCGGGCGCGATCGACGCGATGTGGCACAGGCGTGGGCATGGAGAGGGAGTGGCCCCACGGGCGCGGAAGAAGAGCAGCAGGCTCGGGCATGGGCGCGCATAGGAGTGGGCATGTGCCACGGGGTCAATCCGGGGACCTCGGTGGCTACCCCTGCAATGGCCATGGCGGACGACGGTTCTCGGCCACGGCGAAATACCTAACGAGAGCAAACGAGACGGGAAACAGGGGAAAGGCAAGAGGAGATCACGGCGGTGTCAATGGCGCCCTAGGGGAAGACAGGGGAGCTCGGGGCGGCGCGGATCGAACGACAATGTTACGGTGGCCGAAGGTTGAGGAAGACGGCAACAACGTCGATGCGGGGGTGCTGGACTTGATCTCGTTGGCACAGACGAAGTAGCGGAGGAGTTCGGAGCTCCTCGACAAGCTCCTAGCCTGCAGGGAGAGCAGTGGCTGTGTGGACGGGGTCAGTCATGGTGGCCGTGGCGTCTGACTTCGTTCAGATCGACGGGATCGAGCGAGCGAGGAGGAGAAGTGGATCTAGGAGGGGGCGTCGAGGAGTGAGGCCATGGGGGGCAGGGGAGGCAGGGCGTCACCCTTATCCATTCCCCTTCGATGCCGGCGAGGTAGTCGGGCGGGAGCTCGGCTCTGTAGCGACGCGGCTCGGGGAAATATAAGTTGTGGTGGCAAATATAATACACATAATCCATATTGTTATGCACTAGCGCGCGCGTGTGTGAAATAGATGGATTATGATCCCATACCCAATAAGATGGATATGTGTGTGTTAGAGAGAGAGAGGGGAGAGAGAGGGGGAGAGAGAGTGAGGAAGAGTGTGTGTGTGAGAATTTGATGGTAAAAAATGCAGCCAATGTCACTTAAATATGTATGAGAATATTAAATATAATATTAATATAACTGATATTGAATTCTTAAAGTTAATGTGGCCCCGTTGCAACGCACTCTTCTAGTTTTGCATAGGAACCGACATTTTCCTTGAAAAGACACTCGGCTAGTTGAGCGGCCAGGTGACGATCTATGGTTGTGGGCCACCTGTGGGCCGGGCTATCGCCATCCAATTAAAAAAGATTTAAAGGAAGGAATAAATGCCTAAGGGGGGAAAGGAATTAAAGAAATAAAGTCTTTGGTTTGCCGTACGACCAAACCATACGTAAATTATGGTCATGTGTTGCTATTTGAGAATAGCTCTCTTCTCATTCATTATATCAAGAAAAAAAAGTTAGGCGCATGTACTTGTAAGCTGATCATTTTCTACACCCCAAATCCAGTTAATATGTGTTTTCATGCGCTCTATTTTTTCGGCTATTTAAAAAGTTTTTGTACCTTCTGAAAATGTTATGTAATTTTTAAAAACTGTTATGCATTTTAAAATGTTTATGTAGTTTTAAGAATAGTGTTCATGTATTAAAATAATGTTCATACAATTTGAAAATTCTGAACCCTTATCTTAGTAAAAGTTCATGTTATTCTGAGTGTTCACGTGCTAAAATATATTCGTAATTTCAAAAATATTAATGCTTGGTTAAAAAAAGTCCATGTGATTTGAAAAGTGTTTATGTGGTTTAAAAGAATGTTGATACATTTTGAAAAACAAATATAGAATTTAAAAATGAGTGAGTGTATGAGTGATGGTGTATAGACTAGGTGTAGGCCGTACCTCGGCAAGGGCGTCCGTCACATCTAGTTCGACGAGATTAATTTAAAACTATGGACATTCACTTGCAATTGCGTGGTTCAATGTCGGTGTGCATGCGATGGCTGAGATCATCACCTTTGGGATTGACCAAGTTTGGATGCATTTTGATCAGGTGAACACAGTGATCATGGTTAATGAAGGCAAAAAGAAGGAGTGTATTTGCATGTGAAATCTTCTCTTCCCTTATTAATTCTTTCATGAATTGCATAATTGACTAATGCTATGTTTGTAAGTCTCCAATAAAATTTCCTACTTATACTTTTCCTTATGTGGTGTCATTACTTACCATAAGATTAGCATATAATCTTTTTCATTTATTTCCTTTCTTTTTATTGAACATGAAAGTAAAGAGAACAAAACTTCAATCTAAACTTTATTATATCTCGCACACGATTACAAGGATAGATCACTAAGAAGACACTCAAAAGGAAATGATCGAACTAAACTTTTATTCATCTATAGCAAAAGATAACTATGGATCGAACTAAAATAAGTAAAAGCAAAAGATAGTGGAGGTGATACGATACCGGGGCACCTCCCCCAAGCTTGGCACAAGCCAAGGGGAGTGCCCATACCCGATACTCAATTTTCCTTTGCTGATGAAGAAGGAGGTGGTGGTGATGAAGTGGAGGGTTCGTCTTCTTCTTCTCCAGCTTGCGTCTGAGGGTGAAATTATCAATACTCAACTCATCATTCTCTATTTCAAACTTTATTATCCTTTTGCATAATGCTTCTTTGCTTTCTTGCTTGAAGCGAGGAGGGACCGGTTCATCTTCCTCTTCCTCATCTGTGTACCACATATAGGGATAGGTATCCTTGAAGATATTCTTATCCACAGGCCGATAAGTAACTGGACAATCCTCCTCAGAATCTTGAGACGACATATTTTCAGATCTGGTAGAAAACAGCAAGGAAAGAAAACAGAAGATTTCTCCGTGATACGGTGGTCAATAGGTTCGGGGGGTATATAAAGATTTTTTTTATCTTCGTAAACAAGCAAGCGGAAGAAAAACGGAGTCCGGAAGGTACCCGAGCTGGGCACAACCCATCCGGGCGTGCCTGGCACGCCCTGGTGTCTTGTGCCCACCAGGGATGCCTTCCTGGTTGTTTTTTATTTTCCTAACTTTTAAAATATTTTAAAACTGACAGAAAATATTTTTGCGGATGTTTTGGAGTCCGTTTACTTACCATATCACGTACATTCTCTTTTTCATGATTCTGGAGTGTTCAGGAAGGTTTATTGTATGTGTTCTTCCGGTGTCATAGTTTGCATAATATTGCTTTCAACATTAACGGGCGTACCTGAGATATAATGTTTTATTCTTTGCCCATTGACAACCTTCGGGTTAGTACCTTCGACATTATTTATTTTTATTCATTGTGAAACTTAGGGATCAAACTAATCAGACATGATTTCTAGTTTCTAAAGAAATAAGCCTATTCCTGGGGAAATGCTGCTTCTTGGCACTAAACATTGCAGAGTGTTTTGTGCAGTGCCAGTCCACTGCAGCCAATAACCAGTGGAAAACACATATGTGCTACTCAACTCAGCGCTTTCAACTACATGACATTCTCAAGGATGTGCACACAAATGCTTACACTGAAATTCAGCGAATTATTCGCCCTTCAGGTGTCAATATCAATAAACAGTTAACTGCAATCTTGCTCATTAACTTTCCTATTCAGTCTTTCGGTGGAACTATGCACACGCACGAGCGCGCGCACACACACAAACACACACACACAAATATTTGAATTCAAGAAAAGAGATGCAGCTACGGTGATCGAACCAGCAACCCGAGGTAAACAAGCAGGCTCGCCGGCCATTCCAAACCAAAGCCATTTCATATAAGGCCACTTCCAATACATTGGTGCTAAGATGAGGTGTTAAGCACATTAAAAAAGATAGCAATTAAAACTCTCAACGTATAGGTGCTTAACTTGTTGTAGCTAAGCATCATTTGTTTTATGATTTAGCAACTAAAGCTCTTCGTGCATTGGTGTTTTTTTTCATTTAAGTGTTTTGCCTACGATCACGCGCTTGACATTGTTTATTCCTGGGTCACCACACTCATCTCTCTCCTCTTAATTATCTTGCCACATCAGATTTTTCGCCTACATGACAGCCTTAGAGCAACTCTAGCAGACCCCACATCCGCCCCCGACCCGTAAAATAACTGCCAAAATGCGGGTATGGGCCGGAAAGCTTGCCCGACCAGACCCCACATCCCGTCCCGGCCCGCAAAATTTTTAGGGGGCGCGGAAAATTCCCGACCCCAACCCGGGAAAACGCGGGTTTCCGCCTCGCGGCTGCGGTGCCCTGCATCACAGAGAAGCAGTTGGCGGGAGGGACATTTCAGCCCGCCCTCTTTTTCCCCTCATCCCGCCGCCGTCCGCCCTTGTTTCCGCCCGCCCGCCGTCGGCGATTCCGGCCATATATGCGGGCGGAATCGCTCCACGGGGCCGCCCCACACCCTCCCGCGCCGAGCCGCTGCACCGCCCCTCCGGATCCGGCGAGAAGAGCCGCCCCCAGTTGCCGCCGCCGCCGGGATCGACCACCGCCGAGCGCACCACCCTCTTCGTTGCCGACCGCATCAAACTCGCCACCGGTTAGTCCCTTTTTTGTGATTTTCGCGAGCCGTGTAGTAGATTGACGCACCGGTGTGCGTGTAGATGGAGTTGACCCCGTGCGAGAAGTTCTTGCTATCCGATTCGTCCGATTCGGACGACTCAGATGTGGAGACCATTCTTGCGACCTTTCGGCAGCAAACATTGGTCATGGCGCTTGCCGTGAAGGAGCATGAAGACGAGTATCGGAAGAGGAGGCGAGGATCTACTGTCGGGCGTCTGTGCATTCCGCGGAATCGCCATCTTGGAAACGAGATGTTGATGCAAGATTATTTTTCGGAGAATCCTACATATCCTGCACACCTCTTCCGCAGAAGGTACCGAATGCGTCGATCCCTTTTTGTGAAAATTGTTGAAGCTTGCGAGGCAAATTGCCGGTATTTTACTCAAGGAAGGAATGTTGCGGGCTTAAAGGGATTTAGTGCATATCAAAAAATCTCCGCAGCTATGCAGGTGATTGCATATGGCGTTCCGGCTGACTATGCCGATGAGTATCTTCACATTGGTGAAGATAGCACAATTGAGTCTGTGCGTAGATTTGTGAAAGTGATCGTCCGTGTCTTTGGTCCCGAGTATTTTCGGGCACCAAATGAAGATGACACAAAGAAATTGATGGCAGCTAATGAGAGGAGAGGTTGGCCTGGGATGCTAGGTAGCATTGATTGTATGCATTGGAATTGGAAAAATTGCCCCAAGGCTTGGCAAGGAATGTATCGTGGCAAGTCTCGTGATACAACAATTGTGCTAGAGGCCGTAGCATACGAGGATTTATGGATTTGGCATTGCTTTTTTCGTATGTCCGGCACACTCAATGATATCAATGTGTTGCAACGCTCTCATTTGTTTGCTAGGCTTGCTAGTGGTGATGCTCCTGCTTGCAACTACACTATCAATGGGCATGAATACACAAAGGGGTACTATCTTGCAGATGGTATATATCCTCCTTGGTGCACATTTGTCAAGAGCATCAAAGAACCCAAAAGAAAAAACAATGTGAATTTGCAAGGGTGCAAGAGGCAGCCCGAAAAGACATTGAAAGAGCATTCGGTGTTTTGCAATCTAGGTTTGCCATTATCCGTGGTCCTACTCGTTTTTGGGATAAGAAAACCCTAAAGAACATCATGACTTGCTGTCTTATCCTGCACAATATGATTCTTGAAGATGAGAGAGGAATGAATTTAGAATTCTTTTACGACAATGTGGGTAGCCATGTCAAACCAGCTAGTGACCCAAACCGCATTAGAGCTTTTCTTCAGACATATAAGGAGATTGAAAATGCAGACACACACTTTCAGCTTCAGGAAGATCTCATTGAGCACCATTGGCAAAGAGCTGGATGATGAAGCTATGTACCTAGGGTAGGGGCACAGAACCGTCCAAAGAGCCCTACCCAAGGACATCCCTAGAAGAAATCACCTATCAATCGACTTGAAGGTACCCCACTCGACAGGTTCAAGACACTCGACCAAGAAGCTACCACTCGACCATGAAGCTAATCACTCGACTGCCAGGAGACCTACAGTCACTCCGTAAGCAAACGGTCAGCTGTTAAGTAGTCTTCATGGTCATCATAGCACTTTATTAGAGGCGTTACCAGTAACGCCCAATCTTAAATGTACCTTAAACCCTGCATTACTGAGGGCAGGAGGGGGCCGACGAACTCTATATAAGCCACCCCCTCCTCAGTATGAAGGGTTCGCACCCCTGTAATCCATACACGCATAATCCAGTCGACCACCTCCGGGCTCCGAGACGTAGGGCTATTACTTCCTCCGAGAAGGGCCTGAACTCGTAGACCTCGCGTGTAAAAACTTCCCAATAGCTAGGATCTAGCCTCTCCATACTCACCCCCCTACATCACTGTCAGAGTCGGAACCATGACAGTTGGCGCCCACCTTGGGGCCGGAATCTTAGCACTTAGTTGGAGAAGTTGCGATCTTTTCCGATCCCTTTGATCATGGTTTCTTGCGGAGTTTTGGTGGAGGGCCGCGAGATCCGTCTCGGCGCGCTCACCTTCATCGCCGATGACTTCGCATGGCTTCAGGAGGCACCACTCGACATCGACGCGCTCCCCATCCGCGGCACGACGCACTTCCGCGCATGCATTCGTGGCGTCCTCCTGCGGCAACCGTCGACCCAGTATCGGTTGACCCCTGCGTCGTCTCCCCGCCCTGTCTCCCATCAGCGCAAGCGCTCTGGTCGGTTGAGACTTCCGCGGTGGGTGAGGCACGCCATGGCCCGCCAGTCGGCAGCCCCACAAGTTGCGGCAATCGAGCCCGTCGAGTCCCTCTATGGCCTGTTCGACCTGTCGACTGGCTCCGTGGGGACCGCATCCGAGTGCGACAGCAGCGACCCAGCGGCTGAGGTTCTGGCGGTCGATGGGGCACACAGTCCCCCCAGTTTCCCTCGCGCTGACGGAGCTACGGGCGGAGGCGACCCGTCGCGTCCCCACGATGAGTATCTGCCCGAACCTCTCACGTTGTTACAGCGAGAGGAGCTTCGCCGCCGGAACATGGACGCACTCCACACTCCTATTGTCGGAGAAACCCCCGAGGCCCGGGCCTTGGAGGACGTGCGCCTTGCTAACCTGGCCGAGCGCACTCGACTGGAGAATCTCTAGCGAATACTCGACGAGCAAGCGCGTCAGCAGGCTCCCGAGTCCAGTCGACGTCCGCTAGCTCCCGAGTCCAGTCGGCGCCGGCTCTTCTCACCGCCTCAGGTATATCGAACCCTAGCTCAGAATTTGGCCGCTGCAGCCCGTATAGCAGAATCAATTCAGCCATCCCAGTCAGAGGCAGGCAGGGGATTGTTGCAGATCAGAGCATTGCTCCGGGCGGCAGGAAACCAGAATTCCGCCGTTTCTCAGTCGCGGGATAGGATCCATAGTCGATCCGTTGCAGCAGACACAGTCCAGTCGGCCCACAGCCCAAGATCGCCCCCGAGGCGTGAGGGACGTGATGACCGGCATGATCAGTACAGGAGGAATGAGCAGTATGATCATCGATTCGGTCGAGATGATCGACGTCGAGTGCCAACCCCTCCCCCGAGGAGCGGGTCATATGCGCCTCGACGGCAAGATGACATACGCCCTCATAGTGTTGGGCAGAGGATTACAGTCGACCCCAGAGACCCAGGCTTTGATGCGAGGTCTATCCTCGTTCAAGGTTTGGTCGACAGGAACAGGGCTCATCGAGAGGGCCACAACAGAGATGCGCCTGCCAGCAGCAGCAGAGTACGTGTTTCAGGGCCAGAGTGCTTCAGTCGAGCCATCAGGGCCGCAGTGATTCCTCCCAATTTCAGGCTGGCAACTGGAGTCAGCAAGTTCACCGGCGAGTCCAAGCCTGACACTTGGCTCGAAGATTACCGAGTGGCTGTACAGATTGGTGGTGGCAATGATGAAGTGGCCATGAAGCATTTGCCTCTTATGTTGGAGGGCTTAGCCAGAGTGTGGTTGAATCAGTTGGCACCTAGCAGCATTTACACCTGGGAGGACCTCTCCCGAGTGTTTGTTACGACCTTTGAAGGAACATGCAAATGACCTGCAGGCCTCACAGAGTTACGGTCTTGCGTGCAGAAGCCGAATGAAACACTGAGGGATTACATCCAGAGGTGGATCATGCTGCACCACATAGTTGAGAACGTGCCAGACCATCAAGCAGTTTGCGCTTTCAAAGAGGGCGTTAAATACAGAGAGTTGAATCTGAAGTTCGGTCGAACTGGAGAGATGTCTCTGAATCGGATGATGGAGATCGCCACCAAGTACGCTAATGGTGAAGACGAAGACCGACCCCGAAGCGGCAAGCTCAAAGCATTCGCCCAAGAAACTGGAGGAAATTCCACTCGGAAACAGAAGCGGAAGGCCGAGCCAGCTGCTCCCGGGGAGGCCCTGGCCGTTGCCCAGGGAAACTTCAAGGGGAAACCCAAGGGCACCTGGAAGCCCAAGAAGGTCAAAGATCAAGACGGGAATGATGTTTTGGACTTACCGTGTCACATCCACACCAAGAAAGACGAAGAGGGTAATTTTATTTACCCAAAGCATACCACTCGATAGTGCCGGCTCCTAATCCAGCAGTTCCAGGGCAAGCAGCCCAAAGATAAGGAAAAAGAGCCAGACAGGATTGAAGACAAAGAAGACAGTGACGATGGATACCCCCAGATCAATTCCACCCTGATGATTTTTGCTGATGTTGAGAGCAAGAGTCGACTGAAAGTCATTAACCGTGAGGTGAACATGGTTGCCCCGGCAACACCCAATTACCTGAAGTGGTCGCAGACTGCCATCACATTCGACCAGTCGGATCACCGGACGCACATTGCCACCCCTGGGAGGCAAGCTTTGGTGGTCGACCCAGTTGTCGAAGGCACTCGACTGACCAAAGTATTGATGAACGGCGGCAGTGGCCTGAACATACTGTACTCTGAGACTTTGAAAGGGATGGGCATTCCGATGTCCAGACTTAGTATCAGCAACATGAGCTTCCATGGAGTCATTCCTGGGAAGAAAGCCGAGTCGCTCGGCCAGATTGCTCTTGATGTAGTTTTCGATGATTCAAAGAATTACCGCAAGGAAAGGTTGACATTCGAAGTTGTGGACTTCCAGAGTGCCTATCATGCCATTTTGGGTAGGCCAGCTTACGCACGCTTCATGGCTCGACCATGTTACGTGTATCTCAAACTGAAGATGCCTGGCCCCAAAGGTGTGATCACTGTTACTGGCAGCAGAAAGAAAGCAGAAGAATGCTTTCAGAAAGGCTCAAAGATCGCTGACGCTCAGATGGCAGTAGTCGAGCTGAAAGAGTACCAAAAGACTGCCGATCCGAGTGAATTGCTGCGAGCCAAGAAGCCCGCCTCAGAATCAGCTTTTCAGTCGGCTGGCAAAACAAAGACAGTCCACATTCACCCGACCGACCCCGACGCTGCTCCGACTCACATCTCGACGACGCTCGACTCCAAATAGGAAGAAGCGCTCATCCAGCTCCTCCGTGAGAACTGGGATATCTTCGCATGGAAACCCTCTGACATGCCTGGAGTTCCCAGAGAGCTGGCTGAGCACCGTCTACGAGTCGACCCAAAATTCAAGCCTGTGAAGGAACATCTTCGACGGTCCGCCGTCCAGAAGAAGCAAGCCATTGGCGAGGAAGTGGCTCGGCTCTTAGCAGCAGAGTTCATCCGAGAGATTTACCACTCCGAGTGGCTCGCCAATGTCGTCATGGTCCCCAAAAAGGACAAGTCGCTCCGCATGTGCATTGACTTCAAGCATATCAATCGGGCCTGCCCGAAAGATCATTTTCCCCTCCCTCGCATCGACCAAATAGCCGACTCGACTGCGGGGTGCGAGAGACTATCTTTCCTAGACGCCTATTCCGGGTACCATCAGATCCGTCTGTATGGGCCCGACGAAATCAAAACAGCTTTCATCACTCCATTCGGGTGCTTCTGTTACGTCACCATGCCGTTCGGCCTCAAGAACGCCGAAGCCACGTTCATGAGAATGATTCAGAAGTGTTTACTCACTCAAATCAGTCGGAATGTGGAGGCATACATGGACGATATCATGGTCAAGTCCCGAAAAGGTTCCGACCTGCGGGCTGACCTTGCTGAAACCTTTGCCAATCTCAGGAGGTATGATATCAAGCTCAATCCATCAAAGTGCACATTCGGAGTTCCAGGTGGAAAGTTACTCGGTTTTCTCGTTTCCGAACGAGGGATCGACGCCAATCCTGAGAAAATTGGCACCATACTCCAGATGAAGCGTCCTGTACGCGTGCATGATGTCCAAAAGCTTACAGGCTGCTTGGCCGCTTTAAGTCGATTCATTTCTCATCTCGGTGAAAAGGTGTTGCCTCTTTACCGACTGATGAAGAAGTCTGACAAATTCGAGTGGACTCCAGAAGCTGATGCAGCGTTTGCAGATCTCAAAGCTCTGCTCTCCACCCAGCCGGTGCTTGCTGCCCCAATCAGCAAAGAACCTTTGCTGCTTTACATTGCAGCCACAGGACAAGTTGTCAGCATAGTACTTACGGTCGAGCGGGAAGAGGAAGGAAAGGCCTTCAGAGTTCAGCGCCCAGTCTATTACGTGTTTGAAGTTTTGACCCCTTCAAAACAAAGATACCCCCATTACCAGAAGCTTGTATATGGGATTTACATGACCACAAAGAAGGTTGCACATTACTTCTCTGACCACTCCATTACAGTCGTCAGCGACGCCCCACTGTCAGAGATTCTGCACAACAGAGATGCAACTGGTCGAGTGGCCAAGTGGGCGATTGAACTCCTTCCCTTAGATATCAAGTTCGAGGCAAAGAAGGCTATCAAGTCCCAAGCAATCACAGATTTCATCGCCGAGTGGATTGAACAGCAACTTCCGACTCAAGTTCACTCGGAGCACTGGACCATGTTCTTCGATGGATCTAAGATGCTTAATGGTTCCAGCGTGGGAGTAGTCTTAGTCTCCCCCCGAGGAGATAAGCTCAGATATGTTCTCCAGATTCACTTTGATTCCTCCAATAATGAAGCAGAGTATGAAGCACTTTTGTATGGGTTGCGCATGGTCATTTCACTTGGCGTCCGTCGCCTCATGGTCTATGGCGATTCGGATTTAGTGGTTAATCAAGTGATGAAGGAGTGGGACGTCAGAAGTCCGGCTATGACCGGTTACTGCAATGCAGTAAGAAAGCTAGAAAAGAAATTTGAGGGGTTGGAGCTTCATCACATTCCCCGACTGAAAAATCAGGCAGCTGATGATCTGGCAAAGATAGGCTCCAAGAGGGAAGCCATTCCCAGAAATGTGTTCCTGGAACACATCCACTCGCCGTCAGTCCAAGAAGATCCCTTCACAGAAGAAACCCCGCAGCCGAAAAGTGCCACAGATCCGACTGGAGTCGAAGTTCCTGCCGTGGTCGACCTAATCATGGAAGTCTTGGCGATCACTCCCGACTGGACGGTACCGTACATCGCGTATATCCTAAGAAAAGAACTCCCGGAGGACGAAGAAGAGGATCGACAGATTGTCCGTCGATCCAAGGCCTTCACAGTCATAAAAGGACAGTTGTACAGAGAAAGCGCGACTGGAATCGGTCAGAAGTGCATAACACCGGAAGAAGGTCAGATGATCCACTCGGGAACCTATGGTCACCATGCGTCCTCTCGGACCATTGTGGCCAAAGCATACCGAGCGGGATTTTACTGGCCAAGAGCAAATGAGATGGCAAAGGAGATAGTCGACAAGTGTGAGGGGTGTCAGTTCTACTCCAACATGTCACGCAAGCCCGCATCAGCCCTGAAGACCATTCCACTCGTCTGGCCCTTCGCTGTCTGGGGACTGGACATGGTCGGTCCTCTGAGAACAGGCAGGAGCGGTTTCACCCATGTGCTTGTGGCAGTCGACAAGTTTACCAAATGGATTGAAGCTAAACCCATCAAGAACCTCGATGCTTGCACTGCTATTAGTTTCGTCAGAGGACTAACATTCAGATATGGAGTCCCTCACAGCATCATCACTGACAATGGGTCAAACTTCGATTCAGACCAGTTCAGAGCATTGCGCCTCTCAAGGCACTCGAGTCGACTATGCATCAGTCGCCCATCCCCAGTCGAATGGACAAGCTGAAAGAGCAAATGGCCTGATCCTCAAAGGACTAAAACCTCGACTAATGCGTGATCTCAAGCACGCGGCAGGTGCCTGGGTCGACGAGCTTCCGTCAGTTCTGTGGGGATTAAGGACCACCCCTAACCGGTCGACTGGAAGAACCCCATTCTTTCTTGTTTATGGAGCCGAAGTCGTTCTGCCAAGTGATCTCCTTCACAACGCTCCCCGAGTCGAGCTTTACACCGAAGATGAAGCAGAACAGGCTCGGCAAGATGCAGTAGACCTCCTGGAAGAAGAAAGAGAGATGGCCATGATCAGATCGACCATTTATCAGCAAGACTTGCGTCGATTCCATGCCCGGCATGTGAAGAGTCGAGCCTTCCAAGAAGGAGATTTGGTCCTCCGAGTGGATCAACAGAAACCACACAAGCTTGCTCCTACTTGGGAAGGCCCCTTCATCATCACCAGAGTCCTCCACAATGGAGCGTATCACCTCTACAATATTGATCGCCAGATCGACGAGCCGCGAGCTTGGAACACGGAGCTGCTCCGCCACTTTTACACTTAAGTTCCTTCCTATAAAGATGTAATAAGAGAAACTTCCGCAGTTCATTTTTATCAAAGACAAGAGTGTTCCAATGATTGCTATCACTTTTGTTTACATATGAAAACCCCCAGTGGGTGACTTAGCCGCGAATCCGTTTCGCCTAAGTTCAAAAAAAAATCCTACCGAGTGGAGAGCAAACCTCCCACTCGGGGGCTTAGCTGCAGTCCAGCACTCGCCTAAGTTCTCCTACGAAGAGACTTAGCTGCAGTCAGCACTCGCCTAAGTTTGAAAAATCCTACCGAGTGGAGAGCAAACCTCCCACTCGGGGGCTTAGCTGCAGTCCAGCACTCGCCTAAGTTCTCCTACGAAGAGACTTAGCTGCAGTCAGCACTCGCCTAAGTTTGAAAAATCCTACCGAGTGGAGAGCAAACCTCCCACTCGGGGGCTTAGCTGCAGTCCAGCACTCGCCTAAGTTCTCCTACGAAGAGACTTAGCTGCAGTCAGCACTCGCCTAAGTTTGAAATCCTACCGAGCGAGAGCAAACCTCCCGCTCG
>NC_041386.1:613859124-613872253 GCF_002162155.2 Triticum dicoccoides
AGTCAGCACTCGCCTAAGTTTGAAAAATCCTACCAAGTGGAGAGCAAACCTCCCACTCGGGGGCTTAGTTGCAGTCCAGCACTCGCCTAAGTTCTCCTACAAAGAGACTTAGCTGCAGTCAGCACTCGCCTAAGTTTGAAAAATCCTACCGAGTGGAGAGCAAACCTCCCACTCGGGGGGCTTAGCTGCAGTCCAGCACTCGCCTAAGTTCTCCTACGAAGAGACTTAGCTGCAGTCAGCACTCGCCTAAGTTTGAAATCCTACCGAGCGAGAGCAAACCTCCCGCTCGGAGGCTTAGCTGCAGCCCAGCGCTCGCCTAAGTTTGAAACACATCTCATTTCCCAAGGACGACGAGGGGCAGGTCGACTGCCACCTCCTCCTGGAGAGCTTCGCCACAAATACAATGTGCGCTCCGTCCCACCCCACAGCAACAGGGTGTGGGTCGACCACCACCTCCTCCTGGAGAACTTCGCCACAAATACAATGTGCGCTCCGTCCCACTCTGCAGTAACAGGGTGTAGATGGACTACTACCTTCTCCTTCGGAGCTGCACCACAGCCACAAAGTTATTTCGAGTGAAGACCAAATTCCACTCGACGGGTCATCCACAAAGAGATTCAACGACAAATCAAGTTCAAATAAAGCCTAAAAGGTCCCAGAGACCTCAGATCAAAGTACTCGAGCCCCCGGCTCGGCAGAGTTTAACGGATTACAAAATACACTCGGCATTCCGAGGCAAGTTTTTTCATTCCTCAGGAGGAGGAGGACTGGCAGGGGCGACAAACTCATCCAAGTCGATCCCATCTGCGATACGGGTAGCAGCAGCAATAAATGTCTCCATGAAGTCCTGGAAGTTGTGCTTCCTCGTGTTGGCGACTTGGATGGCGGCCAGCTTCTCCTCCCGCACCTCCTTGCAATGGACGCGGACCAGAGACAGAGCCACGTCAGCGCCACACTGAGCTGAAGACTTCTTCCACTTGCACTCGGTCAGGGATTCCGTTGAGTCGAGTCATCAGAGACTCGAGATCATTCTGGAGCGTAGACTCTGGCCAAAGCATCGGGTCGATCCACGTCATGGCAACCTTTAGTCGAGCCAAGTAATCCACGACGCCGTCAACATGAGATTCCAGTCGGAGCAGGTTCATGGCAGCTTCATCTTTCACCGGAGAGTTGATTGGATCCAAACCTGTTTCGATCCGCCCAGTCTCCTCTTCAAAGTTCTGGCAAAGTTCTGCATACACGACCCAAGGATAAGTCAAATTTCGTAAAACTGAGTCGACACAAAAAAAACAGTCGGAACTGAATGTGCACCTTCGAGCCTGATGTACAACTTCTTGGCAAAACTCCTCAAGTAGCCCTCCAGGTCGTCCCTCCTACGAGCGATGCCTTCCATCTTCTCGCCCAAGAGGAGGTTCTCCTTCTTCCAATTTGCAGTCAACATGTTGGCTTCATTCAGAGCGGTCTGCAACCTGGTATTCTCTTTTTCCAATTGGTCGACCGAAGCCAGCTTCTGTTTGGCCAGAGCAGTCTTGTCATCAGCCTCCTTACAGGCAGCAGCCAAGTCCTGATCCTTCTTCGCCAGAGCTTCTTTCAATTTTTCTGCAAAAAAATGATGACTGAGTCGGAGAAAGCGAAAAGATACTCAAGCCTAAAAACTAACCAGTCGACAAAGGCGTCTTACCTGCAGCGCCGTCTCTGACCTTCTGCAGCTCTGTCCTGGCCAGCTCTAGATCAAGGTTCATTTGAATTTGCTGCTTCTCCAAGTCAGCCAAGCGGGTTCCAAGATCACAAGATTTCTGAAGTCAAAGGGGAGGAGTTACAATTTCAGGTAAAAAAAGCAACAAAGGCAATAAATACTAAGACTACGGTCGACTGCCAGCAGTCCACCATAGTCTTGAGGACTACACCCAGTGGGTGCACTTAGCGTGCCCCCACCGGTTCCTATCCCACCCGACCGATCCCTGAAGTCGAGTCCAAGACAAGTTGCTTCCGAGCAGCTAAGAGACAATAATGGAGTTTCTAAGACTACAACCGAAGCGAAACATTCGACAGTAGCCTTGCACTTAGCGTGCCCCCACCGGTTCCTATCCCACCCGACCGACCCCTGAAGTCGAGTCCAAGACAAGTTGCTTCCGAGCAGCTAAGAGACAATAATGGAGTTTCTAAGACTACAACCGAAGCAAAACATTCGACAATAGCCTCGGGGACTACACCCAGTGGGTGCACTTAGCGTGCCCCCACAGTAAAAAAAAGAGAAAGACGTCGACTGCCCGCAGTCGACAGGATACCGTTCCATTCGACATGACCCGATCAGACAGAGCGAAGAAACTCAACTACAATGACTCAATTTAAAGACTACAGTCGACTGCCAGCAGTCCACCGTAGTCTCGGAGACTACACCCAGTGGGTGCACTTAGCGTGCCCCCACTCGTCCAAGAATTGGCAAACACACCCACTGGGTGTACAAACTTAAAGATCTTCAGAAAAGAGATTCTTCAAAGGACATATCGAAACAGACCAAGTGTTGAAGTCGACTGACCTGGACATTGCTCTGAAGAGCCGAGCTTGCGTCATAAGCCGCCTGGCAAGCCTCCCGAGCCACTTTCACCTGTTCCATCATGATTCCAGCCTGGCGTAAAGCCTCCTTCGCAGCAGCCGCTTGGTCCTCAGGGACGGGGTATGCAGCAAAAAGCGAAGACGGATCCGCAGTCGACGCTGAAGGCCGCACACTCGTCAGAGGAACAGCGAAAGTCACGGAAGCCCGAGTGGGTTCGCCATCGTCCCGAACTACGGCCTCAGGCGCCGGAGTGGATTGCGGAGTCTTGCCAGCCAACGCCTTCTTCTTCCTCTTCACCCTCAGTGGTTCGTTGTCGTCGTCGTCCGGGAGGTCAATAACATGAGGAGGAGCTGCAAGGAAAACATTCAGTAGACCAGAGTCGCAATAAAGTTTCAGTCGACTCGAAAGCAGGACGTTAGTGATCGTACCAGGGTTGGAGGTGACAGCGTCCTCCATCTCTTGGTCGTCGTTCCTGGCAGAGACCTCAGAAGTTGCACCACTGCAAATCTCGAAAGTTAGTCAGTTGGCCCAGTGAATCGACCAAGGATCCGTCCACAGTCGACAAAGGAAAGCAAGTGTTATTATTACCCGGAAATGGTGGGAACAGCTATCTTCATCTTGGGCAAGGCCTTGGGCGGCTTGGATGGCGTCGCTCGTGGGTGCTTGGGAGCCTTCCCGGTCGGCGGAGGAGAAGAAGTTCGAGGGTGTTTCGACGACTGCCCAACAGGAGCAGTCGCCTTGCCACGTTCCTGCGCTGGATCGTGGGTGAGCTTGGATCACCCCTCCGGGCGGGAGGGTTCAGCTTCCTCCTCCTCTTCGCTGGAGAAGATGTCGTCGCCTTCCTCTCCCTCACCGCCGGACTCCCACTCGCCCTGGTCGTCCCCGCTCTCGCCTCCGCTCCCCTCACCTTCCTCAGTCGACCCTTGTGCCCCGTTGGGCGTCGAGTACATCTCAGTGGTCTCCTGGAAGACAACAGACAGGACGAAAGTCAATCGACTTACCCAAAGAAGACCAATACAGAAGGCCAGATATCCGACACAAAGACATACCTGATCCACTTCATATGAGTTGTCGAGTGGAATTACCCTTCTGGCTCCTCGGGGGTTGTCTTTGTTCCCCGTGATGCTTGACAGCCACCCCTCCAACATCTTGTCGGTGACCTCCTCCGGGTGGATCCGAGTGGTGTCGTCAAGGCCAGAATACAGCCACATCGGGTGGTCTCGCGCCTGGAGCGGTTGGATGCGCCTCTGGAGAAAGACCTCTAACAGGTCCATCCCAGTCACCCCCTCACGGACAAGCTCAACCACTCGACCCGCCAATACCTTGACTTGGGCCCTTTCCTTCGGCGTGACTTTCAGAGAGACAGGCTTCTCGGCTCGGTCGAGGGAAAAAGGAGGAAGACCAGTCGACTGTCCGGGGGTCGCCTGGTCCTGGCAGTAGAACCAGGTCGACTGCCAGCCGCGGACCGACTCCGGGAAGGTGATAGAGGGGAAACAGCTCTTCCCCCTCGTCTGGATCGCCAGGCCCCCGCACAGCTGGATCACTTGCGTCTTCTCATCACTCGACTTGGCCTTTTTAACCGACTGAGAGCGGCAAGTAAAAATATGCTTGAAAAGCCCCCAATGCGGACGGCAACCCAGGAAGGCCTCGCACATGGAAATGAACGCGGCAAGATAGACTATGGAGTTGGGGGTAAAGTGATGGAGCTGCGCTCCGAAGAAATTCAAGAAGCTCCGGAAGAATGGATGGGGAGGCAGAGAAAACCCTCGGTCGATGTGGGTGGCGAGGAGCACGCACTCACCGTCGCGGGGTTGAGGTTCGATCTTCCTCCCCGGGAGACGCGCAGCCTCGTGGGGAATGGCTCCTCCCTCGACCATGTCGTCGAGATCCTCCTGCCGGAGCACCGATGGCATCCAGTCGCCCTGAATCCAACCCTTGGGCAGGGTGGTCCGGGAGGAAGATCCGCCTCGTGCAGACCTCTTTCCTTTCCCCGCTGCCGCCACCTTCTTCGCGCGCTCCAAAGCAGTGGTCTTGCCCTTCACCATCGTCTCCGTCGAGGTCTCACCCAGGCTAACGGCGCTAGGGTACGGCCGAAGGTCACGGGAGGGCTGGCGAAGGGAGAGAAGAAGAAGGAAGAAGAAGAGAAGCGCACGGCTTGGAAACCCCGAGCCGCCAACTTATAAGGGGCCGCTCCCGAGTGGCTGGCTGGTAGGCCCGGGCAGTCCAGTCAAATCCCGCAGCAGACGCGCGCGCAGTACGTGGCAAAAAAGGCGACGCGAGGATCGAGGAGTTTTCGCTTTATCACTTCCGATTACTGCGGCTGCTCCCGTCCCGCGCGCTTCCCAAAATCTGAATCCCGTGAGATCCGCGGGCCGCAGAACCACTTGCCAAAAACAGAGTATCCTGCTCGCACCAACACTCGGCATGTCGCAAGCAAAGATATTCACTCGACGAAAGGCCTGGAATGGATCAAGGCGACTGAAAGAGGTTGATGACGTCATCCGTGACAACTGACCCTAAACGAGGCACTCATACAGCCCCAAAGAACCGGTCGGAAAGGATCCCCAACTCTTTCCCCACTCTAACCTCGATGCATTCGGGGGCTAATGATGAAGCTATGTACCTAGGGTAGGGGCACGGACCCGTCCAAAGAGCCCTACCCAAGGACATCCCTAGAAGAAATCACCTATCAATCGACTTGAAGGTACCCCACTCGACAGGTTCAAGACACTCGACCAAGAAGCCACCACTCGACCATGAAGCTAATCACTCGACTGCCAGGAGACCTACAGTCACTCCGTAAGCAAACGGTTAGCTGTTAAGTAGTCTTCATGGTCATCATAGCACTTTATTAGAGGCGTTACCAGTAACGCCCAATCTTAAATGTACCTTAAACCCTGCATTACTGAGGGCAGGAGGGGGCCGGCGAACTCTATATAAGCCACCCCCCTCCTCAGTATGAAGGGTTCGCACCCCTGTAATCCATACACGCATAATCCAGTCGACCGCCTCCGGGCTCCGAGACGTAGGGCTATTACTTCCTCCGAGAAGGGCCTGAACTCGCAAACCTCGCGTGTAACAACTTCCCAATAGCTAGGATCTAGCCTCTCCATACTCACCCCCCTACATCACTGTCAGAGTCGGAACCACGACACTGGACAATGACTAATTTTTGTATTCATTTGTATTTGTATTCATGACAAGTTTTGTATTGCATTATTTTAAGTTTGCTACAGTGATTTGAATAATTATTTGTAATACGGATGATTATTGTTTTATGTTTGATTTGAATAATTCAGTTTGTTTTTGATTGTTGAATTATGTTGGATTTGAAATTTGCGGGCTGATGATATGCGGGGATGCAGCGGTGCAAAGAGCAGAACCCACATAGCCGACCCGTAAAAAAGCATATTCCGCGAGTATACTTTTTTATGGATCCGTTTGGGGGGTCTGCATCTGTGCCAGCCCTCGCCGGCCCGCAAAAGCTGTTTTGCGCGAACTGCAAACGCGTTTTGCGGGCCGGCGTTTTGCGGGGTCTGCTAGAGTTGCTCTTAGCACCTGTACAAGGTGGAGCATTGGAAGGGGCCTAAATAAAGGGCGCTACTCTCCACCGGCGCACCGGTGTAACGATTCTGCCGGTCGACATAGGACCATACGATTCCTAGGCGATGCAATAACTGCTAGCCATCGGATGTGCCTCTTCGCTTTGTCCTTCTTCTCTATCGTCTTCCTGAAAAAACTACAGGGCCGCACATCGGAGCGAGAGGAGGTTGCAGCGAGCGTCGTAGACCCCCGCCGTAATCCCCCGCGAGGCGGCCCAGTCCGAAGCACTGCCACACACCCAGGGCTCGCCACCGCTCGCCACTGTCCTCGCGCTTGACAAAAATCGATCCGTGGAGCTTTTAGCACAAATCCTCGCCGGTTCCAGCATGAAAAATCCTCATCCCCAGCCTCGCAGCTGCCGCAACATCATCATCCTTATCCCCGGGCAGTCGTTCGTCGTATCAGCAGTGCTCGGAGTTGCCGCGGTTCGCAGCTCGCCATGAATGGACATAGGAAAGAAATTGCCTGTCGTAGCAAAAATCTATGACGCTTGCAGCAAAATCGTCGTCGCCGCCGTGAATGATCGCAGCTCTGCCGTGAATGGATGTAGTAAAATAATTCATCGGACATAGCAAAAATCCTTGATAGTTGCAACAAAAAATCATCGCCGCCGTTGCGGGGTCGCAACTTAGCTACATATGCATCATGCATAGTTCTTCATATTTTAGAATGCACTATTATTATTTTCACGCAAAGAAAAACAGCTCAACTAAGGCCGGCTTGCGCAATTCCTAGCATCCTTACCACCCACACCAAAAAAATATCGTGTACGCTGCTAAATGATTCTTTCAGCATGACATATTTACCATCATGAAAATATTTATAGCCAATTCCTTCATTCACTTGATTGCTATATTGTACTCAAACTGCTCAAATTGTTATCTCCCGGATTTAAAGAACAATAGGCTAAAGTATGGGCATATTGCACACCTTGTTATCTTAGTTTTTTGCATGAACTAGTTACTACATGCAAACTAATAAGCAATATGGGTTCAAACCATCCAACTATAGCTTGTTCACCATGGTGTGATTCTTATATATGAGTATGTGTATTTTCTAGCATAGGCATATTGGTGAACTCATTGGTACATGCAATACAACTGTAAGGATATAATTACTATGTTGCTTTTATTTCAGATATATAACTTGCAGGGTGACCCGCGCATTTGCGCAGCTAGATTTTCCATTTGTTGCTAAAATTGAGTATTAGCGTATTTTTCTTATTAGCAATGCCCATATTGTTTCTCAATTTGGTTCATTGAACTTAAGAAAATATACATGAAAAAGTAACATCACATTAGATAAAATTTCAAATAGTAATTTATCCCAATCTTGGTTCCTCATAATGTCCTTGGGGGATTTTCCTTCCATTTCTCATCATTATATCGCTACTGCAGTTAGGTTTTGTTAGGGAAATGCCATGCATCAAGTTCCATCCGCACTTGCAATCCTTACTCCAATTTCCTTTGTCACATGCCTATCAATGCCCGTATTGTTTGCATCAGGTTGCTAACACATTATCTCTCTGCTAACTCTTGCATACCTTGTTTTATAATGTATCCATGTTAGTTGTGTCATAACTTACCTTTGTCTAATCATGTCAACTTTTTTGCTCCAAAATATGTTATTTAGCACAACTAAATTGATTCATTACCTTGACATAAACTTTTGTTCCAAACATTTACAAATATAGAAGAAACAAATTCCGTTGTCCATGTCTGCTTGTCTATCGCATACTCATCCACCTGTTAATTATTCTTATCTCTTATCATGTATATGACTATTTGCGTGGGCATGCACCATATTATTCTATCCAATCATGATTCTTGAATAATTCGAATATTATATTACATAATTGACATGATATCTTGCTTATACGTTCTCTCTTGGCCACTTTCATCATAATTTCTTTTTTCAGATCATCTCCATGTTCTTTTGCCCACCTATGGCAATATGATTCTCAATGACAAAGTAGGCCTGGATCACGTCGACCATAGCTTATTCTTTATGACAGGGACCATGTTGTCCATAGTCCATCCTTTACAAATGTAAGGCACCCATTTGCACCCATTTTCTAATTGTAATCTTTCTTTATACTCCATATTTATGTACAATATTTAATTAATAGTTAAAAGAAATGTAATAACATGAAAAGTGAAAAGAGTAAGATCTAATACGAATCAATGTTATTACTTTAATTTATAAATGGTAATCACAGATGATTATTTGGATTGCCCGTCGAAGCCAGAATTTGGCCAATTATTGTCCCACATTTTCTAGCAGATGAAGTATACTATATGATTTCTCGTGGCCATGAAACAATTATGTTTCCATCACAAAATATATCGCCTAGTAATAATGGAATTGATTGCCAATTCTAATTATCCAGTGTCAAGATGCATTGTACTTCCTCTTCTTGCAACCGTGGAGTTCACACGACAAAAATTCAAGAACACCAAGATGGACTTTACACTACTCAGTTTTTTGTATTCTCTTTTCACATTGAACCCATGTATGTAGACATATATCCTTTATCCTGCATTTTAGTTTTAGGTAAACGATCATATTTATAATCAGAATTCTGCTCTTGATATAAAAATTATTATAGTCATAAACTTTGTGAGTATGTATGCAAAAGCAACTGTATTTAAATCATTCATTTACTTTTTATTTAAGCAACAAAAAATCATTCATACAAAAATAAGAATAAAATAATTGTACAAAAATAAACTTTGATTAATTTCTTGATTATTAACATCAGATTTGAAGCCATCACATGTAATGCAATGTCCACAGCTCCTAAAGGGAACACGACTGCTCCTAAAGGGACATCATGGATTCACCGTTTTTTTGTGGGAATAACTTTTGATTTAGTCATGGCAGTACAATGCATATATTATTATGTTCTTTTAAAATTGACCAATAAAATTTGATGGCGATAGGTAGGATAAATAGAATGTTAAGATATATGTAGGCTAGTATGATTTTTCTTGCCTTAGTTAATGTTTTAGGGGCATTTGTTAATTTCTGATTATTAGGGTATGGCAGTTGACCATGCCTTGTAGATGCTAGTGAAATCCAACTGGGCCTGAGATCAAAAAAATTGACAATTAACACAAGATGAAGGAGATCTTTTTTTGAAAAGGTTCCATACGAAAGAAGGATATACATAAATATGGAGTACATTCTTCTCAAAAAAATAATATACGGAGTACATATTTGTATGGAATGTTATATGGAATGATGTGTGTACTGCCCTTGTGATTTGGAAAGTCACAAGAGGATATGCAGGGAGCTAGGCTCGCAGGTGTAGGAGGAGTTGCTCGATCATCTATGACTTACTTCGGTGCCTGGTGCAAGCCGATCCAGGGCGTCACTGACTCGCTGGTTGCAGAGGCTCTTGCCCTCCACGAAGGTGTAGTCTTCGCAAAGCTTCGTGGCTTTGAGCGAGTACAAATGGAGACTGACAGTCAAGATGTGGTCGATCTCTGAAACTCGCGCCGTTCTTCGCGCTCTTTGATAGCGCCAGGTCTTCTAGATATTGAAGGGTTAGCAGATAGTTTTTCCTCTTTTAGTATTCATCATGTAAAGAGGCATTCTAATGTATCTGCCCACTTGTGTGCGAAAAATGCTTGCACACTAGAGGTGACAGATTGTTGAATGTACTCTCCCCCTGGGTTTCTGGTGACTAGCCTGATGGCGGACACTGCTGGAGCTCTTTTGATTGAATAAAACCCTCCAGTTCAATGCAAAAAAAGAGAGGATATGCAGCAGGTGATGTACGTCTTCAGCTTGTTATTTACTCCTTGATTCGCCACCCCTATCCAATAAATTTTAGCAATATACAGTTCGTTAATGAGTAATGGATGGCAGTCCCAACAGCATGGGTCGCTAATTCGAAATTACTCACAAATAGATATTTTTTTGCGAATCCACTAATACATTGACGGACTAACCAACATTTTCTTATATTATTTACTATATCTAAATAGGAGCTCCCCACTACATGATTTCTCTTGACATACAGCCTACCCATATCATCAATCAACATGCAACATCCACCTCAGCAAATCTGCCACGTCAACATTTCTTTTCAACCAAACAAATCGCATGATTTTAATCTCTGTAGAACCGAAGAGGCAGTCCACACACAAAAAAGAAACCGAGGAGGCAGTAGTAGTCTCTTAATAAAAGCCAGCCAGCGCTGCGGCCCTTTAATCTCCCCATTTAATCCCCCGTTGATTCCCTTAATAATACGTAGTAACAAAGAAAAAAACTCCTGGCTGATTGATTTCTTTCGCCCTCTCCCTCTTCTACGACATATCTTCTTCATCTCCTCACTATTCCCGTGGTCTTCACCGTAAGTATGAGCGCACCTGCTCGAGAGTATTAGTCAGGCATCAGATTCTTCCCTCAGATATCTGCTACTAGAAGCGATAGGTAATCCGATTTTGCCTGCGGAAATCTACGTGTTGGAGGCGACGACCCGCTGTCGATAGGCCATCTCCGGCATCGCCATGATCCATGTCTCCCTTGCCTGCTGCATCATGCTCATATATTTCCTTCGATGGGGGCCGAAGACCTCGCCCATGGAGCTGGTACCTAATCCCTAATATCATATCTCAAATTTACCTCGCCGTGCCATTACTTTTGCCTCATGTATCTTTGTTCCGCTCATACAAGTGAAACTATTGGGAAAAGTCTGGAGTTCCTGTCGTCTATTGCTACCTCCCTCATGGAATCTACTTCATATCAGGTTGTTCCCTATTCCTTTGTGCTCCATTAATTAATAATCCTCCTCCTGTGCTATGTTGCTACTCCACTATGATGTTATTTGTTATAAAATTGTGTTATCAAATTTCGTGCATCCCAACAACGAAGCATGTATCATTATGATATATGGAGGGATGGAGTTCCGTAATTCGTGTTGACACAAACAACATGAAAATTCATCAGATTGTTGAGCAGTACAGATTGATTATAGAGCTCTATTGGACACAATCTAAAAGTTCCCTTTGAATTGTCTAAGAATGTTGTCTCGGCTTCATGCCTCTGCTTTACCAGGAGATATTGCAACTTCTACCCATCAGTGATCTTGATGGAGTAAATATTTTTGTTTGAAACAAGCTGATGGAGTAAATATGAACAGTGTATTCTCAGAGTGTTTCGAGTGGTTGTTCGAATGTTTATGAGCTTTATTCTTCATTTCAATTTCTGTCAAGAATCAAGAATGCCAAGGAAAACCTAGGTAAGTGGTAACAAATAGTTGTGTTCCAGTTTCTACAGGCCCAAAGTTCTGAGTACATAGTCATGGAAATCATAGATTACTAGCTAGCTGCATGTATCATCTGATTAATGTAAATACATACGTCGTTACATCATTGGTTGATTAAAATTTACAATTGTTGCTTTCTTCAGAATAGAGAAAATGAAGTAATTTGAGTAGAGAAGATTCTAAATAAGTTAGAATCATTCAGTATTTTGTTTCTTTTTTATATCTGTTTGCGTACATTGTTGTACTTTGTAATTTTTAAGATCTATATGGTTGTATGTTATTCATGAAGCTTTGGATGTTTAGAACATACATTGCAGGAAGACATGCCTACTTGGTTTCAGGTGCTCATTACACATACTATCATACGACCATATAGTTAATTCTTATGTCGATATTTTATTTTCCCAGTGGCTAATACTTGGTACAAGAATTTCACATTTGTGTACATGTGAACAAATGCCTCTTTTGAAGTCACTATAAGCTAACCAATTGTACCATGATTTTTATCAATGTCCTTACAAGTCTACCTCCTGATGATAGGAATGTTTGCATGTACTGTTAAATCTCTCTATGTTTCTACAAGAATTCTATTCTGTAAGTCTGCTCAAAGATCATAGAAAGTTCCGCAGCAACGCGCGGGGTATCATCTAGTTTCTTGAATGGCATGGTCATCTTGGTCTTGGTGTACTCCAGTCTCAATATATCTTCCACTTGCTGGAGTCCATTGCCCGATCCTGCCGATGTGAGTGACGTTCCCTGAAGACCTGTAGGTCTCGCGAGGTGACGTGCATGGTGCTCTGTGCCATGGATGCGTAGAGGAGAGATGGAATTGTACTCTGGATTATTGTACTAATTAATTGCTACATGAACAGTACTTGACCTCATGGTCTGTCCTATTTCAATCCGACCATAACTCATTTACGTGATTGTTTCGGTAACTTCTATGTGAACTTTTCAACTCCCACGTAACATCTGATGATTTCTTACTTTCCTATCTTATCGCAGCCGTTCCTTTTCTACCGTTTCACGTAACATATAGATTGAACACAGCCGTTCCTTTTCCATTGCTTATGTGTATATTAATCCTATCCGTTCCTTTTCTCCTGTTTTAAGTTGTATATAATAGATCAATTGAATATTTCTGAAATATATTTACAAATGATAAAGCAAAAGGCGCCAAACAGAGAATTTAAGTGAGATACTCGGGTAAATAGAGATGAATTTGATTATTTAAAACTTTAAAGAAGTGGGTGTGATATATGTACAATATACGTATGGAAACATATGTTAACATATATAGACACACACACACTTAATTAATTATCTGAGTACGTAAACCGCATGCACTGCTGGAGATTCATGCCCTGTTCACTATTCCTACTATCCATTTCATATAGAATCAAATAAGAATTTTAAAAGGTTTTCCATGTCATAAGGAAAACATGTAAAAATATGTTTTGTTTGATTGTGATTCGGTAACTTGAATTGAGTTCTACTCATAGTTAAAATTTCAATGGAGCTGGCATGCTACATGTTTACAGTAAACTGCATATGGAAACATAAGCAATAATCATGATACACTTTATTAAATACTCCAGCTAAGTATATGAAGCAGTATCGGAGTTTTGAGTGTTCAAGCTGAATTTCTTATCATAATTTGTTGACATCATCGACCAATTTTGTAGGTATATCGT
>NC_041386.1:613872484-613874685 GCF_002162155.2 Triticum dicoccoides
CGTAGGGCTTAGATAAGGAAAAGGTCAAGTATTTGCCCTCTTACTTGTGTTCATGTTTTGGCTTTGATGGTCCTCACAAGTATGGAACACTATTAAGTGTGCTTTTCCAGAGAATGATTGTTGTAGCAGAATTATAACCACTGCACGCATTGTTGATGCAGCCAAGTCATGTTGTCTGAGTACTGATGACCGCATGTATGCAATGGAACCACTAAGTGATGTTAACTCTAGAGGCTTGTTCTTCAAAAGGATATTTGGCTCTGATGGTTGTTGTCCTGATATGCTCAAGGAAGTTTCAAATGAAATCCTAAAAAAGTGTGCAGGCCTACCATTGGCAATTGTCACTATATCTAGTTTGTTGGCAAACAGATCAGCTACCAAGGAGGAGTGGGAGAAGGTTAAAAGGTCATGTGGTTCTGCACTGGAAAATAACCAAAGTCTAGAGGGAATGAATAGCATACTATCCCTTAGCTATAATGTTCTTCCACCTAATCTCAAGACCTGTCTGTTGTATTTAAGTGTATTTCCTGAGGATTGTGAGATTGACAAAGAGAGGTTAGTGAGGAGATGGATAGCAGAAGGTTTTATCCAGGAAGAGCGTGGACAGAGCCGACAAGAGGTCGCCGAGAACTACTTTTACGATCTTATCAACAAAAGCATGGTACAACCAGTGGACACTGGGTATGATGGTAAGGTTCGTGCCTGCCGAGTTCACGATATGATGCTTGAAATTATTATTTCAAAAGCAGTTGAAGATAATTTTGTCACTGTGGTAGGCAGAGGCCAAACAAGTTTGACTACTCGTCATGGTTTTATTCGGCGACTATCAGTTCAGCACATTGACCAGGAGATGGCATCCGCATTAGCAAATGAAGATCTAAGTCAAGCTCAATCTTTAATAGTAACATCATCAGGTTATATGGAACAATTTCCTAGTCTTCTTAAATTTGAAGCTTTACGTGTATTGGACTTTGAAGGTTGTGAGGGTTTGGAAGAGTATGACATGAACAATATGGACAAATTATACCAGCTTAAGTTTCTCAGCCTAAGGGGCACCATCATTTCAAAGCTACCACCAAGTGTTGTGATGCTACACGATCTAGAGGCCATAGATCTTAGGGACACACAAATAGTAGAGTTGCCGGCTGGAATTATCTGTCTCAGTAATCTACAGTATCTACCCACAGGAAAACAACTCCTTCCTGGCAATTTTTTTAAGCAGCTTCAAATTCTAAGAGAGATTCCACACTGCTCCATCGGTGATGGATGCCCCACCTTCTTTTGGCTAGTTCGTTGGCTATAGCCAGAGCCATTGGCTCTTGTTTTCCCCGCTGTTTTCTCCCACCACACCAATCAAAATGACATGGTAGCCACAATATTACAGGATGGGACTGAACTTGCTCTTCGTAATCACCTAACCTCTACTGTGGTCGCAGAACTTGCCTCCCTAAACTCTTTGTTGCAGGCGTTGCTACCTCCCAGGCGACTGCTTAACGGATGCTTTCTCCTCACGCGACTCTGATGGTGTAGCTTATTTGGGATTCAAAGGTGCCAAAAAACGTCATGATTTTGGCTGGCTCCTTTACCTCGACCGGCTGAACACCAGGCAGAACCTGCACATGAAAAACATTCTGGACTATGACCACTGTTTCAAATAGCCCGCTATAGCTCCGCTATAGCACGCTATAGCGTTTATAAAAGGTCTTGCGCTAAGAGACTTTGATCCAAACAAATGAACAAACATTTTAAATAGCGCGCTATAGCTCCGCTATAGCACGCTATAGCATTTGAAAAAGGTCCGGCGCTAAGATGCTTAGCGCGCTATTTAAAACTTTGACTATGACTCTTACCCGCGGTGCAGCCATGCAGTGGAAGACCGCGACCACTTGTTCTTCTCATACCGGCCGACATGCAGGATCTGGAGAGTCGTGGCTATACGACCGCAGTTCATGCTCATCGACACACTTTTCTCTTACTACGCCGTCGGACCCCTTGCCTGCCTCGATTAGGCCCCTCATGCTCCTGCTTATTCTCTAAAAAGTTTGGGATGCAAGAAACAAAAAGGTTTTCCAGGGATTAGATATTAATGCTCATAGTTCGGTTAAAGCATTCTAGATGATCTAATTATTTGGTCTCACCGCCTCAAGACGGAAACTCTCAAAGAACACGGCGGTCTGTGACGTGACTCCCTTTCCTCGCAC
>NC_041386.1:613875054-613875786 GCF_002162155.2 Triticum dicoccoides
CATGGTACCTCATGGGATCAACAATATGAGAAGCAGCATAAGGGTGCCCCCAATATTTGATATTACGAGGAGTTCATTGGATGCTTTGGAGGATATCGGGAGCCTTACCGGATTGAATGAAGTCAAATTATCGCTGGAGAAGAAACATTGTCGGGAGTTATCAGGAAATGATACTCTCCTTGCTATGCAAGCTTGGGAGCTGCAAACTCCAATCTTTTGTATATGCCATTCATCTATATAGGATGATTATGCTGATCCCATCAACCTCCTAGATCCTCCTCCCCCACCATATTTCCTTCTGGCATTTGATATGGATGACATTATCTATTTTGCAAACATTCCAAAGTGGATTTCTTCAGCGCTCACAAGTCTTGCTCGTCTGAAAATAAATTTAGCTGCATTAAGGGAGGAGGATCTGGACACTCTTGGTGAGCTCTCACCATTAATTGTTCTACAGTCGTGATTTCTTACAGGACCCAAAAAGGTTTATGTTATTGGATTCCGATGCTTGAGGAAGTTTGACCTCACTTCTACGGATGGGGAATATATGTAACCTTCACAGAAGGGGCTATGCCAAAGCTTGAGAATCTTGAGTTGTCATATAATGTGTTAGCGGCGAGAGCCTATGGATTCCATTTAGGCATTGAGCATCTACCATGCCTGAAAGCAATAGAATGACATGAAACATGATACCACACTATTGGAATACATGCCTGCAGCAGCTGTGATCAG
>NC_041386.1:613876078-613906547 GCF_002162155.2 Triticum dicoccoides
ATGGAGAGGCTGGTAATAACGAGGGAACGAACTTGGAGCAGGGGAATTAAAATGGTCATCCTTCTGGATGAGATGGTCCTCAACCGCAAGCGGCACTAAAAACATAGTCCTGTAGGCTTCTTCTTCAAATTAAGTTTCCAAACCCACTAATCAATGATATGTGTCGATCCAGGATGATGTGGAATTATTGCCAATTCTTGTTAATCTACTGTTCACTTGACTTGCCTGATGTGAAGATGGGAAACAGAGGCTGAAAAAGGTTGAACGGTCTCAATTGCCACTTGCCACATATTTTTTTTTTGAAACGGAGGATGAGCCCGGCCTCAGCATCTGGATGATGCATGCAACCATTTTAATAATTATTCACAAACGTCTTACAAAGTAATACATTAGGTAGTTTGAAGCCACTATCTTGGCAATATTTGTCGTTACTCCTATCCACTTGATGAAGGGGTGCCGATGGTAGAGCCTACCAAACATACATCACACCAAAGCAAAACATCTAAACACAGAGGCCCCTACCATACCGCGTTGTTGGGGCACACACCGGTCCAGCGCACTCAAAGAGGCTGCCACCCCCGTCTTCCACCGATCCATCTCCAGAGCAGACACTGACCTTACTAGGCCTGTGTCGACGTCACAACGGCACCGGACAACACCACCATCCTACACATATCCATCCTCACGAGCCCGTTGCTGAAACTCCACAGCGCCATGCCACCGAGATCTGCCGTTGGACTTGCGGTAGATGTAACACTACTCCTCCTCTAGTCCCCTCCAACCATCACTTTCTCAAAAACGATGCTCCCAGGAGGGAGAACGACACCGAAGGCACCGTCATCATCTGATCCGGGAGACCCAAATCTAGGGTTTCCCCCAGAGCATCGCGAGCATGATGACGCAAACTGCAACGACGATGCCGCAACAACGAAACGACATCGAAGACATCACCATCATCTGCCATGACCGTAGTCGGCACAATTTTCATCGGCAGTTGCGCCACTAGGCCGTGCATTGCCGGCGTCGCTGGTCCCTTCAAGCGGAGAAAACTCTAGAAATGATGCCCTCAAGAGGGCCTACGTTGCCAAACCGCCATCGCTCGATACCAATGAGATCCAGGGTTTCCTCGGAGTTTCCCTCGGTGTCAAGGACCCAGACAAGGGTTGAATCCCGGCATGATCAGAAAAACCCGTCAAGATCCGCCCAGTTGCCGACGTGCCACACCCGCCACCGCGTCGTCCACAACCCAGTGCCAGCCATCGGACATCACGGACACGTCCAATCACCAGCCATGACCAGATCTGGCCGAGGCCAGCGACCCCATCCTGGTCATGGCCGCAAGCATCGAATCCCGCCGATCTGGCCGGAGAGCGCCCCCACGAGACGAACATTGACCTCCACCTCCGACCATTGCTCGCCGAGTCCCGCCGCCGTATGCCCAGATGTGCATCGGACCGGGACGCTGTCGGCTGGCACCAGGTTCTATCGCCCACAAAGCAAGGGGAGGCCGCGAGAGATGGGTCGCGCCGCCGCCGTCAGCCACACGGGCTTCGCCCGGCGGCATCTTCCGGCGGCGGCGGGTGGGGAGAGAGGATTGGCCGCGACGGTTGTGGGTGGGGAAGCCGCCCTCGCGTCGCCCTAGGCAGGGTTGACCGAGGGATGCGGGCAACATTGACGAACCTTTGCCACTTGCTACACATATACATTGTGGAATTGGATCGATCGTTTCTGTTAATTACCTTGGGACCAACGCGAGGAACGCATCCTCGGGATCCACTGGCGTGCTCGCGCGTGCCTAGCGTGCAGTTAGCACCTTTGCAGCCTCCGCCCTCTTCGTCGTCGGCTACCGCTCGTGATAGGCGGCCCTTGCTGCAGATTCGGGCGCCTCTTTTGCGCAGACGCCGGCGCAGGCACGAGAACCCAGCAATACCCTGGTGCCCCTTCTGCAGTAAATTGAACCTGCGGTGGTCGGCGGCGTACCTGGACAGGCGCATGCGAAACCAGACCTACCACTGCCGCCTTGGTTCAGTTGCGACCTCCTCCACATGGTCGGGCTCGGCATCGCACAGCGGGTTAGACCAGACGTCGAAGCCGCCAGATCCACCACTGGAGCCAGTGTTTCTGTTGTTGCTTGTCATTGATCAGAAGCGGAGGGAACTAGAAGTGGAGTAGACGGAGAGAGTGACTGGAGTGGCCTGATTAACTTCGGTCTAGGGTTCGTTCGGAGGGGGATATTTGCGGGGGTTAGGGTGGGCCAATCGAGGAAGCAGACGCGTCCGGGCCTCCTTATATATGCTCTAGATTTGAACTGGATATGAGCGGTAATGGATAAGCCTAGTGATGTTCACCATTGAAACTACTCGATATCACGTGATGATCGGACATGGTTTAGTTGATATGGATCACGTGATCACTTAGAAGATTAGAGGGATGTCGGTCTAAGTGGGAGTTCTTAAATAATATGATTAATTGAACTTTAATTTATCATGAACTTAGTCCTTGTACTATTAGCATATCTATGTTGTAGATCAATAGCTCGCGATATTGCTCCCCGTTTAATTTTTATATGTTCCTAGATAAAACTAAGTTGAAAAATGTTAGTAGCAATGATGCGGATTGGATCCGTGATCTGAGGATTATCCTCATTGCTGCACAGAAGAATTATGTCCTTGATGCACCGCTAGGTGATAGACCTATTGCAGGAGCAAATGTAGACGTTCTGAACGTTTGGCTAGCTCAATATGATGATTACTTGATAGTTTAGTGCACCATGCTTAACGGCTTAAAATCGGTACTTCAAAGACGTTTTGAATGTCATGGAACATATGTGATGTTCCAGGAGTTGAAGTTAATATTTCAAGCAAATACCCGAGTTGAGAGATATGAAGTCTTCAACAAGTTCTATAGCTAAAAGATGGAAGAGAATAGCTCAAGGAGTGAGCATGTTCTCAGATTGTCTGGATACTACAATCGCTTGAATCAAGTGGGAGTTAATCTTCCAGATAAAATAGTGATTGACAGAATTCTCTAGTCACCATTACTAAGTTAGTAGAACTTCGTGATGAACTATAATATGCAAGGGATAACGGAAACGATTCCCAAGCTCTTCGTGATGCTGAAATTGACGAAGGTAGAAATCAAGAAAAGCATCAAGTGTTGATGGTAAACAAAACCACTAGTTTCAAGTAAAGGGATAAAGGGAAGAAAGGGGAACTTCAATAAGAACGGCAAGCAAGTTGCTGCTCAAGTGAAAAACCCAAGTCTGGACCTAAGCCTGAAACTAAGTGCTTCTACTGCAAAGGGACTGGTCACTGGAAGCGGAACTACCCCAAGTAATTGGCGGATAAGAAGGATGGTAAAGTGAACATAGGTATATTTGATATACATGTTATTGATGTGTACTTTACTAGTGTTTATAGCAACCCCTCATTATTTGATACTAGTTCAGTTGCTAAGAATAGTAACTCGAAACGGGAGTTGCAGAATGAATAGAGACTAGTTAAGGGTGAAGTGACGATGTGTATTGGAAGTGGTTCTAAGATTGATATGATCATCGTCGCACACTCCCTATACTTTCGAGATTAGTGTTGAACCTAAAATAAATGTTATTTAGTGTTTGCGTTGAGCATAAATATGATTGGATCATGTTTATTGCAATACGGTTAATCATGTAAACTAGAGAATAATTGTTGTTCTGTTTACATGAATAAAACCTTCTATGGTCATACACCCAATGAAAATGGTTTGTTGGATCCCGATCGTAGTGATACACATATTCATAATATTGAATCCAAAAGATGCAAAGTTAATAATGATAATGCAACTTATTTGTGGCAATGTCGTTTAGGTCATATTGGTGTAGAGCGCATGAAGAAAATCCATGCTGATGGGCTTTTGGAATCACTTGATTATGAATCAGTTGATGCTTGCGAACCATGCCTCATGGGCAAGATGACTAAGACTCCGTTCTCCGGAACAATGGAGCGAGCAAAAGATTTGTTGGAAATCATACATACTGATGTATGTGGTCCGATGAATATTGAGGCTCGCGGCAGGTATCATTATTTTCTGATCTTCATAGATGATTTGAGCAGATATGAGTATATCTACTTGATGAAACACAAGTCTAAAACATTTGAAAAGTTCAAAAAATTTCAGAGTGAAGTGAAGAATCATCGTAACAAAAATAAAAGTTTCTATGATATGATCGCAGAAGTAAAATATTTGAGTTACGAGTTTGGCCTTTAGTTAAAACAATGTGAAATAGTTTCACAACTCACGCCACCTGGAACACCACAGTGTAATGATGTGTCCGAACGTCATAACCGTACTTTATTAGATATAGTACGATCTATGATGTCTCTTACCGATCTACCACTATCGTTTTGGGGTTATGCCTTAGAGACAGCTACATTCACATTAAATAGGGCACCATCTAAATCCGTGGAGATGACACCGTATGAACTGTGGTTTGGTGAGAAACCTAAGCTGTCGTTTCTTAAAGTTTGGGACTGCGATGCTTATGTGAAAAAGTTTCAACATGATAAGCTCGAACCCAAATCGAAGAAGTAAATCTTCATAGGATACCCAAAAGAAATTGTTGGGTACACCTTCTATCACAGATCCGAAGGCAAGTTATTCGTTGCTGAGAATGGATCCTTTCTAGAGAAGGAGTTTCTCTCGAAAGAAGTGAGTGGGAGGAAAGTAGAACTTGATGAGGTAACTGTACCTGCTCCCTTATTGGAAAGTAGTTCATCACAGAAATCTGTTCCTGTGACTACTACACCAATTAGTGAGGAAGCTAATGATAATGATCATGTAACTTCAGATCAAGTTACTACCGAACCTCGTAGGTAAACCAGAGTGAGATCCACACCAGAGTGGTACGGTAATCCTGTTCTGGAGGTCATGTTACTTGACCATGACGAGTCTACGAACTATGAGGAAGCGATGATGAGCCCAGATTCCGCGAAATGGCTTGAGGCCATGAAATCTGAGATGAGATCCATGTATGAGAACAAAGTATGGACTTTGATTGACTTGCCCATTGGTCGGCGAACCATTGAGATTAAATGGATCTTCAAAAGGAAGATATACACTGATAGTAGTGTTACTATCTACAAAGCTATAATTGTCGCAAAAAGGTTTTCGACAGGTTCAAGGTGTTGACTACGATGAGAGTTTCTCACTCGTATCTATGCTTAAGTCTGTCCGAATCATGTTAGAAATTGCCGCATTTTATGAAATCTGGCAAATGGATAAACAAAACTACATTCCTTAATGGATTTATTAAAGAAGAGTTGTATATGATGCAACCAGAAGGTTTGGTCAATCCTAAAGGTACTAACAAAATATGCAAGCTCCAGCGATCCATCTATGGACTGGTGCAAGCATCTCGGAGTTGGAATATATGCTTTAATAAGTTGATCAAAGCATATAGTTTTATACAGACTTGCGGTGAAGCCTGTATTTACAAAAAAGTGAGTGGGAGGACTACATCATTTCTGATAAGTATATGTATGACATATTGTTGATCGGAGATGATGTAGAATTATTCTGCAAAGCATAAAGTAATGTTTGAAAGGAGTTTTTTTTCAAAGAAAGACCTCGGTGAAGCTGCTTACATATTGAGCATCAAGATCTATAGAGATAGATCAAGACGCTTGATAAGTTTTTCAATGAGTACATACCTTGACAAGATTTCGAAGTAGTTCAAAATGAAACAGTCAAAGAAGGAGTTCTTGTCTGTGTTACAAGGTGTGAAGTTGAGTAAGAATCAAAAACCCGACCACGACAGAAGATAGAGGGAGAATGAAAGTCATTCCCTATGCCTCAGCCATAGGTTCTATAAAGTATGTCATGCTATGTACCAAACCTATTGTATACCCTGCCCTGAGTTTGGCAAAGGAGTACAATAGTGATCTAGGAGTAGATCACTGGACATTGGTCAAAATTATCCTTAGTGGAATAAGGATATGTTTCTCGATTATGGAAGTAACAAAAGGTTCGTTGTAAAGGGTTACGTCGATGCAAATTTTGACACTGATCCAGATGACTTTAAACTCAATCTGGATACATATTGAAAGTGGGAGCAATTAGCTAGAGTAGCTTTGTGCAGAGCATTGTTGACATAGAAATTTCAAAATACTTACGGATCTGAATGTGGCAGACCCATTGACTAAACTTCTCTCACAATCAAAACATGATCACACCTCAGTACTCTTTGGGTGTTAATCACATAGCGATGTGAACTAGATTATTGACTCTAGTAAACCCTTTGGGTGTTGGTCACATGTCGATATGAACTATGGGTGTTAATCACATGGTGATGTGAACTATTTGTATTAAATCACATGGCGATGTCAACTAGATTATTGACTCTAGTGCAAGTGGGAGACTGAAGGAAATATGCCCTAGAGGCAATAATAAAGTTATTATTTATTTCTTTATATCATGATAAATGTTTATTATTTATGCTAGAATTGTATTAACCGAAAACATAATACATGTGTGAATACATGGACAAACAGAGTGTCACTAGTATGCCTCTACTTGACTAGCTCGTTGATCAAAGATGGTTATGTTTCCTAACCATAGACATGAGTTGTCATTTGATCAACGGGATCACATCATTAGGAGAATGATGTGATTGACTTGACCCATTCCGTTAGCATAGCACTTGATCATTTAGTTTGTTGCTATTGCTTTCTTCATGATATATACATGTTCCTATGACTATGAGATTATGCAACTCCCGTTTACCAGAGGAACACTTTGTGTGCTACCAAACGTCACAACGTAACTGGGTGATTATAGAGGTGCTCTACAGGTGTCTCCAAAGGTACTTGTTGGGTTGGCGTATTTTGAGATTAGGATTTGTCACTCCAATTGTCGGAGAGGTATCTCTAGACCCACTCGGTAATGCACATCACTATAAGCCTTGCAAGCATTGCAACTAATGAGTTAGTTGCGGGATGATGTATTACGGAACGAGTAAAGAGACTTGTCGGTAATGAGATTGAACTAGGTATTGAGATACCGACGATCGAATCTCGGCAAGTAACATACCGATGACAAAGGGAACAACGTATGTTGTTATGCGGTCTGACCGAAAAAGATCTTTGTAGAATATGTGGGAGCCAATATGAGCATCCAGGTTCCGCTATTGGTTATTGATTGGAGACGTGTCTCGGTCATGTCTACATAGTTCTCGAACCCGTAGGGTCCGCACGCTTAAAGTTCGATGACGGTTATATTATGAGTTTATGTGTTTTGATGTACGGAAGGAGTTCGGAGTCCCGGATGAGATCGGGGACATGACGAGGTGTCTCGAAATGGTCGAGGCGTAAAGATTGATATATTGGACGACTATATTCGGACATCGGAAAGGTTCCGAATAATTCGGCTATTTTCTGGAGTACCGGGGAGTTACGGGAATTCGTATTGGTCCTTAATGGGCCATACGGGAAAGGAGAGAAAGGCCTCAAAGGGTGGCCGCACCCCTCCCCATGGGCTGGTCCGAATTGGACTGGGGAGGGGGGCGCCCCCTTCCTTCCTTCTCCTTTTCCCTTCCCTTTCCTTCCCTCCTACTCCTACTACTTGGAAGGGTTCCTAGTTCTACTAGGAAGGGGGGAATCCTACTCCCGGTGGGAGTAGGACTCCCCTAGGGCGCGCCATAGAGAGGGCCGGCCCCTCCCCTCCTCCACTCCTTTATATACGTGGCCAGGGGGCACCCCATAGACAACAATTGATCTCTTGATCTCTTAGCCGTGTGCGGTGCCCCCCTCCACCATAATCCACCTCGGTCATATCGTAGCGGTGCTTAGGCAAAACCCTGCGTCGGTAGAACATCATCATCATCACCACGCCGTCATGCTGACGAAACTCTCCCTCAACACTCGGCTAGATCAGAGTTTGAGGGACGTCATCGAGTTGAACGTGTGCAGAACTCGGAGGTGTCGTGCGTTCGGTATTTGATCGATCGGATCGTGAAGACGCACGACTACATCAACTGCGTTGTGCTAACGCTTCCGTTTCGGTCTACGAGGGTACGTGGACAACACTCTCCCCTCTTGTTGCTATGCATCACCATGATCTTTCATGTGCGTAGGAAAATTTTGAAATTACTACGTTCACCAACAAGCATCTACAGAGAAGAAGAGGGGAGAGAGCGGAGCTCGCGGTGCAGAGGAGATGTGCGCGAGCAGAAGAATGAGTGGATCTCATTCACCCGTGAAGAGATAAGGTAAAAGACTAGGCGGTCGTTCGGTGGTGGACCCACGTGTAGACGAACGAGTTGCGGAGTGCGCGCTGTGACCGGCCGAAACTCGGCCGGTTGACCGCATGTCGGCAAATTTAAGTTGGGCAGTGATCTGCGCCGGTGCATCGGCCGAACGATTCGGCCGATCGGCTGCCCACCGTCGGATCGCTTTGCCCAGGGCTATTAGATCACACACTTCTATCGCCCCCTTCCTCACGTGCACGAATGACAAAAATCCCCCGCGACGCTATTCGTGTTGGACACCCATCATGGACCGCTTCGAGGCCTGACCTTGAAGCATCACCAGCTTACCGCCGGTCGCCGTCCTTGCCCCCGGTCGCCGTCTCCGTCACCGGCTCGCCACCCTCGCCCCCGGTCGTCGGTCGCCGTCCTCATCGCCGGCTTGCCGCCCTCGCCCCCGGTCGCCGGTCGCCGTCCTTGTCGCCGCCCAGTCGCCGTCCTCACCCCCGGTCGCCGGTCGCCATCCTTGTCACCGCCCAGTCGCCGTCCTCGCCCCCAGTCGCCGTCCTCGTCACCACCGGTCATTCGGCGGGCCCCCTGGTTGAAGCTTTTTTTGCCATTACCGCTTGAAGCTTTTTGTCCCGACGGTTGAAGCTTTTCCACTGCCGTTTGAAGCTTTTTCCACCATTGAAGCATTTTTTTCGCGGTGGAAGATTTTTCTGCCACTCTGAAAACTTTTCCTCTAGCTGAATGAAGCTTTTCCACAAACGGTTGAAGCATTTTCTCCCTGGGTGGAAGCTAGACACTTGACTAGTTCTAGCAAATAAAAATGCAGCTGGTAGCAAATGTATACACCGGTTGTAGCATTTGTCCACCCTGGTTGCAGCTTCTGCCATGCCGGCGTTCGTAGCGGACAGTCGACAGGTTCCAGCAAAAAACGATGCCAAATGTAGCAAAAACTGCTGGTCCAGCAAAAACGACTCTGATGGAAGCATTTTTGGGTGCTACTTCTAGCAAAACACTGCGCCGGTTCTAGCAAACGTGATCCGTGGTTGCAGCATCACCCCATCCATTCCAAGTCCAACTTGCCATGGTGACCCCAGCAACTCGCCGGGGTGAATCCCGCAGCTCGCCGCCGTTACTGGTTCCAGCAAAACAAGTACGTGATTGCAGCTCCCTTCCCAGCCGGCGGTGGATGGGGTCGGGACCCGACGGTGGCACCGCCCACCGGCGACCAGCCGGCGAGGCGGCAGGGCCGGGCAACGAGGAGGTGGGGAGCGGGGCGACGGGGCTCGGGGGCGCTGCTCGCGGGCGCGCGCGGACTGCGTGGGAACAGCGCGGGGAGGGATGGATAAGATGCATGGGCCATCATGGGAGAAGTTGCTATATGTGCGTGTGTGTTGTGCGTGACGAGGCAGCAGCCGGCCGAAGTGTCGGCCGGTGCGCCGGATCTAAACATTACCCATTTAAGATTGTACCAGAACTCAGCAAACACATCAAAAAAAAATCTTCGCCGAGTGCAAAAAAGAAAAACATGTACTCCGATGATATGGTGTCAAAAGCTTTGCCAGTGTCACACTCAGACATCAGGGCAAGGCTTCATGGACTGTTACACTTATAGCATAAATAAAAAATCAATGACACTGTTGTGGCCGTGGTGGCAATATCCCGGCCGGCTGATCTGAGCTGCTCGCCTCGCCAGTTGCAACATCCCGGCCGGCTAGTTGAGTTGCACGCCCCGTGGGTCCAGCTGCCCTCCCCGTCATCGCAACTGTGCGTTGGAACAGTAGGCATCACGGGTTGCAACGCACCCGCTGTGGTTGCAACGCCACCGCTATGGTCATAGCATCTTGCTAGCTGGTTCTAACCCCGTGTGCCATCTCCTTCGTAGCATACTTGCGCATTGGTTCTAACCACTTGTCCCGCCATGGTTGCAACATCCCGGCTGCAACATCGACTCAGCTGGATCTGGTTGTGCACCCTGCCGGTTGCAGTATCCCGGCGGGTTGGCCCCAGTCGCGAGCCTCGCCACTCGGTGCACACCAAAACTGTGCTGCACAAACGAACGTGATGGGAGTGTGAGCGCCGTCGTGTGCGAGAGAGATAGAGAAGGGGGACATGAACCTGTAGTGGAGGTCACCTCGCGGTTGGATAAGGGTGGGGCGGTGGTTGCCCGGCGTAATGGCCAAGATGGGCAAAGGGGAGCACGGTCGCATGCGAGATATGGAGAAAGGGAGAGACTAGAGATAAACCTATGAAGGAGGTCGCCTCATGATTGGATATAGGCTGGGGTGCTGCCGCTTTCGGGCGTGGGTCCAACAGGACACGTGTTGCGTGCGCGCGACCGACTTGGAGCTGAGATCGGCAAGCCTATTTCCAACCTTTACTTCATTATTTTTGTAGGTTCAAACCTTTACCTTCAAGTTTTGAATTATTTTTTAAGATAATTTATCACATATGCCATGTGGTAGGAAGAACTTCATGTTTCTTGAATACTTTGGTCATAATGAAACACGCCTATCCATAACAGTATAGCAGTGTATATGGGCTCCCTTAATTTCGTAAAAGCATCCACAACGGAACCCTAAATTTCTCCCTATACGTCTAGATGGAAAGCCCAAATAGTGTTTGGATAGGTGAAAGAAAAGAAAACACCCAGCCGGATCTCTCAAATTATCCTCATATATGTCTGGGTTGTTTACAAAATATTCATATTCAGCCCATATGTGAAGAGGATATGAGCGCGATTGGCATTTTCGGGCAATCCGCCAAATCGTATTTGGCCCATCCGAAGCACTTCCCCTCTTTATTTTTTCTTTCTTTTTCATCTTCATCAATCATATGCATGAGACCCCACATATAAGAGGGAATAAAGGATGGTTGTGTCCAGAAACAAATGACAGCTTAAAGTGGACACGTGACGTATAGGGTTTCAAATTCCGAATCCACCCGGTGCCAAGCATCTCCTACACGCATCACAAGACACATCACGTGGCATGGTCACTCTCATCACCAAGCAAGAACCAAGGGCCCCACCCCCTGCCCGCCACGTGTAAGGCTGGTTCTAATGAGGAGTAACTTAGACTAGTAACATGCATACTAGCCTATGTTACTGTCTCTATAGTGGAAAGTAACATATATATGTGCTATCATGCGACATTTCATTTGTTAGGTCGTATGCTTATCTTGTCTTGCTATGTGTGATGTTATCCATAATGTGAGTAACATATTATGTTACCACATGCTTCTCTTTTCTTATTAATTACTTATCACATCATCTATTTTATAAGATATATGTGATGTTATTATTTATGTTACTCTAAGCGAGAGAATGGGCGAGACTGTGCTACTTACGTGGTAACGAGGGACTGCGAGAACCATTTCTGGAGACCGCTGACGGATCTGAACAGTACTCAACTACCATTTCCCCAACTCTTCTTCTTCCTTCCAGTTCCCCTTACTACTCAGAAATCCTCGCCTTGCTGCTCTGCAGTCCCAAGACTGCATTGGCTGCTTCTTCGCTGGCAGGCATGGGCACCGTCGGCGTTGCCTTGTTCCTCCCCGTGGCTCTAGCAGCGACCGCGGCGTTGCCTTGTTCGTCGTAAGCGTCCCTGGCTAGCTCCCTCCCTTGTCTTCTACCCCTCCGTCTCATAATATAAGAACATTTTTGACACTACATTAGTATCAAAAATGTTCTTATATTATGGGACGAAGGGAATAAGAAATTGCTTGTTTAGTTGTTGAACTAGAAACAGGAGGTCTGTTCTTATGATTTGCTGGAATATAATGTATATGTAGGTGAGCCAGATTAAGCTGCGTCGCCTGTGCAACGACACGCTAGTCACCGTGGTCAACGGCCAACTCCCCGGTCCAGCAATTGAGGTCACGGAAGGAGATTCACTGGTTGTTCATGTCATCAACAAGTCGCCCTCTGGGTTAACTATTCATTGGTAATTAATTAGTACCTAATTTTGTGTAGCACTAGTTTATATGCCCTACTTACTTGTTCTATGCATTATGCACGTTGTCCTGCCTGCTACGCTTCAGCTGAGCAAATGATCACAGTATTCTTTGGGAGAGAGAGAGAGAGCGAGAGTTCTCCTTGGCTCAGAATTTCCTAGTATGAACTTATTTTACCAGCAACAACCTATACTTCCTTCGTTCGAAAATACTTGTCCCAAAAATGTTGTATCTAGACTTAATTTAGTGATAGATACATCCATTTTATTCATTTCTAGGACAAGTATTTCCGGACAAAGGAAGTATAAATGTGCGTGAGAGCTCAGATAACCAAAACACTAACCAAAGATCGTTACACCATTATAACAGACAAACATGGAAATTTTGAGTCATATTTATATGAGGAAAATACATTAGTGGTACATCAGGTTGCACGCAATGACCACTTTGGTGCCTAAAGTAGAAAATACCTGAAACTGGTGCTCAAACATGTCTCCTGATGCACATACGGTGCAAATTCTGTTTGTAGACATAGACCATGCCTGCGTGGCATGTCAGCATGGCACCAGGCCCCTATCAGTCACTGAAGCATCACATTTTTGTGAAAACCCCCTAAATCAGTACTAAATTTGGTAAAAAAAACAACTAGATGATTCCTTCGAAAAAAACCTGAGTGGGCATCAAACCAACAACATCCTACACTACTTCCTACCGCACCAGCCACTAGGCTAGAAAACATTTTGTCTCCATCAAGGATATGCAATACTTACTTACTTAGGGCCTGTCCAGATGTCCTCCAGCTTTACTGGATCCGGTAATATCGCTTATATTTCCCGATGGCAGCTTCTTCCATGGATTGTGATCGACGCTTGCTCTAGTTTCTCGTACGCGCAAGCAGGCCAACCTACCTCGACGGGCTGAGCCCAGCCGGCTCAACAGTTAAGGTGGCCTTAGGCCCGGTCGGACACACAGGAGTAGAGTGGTTGGGCTTGGCTCAGTTTAGAGGGAAATGTAGCGGTGTCTCCGCGTAGCCTCATCTAGAGAATATAAGGTGTTGGGAGAGGGGGAGAGAAGGCAGCGAACCGGTATGCAGCCCTCGAGTTACTTGGCAGTGGCATTACTTTGTAATTTAGGCCAACTTCTGATTTCCATTTTCCTGAATTGCCAGATGTTGGGGAACGTAACAGAATTTTAAAATTTTCTACGCATCACCAAGATCAATCTATGGAGTCATCTAGCAACGAGGGCGAGAGGAGTGCATCTACATACCCTTGTAGATCGTGCGCGGAAGCATTCAAGAGAACGGGGTTGATGGAGTCGTACTCGACGTGATCCAAATGACCGATGACCTAGTGCCGAACGGACGGCACCTCCGCGTTCAACACACGTACGGTTGGGAAGACGTCTCCTCCAACTTGATCCAGCAAGGGGGAAGGAGAGGTTGATGAAGATCCAGCAGCACGACGGCATGGTGGTGGATGCAGCAGGATCCCGGCAGGGCTTCGCCAAGCGCAAGCGGGGAGGAGAGGTGTTACGGAGGGAGAGGGAGGCGCCAAGAGCAAGGGGTGCAGCTGCCCTCCCTCCCTCCCTCTTTATATAGGGGCCTTGGGGGGGCGCCGGCCCTAGGATATGGATCTCCAAATGGGGCGGCGGCCAAGGGGTGGCTCCCCCCCAAGCCAAGTGGGGGGCGCCCCCACCCCTAGGGTTTCCCAACCCTAGGCGCAGGGGAGGCCCAAGGGGGGCGCACCAGCCCACCAGGGGCTGGTTCCCCTCCCACTTCAGCCCATGGGGTCCTCCGGGATAGGTGGCCCCACACGACCCGGCACAATACCGGCGACCCCCGAAACCTTCCCGGTGGCCGAAACTGGACTTCCTATATATAAATCTTTACCCCCGACCATTCCGGAACTCCTAGTGACGTCCGGGATCTCATCCGGGACTCCAAACAACTTTCGGGTTACTGCATACTAATATCTCTGCAACCCTAGCGTCACCGAACCTTAAGTGTGTAGACCCTACGGGTTCGGGAGACATGCAGACATGACCGAGATGCCTCTCCAGTCAGTAACCAACAGCGGGATCTGGATACCCATGTTGGCTCCCACATGCTCCACGATGATCTCATCGGATAAACCACGATGTCGAGAATTCAATCAATCCGTATACAATTCCCTTTGTCAGTCGGTACGTTACTTGCCCGACACTCGATCGTCGGTATCCCAATACCTCGTTCAATCTCGTTACCGGCAAGTCACTTTACTCGTACCGTAATGCATGATCCCATGATCAACCACTTGGTCACATTGAGATTATTATGATGATGCATTACCGAGTGGGCCCAGAGATACCTCTCCGTCATGCGGAGTGACAAATCCCAGTCTCGATTCGTGCCAACCCAACAGACACTTTCGGAGATACATGTAGTGTACCTTTATAGTCACCCAGTTACCTTGTGACGTTTGGCACACCCAAAGCACTCCTACGGTATCCGGGAGTTGCACAATCTCATGGTCTAAGGAATGATACTTGACATTCGGAAAAAGCTACAGCAAACGAACTACACGATCTTTGAGCTATGCTTAGGGTTGGGTCTTGTCCATCACATCATTCTCCTAATGATGTGATCCCGTTATCAATGACATCCAATGTCCATAGTTAGGAAACCATGACTATCTTTTGATCAACGAGCTAGTCAACTAGAGGCTCACTAGGGACTTGTTGTGGTCTATGTATTCACACATGTATTACGATTTCCGGATAACACAATAATAGCATGAATAATAGACAATTATCATAAACAAAGAAATATAATAATAACCATTTTATTATTGCCTCTAGGGCATATTTCCAACAGTCTCCCACTTGCACTAGAGTCAATAGTCTAGTTACATTGTGATGAATTGAACACCCATGCAGTTCTGGTGTTGATCATGTTTTGCTCTAGGGAGAGGTTTAGTCAACGGATCTGCCACATTCAGGTCCGTATGTACTTTACAAATCTCTATGTCTCCATTTTGAACACTTTCACGAATGGAGTTGAAGCGACGCTTGATATGCCTGGTCTTCCTGTGAAACCTGGGCTCCTTGGCAAGGGCAATAGCTCCAGTGTTGTCACAGAAGAGGGTCATCAGGCCCGACGCATTGGGTATGACTCCTAGGTCGGTAATGAACTCCTTCACCCAGACTGCTTCTTGTGCTGCCTCCGAGGCTGCCATGTACTCCGCTTCACATGTAGATCCTGCCACAACGCTTTGCTTGCAACTGCACCAGCTTACTGCCCTACCATTCAAAATGTACATGTATCCGGTTTGTGACTTAGAGTCATCCAGATCTGTGTCGAAGCTAGTATCGACGTAACCCTTTACGACAAGCTCTTCGTCACCTCCATAAACGAGAAATATATCCTTAATCCTTTTCAGGTACTTCAGGATATTCTTGACCGCTGTCCAGTGTTCCATGTCGGGATTACTTTGGTACCTTCCTACCAAACTTACGACAAGGTTTACATCAGGTCTGGTACACAGCATAGCATACATGATAGACCCTATGGCCGAGGCATAGGGGACGACACTCATCTTTTCTCTATCTTCTGCCGTGGTTGGGCATTGAGCCGTGCTCAATCTCGTACCTTGCAATACAGGCAAGAACCCCTTCTTTGACTGATCCATTTTGAACTTCTTCAATATCTTGTCAAGGTACGTACTCTGTGAAAGACCAATGAGGCATCTCAATCTATCTCTATAGATCTTGATGCCTAATATATAAGCAGCTTCTCCAAGATCCTTCATTGAAAATCACTTGTTCAAGTAGGCCTTTATGCTTTCCAAGAATTCTATATCATTTCCCATCAACAGTATGTCATCCACATACAATATGAGAAATACTACAGAGCTCCCACTCACTTTCTTGTAAATGCAGACTTCTTCATAAGTCTGCGTAAACCCAAACGCTTTGATCATCTCATCAAAACAAATGTTCCAACTCCAAGATGCTTGCACCAGCCCATAAATCGAGCGTTGGAGCTTGCACACCTTGTCAGCATTCTTAGGATCGACAAAACCTTCCGGCTGCATCATATACAATTCTTCCTTAAGGAAACCATTAAGGAATGCTGTTTTGACGTCCATTTGCCATATCTCATAATCATAGAATGCGGCAATTGCTAACATGATTCGGACGGACTTCAGCTTCGCTACGGGTGAGAAAGTCTCATCGTAGTCAACCCCTTGAACTTGTCGATAACCCTTAGCGGCAAGCCGAGCTTTATAGATGGTCACATTACCATCCGCGTATGTCTTCTTCTTAAAGATCCATTTATTTTCTATGGCTCGCCATTCATCGGGCAAGTCAGTCAAAGTCCATACTTTGTTTTCATACATGGATCCTATCTCGGATTTCATGGCTTCCAGCCATTTGTCAGAATTCGGGCCCGCCATCGCTTCTTCATAGTTTGAAGGTTCACCGTTGTCTAACAACATGATTTCCAAGACAGGGTTGCCGTACCACTCTGGTGTGGAACGTGTCCTCGTGGACCTACAAAGTTCAGTAGCAACTTGATCTGAAGTTTCATGATCATCATCATCAACTTCCTCTCTAGTCGGTGCTGGCACCTCAGGAACATTTTCTTGAGCTGCGTCACTTACCAGTTCAAGAGGTAATACTTCATCAAGTTCTACTTTCCTCCCACTTATTTCTTTCGAGAGAAACTCTTTCTCTAGAAAGGACCCATTCTTGGCAACAAAGATCTTGCCTTCAGATCTGAGGTAGAAGGTATACCCAATAGTTTCTTTAGGGTATCCTATGAAGACGCATTTTTTCAATTTGGGTCGAGCTTTTCAGGTTGAAGTTTCTTGACATAAGCATCGCATCCCCAAACTTTTAGAAACGACAGCTTAGGTTTCTTCCCAAACCATAATTCATACGGTGTCGTCTCAATGGATTTCGACGGAGCCCTATTTAAAGTGAATGCGGCAGTCTCTAAAGCATAGCCCCAAAATGACAGCGGTAGATCGGTAAGAGACATCATAGATCACACCATATCCAATAGAGTGCGATTACGACGTTCGGACACACCATTATGCTGAGGTGTTCCAGGCGGCGTGAGTTGTGAAACTATTCCACATTTTCTTAAGTGTGTGCCAAATTTGTGACTCAAGTATTCTCCCCCATGATCTGATCGTAAGAACTTGATTTTCCTGTCACGTTGATTCTCAACCTCACTCTGAAATTCCTTAAACTTTTCAAAGGTCTCAGACTTGTGTTTCATTAAGTAGACATACCCATATCTACTCAAGTCATCAGTGAGGGTGAGAACATAACGATAGCCACCGCGAGCCTCAACACTCATTGGACCGCACACATCAGTATGTATGATTTCCAATAAGTTGGTTGCTCGCTCCATTGTTCCTGAGAACGGAGTCTTGGTCATTTTACCCATGAGGCATGGTTCGCACGTGTCAAATGATTCGTAATCAAGAGACTCCAAAAGTCCATCTGCATGGAGCTTCTTCATGCGTTTGACACCTATGTGATCAAGGCGGCAGTGCCACAAGTATGTGGGACTATCATTATCAACTTTACATCTTTTGATATTCACACTATGAATATGTGTAACATTACGCTCGAGATTCATTAAGAATAAACCATTCACCAACGGAGCATGACCATAAAACATATCTCTCATATAAATAGAACAACCATTATTCTCGAATTTAAATGAGTAGCCATCTCAAATTAAACGAGATCCTGATACAATGTTCATGCTCAAAGCTGGCACTAAATAACAATTATTGAGGTTTAAAACTAATCACGTGGGTAAATGTAGAGGCAGCGTGCCGACGGCGATAACATCGACCTTGGAACCATTCCCGACGCGCATCCTCACCTCGTCCTTCGCCAGTCTCCGCTTATTCTGCAGCTCCTGCTTTGAGTTACAAATGTGAGCAACCGCACCGGTATCAAATACCCAGGAGCTACTACGAGTACTGGTAAGGTACACATCAATTACATGTATATCACATATACCTTTAGTGTTGCCGGCCTTCTTGTCTGCTAAGTATTTGGGGCAGTTCCGCTTCCAGTGACCAATTCCCTTGCAATAAACACTCAGTCTCAGGCTAGGGTCCATTCTTTGGCTTCTTCCCGGCAGCTTGCTTACCGGGCGCGGCAACTCCCTTGCCGTCCTTCTTGAAGTTCTTCTTACCCTTGCCTTTCTTGAACTTAGTGGTTTTATTCACCATCTTTTTGATTTCCACCTCTGCTGATTTCAGCATTGAATATGCCTCAGGAATGGTCTTTTCCATCCCCTGCATATTGAAGTTCATCACAAAGCTCTCGTAGCTCGGTGGAAGCGACTGAAGGATTCTGTCAATGACCGCGTCATCCGGGAGATTAACTCCCAGCTGAGTCAAGCGGTTATGCAACCCAGACATTTTGAGTATGTGCTCACTGACAGAACTATTTTTCTCCATCTTACAGCTGAAGAACTTGTCGGAGACTTCATATCTCTCGACCCGGGCATGAGCTTGGAAAACCATTTTCAGCTCTTCGAACATCTCATATGCTCCGTGTCTCTCAAAACGCTTTTGGAGCCCCGGTTCTAAGTTGTAAAGCATGCCACACTAAACGAGGGAGTAATCATCAGCACGTGATTGCCAAGCGTTCATAACGTCTTGGTTCTCTGGGATGGGTGTGTCACCTAGCGGTGCTTCTAGGACATAATCTTTCTTGGCAGCTATGAGGATGATCCTCAGGTTCCGGACCCAGTCCGTATAGTTGCTGCCATCATCTTTCAGCTTGGTTTTCTCTAGGAACGCGTTGAAGTTGAGGACAACGTGGGCCATTTGATCTACAAGACATATTGTAAAGATTTTAGACTAAGTTCATGATAATTAAGTTCATCTAATCAAATTACGTAATGAACTCCCACTCAGATAGACATCCCTCCCGTCATCTAAGTGAAACATGATCCGAGTTAACTAGGCCGTGTCCGATCATCACGTGAGACGGACTAGTCAACATCGGTGAACATCTTCATGTTGATCGTATCTTCTATACGACTCATGCTCGACCTTTCGGTCTTCCGTGTTCTGAGGCCATGTCTGTACATGCTAGGCTCGTCAAGTCAACCTAAGTGTATTGCGTGTGTAAATCTGGCTTACACCCGTTGTATTCGAACGTTAGAATCTATCACACCCGATCATCACGTGGTGCTTCGAAACAACGAACCTTCGCAACGGTGCACAGTTAGGGGGAACACTTTCTTGAAATTATTACGAGGGATCATCTTATTTAAGCTACCGTCGTTCTAAGCAAATAAGATGCAAAACATGATAAACATCACATGCAATCAAATAGTGACATGATATGGCCAATATCATTTGCTCCTTTTGATCTCCATCTTCGGGGCTCCATGATCATCGTTGTCACCGGCATGACACCATGATCTCCATCATCATGATCTCCACCATCGTGTCTTCTTGAAGTTGTCTCTTCATCTATTACTTCTACTACTATGGCTAACGGTTTAGCAATAAAGTAAAGTAATTACATGATGTTATATGTTGACACGCAGGTCACAAATAAATTAAGACAACTCCTATGGCTCCTGCCGGTTGTCATACTCATCGACATGCAAGTCGTGATTCTTATTACAAGAACATGATCTGTTGGAAATATGCCCTAGAGGCAATAATAAATAAGTTATTATTATATTTCCTTGTTCATGATAATCGTTTATTATCCATGCTATAATTGTATTGATAGGAAACTCAGATACATGTGTGGATACATAGACAACACCATGTCCCTAGTAAGCATCTAATTGACTAGCTCGTTGATCAATAGATGGTTACGGTTTCCTGACCATGGACATTGGATGTCGTTGATAACGGGATCACATCATTAGGAGAATGATGTGATGGACAAGACCCAATCCTAAGCATAGCACTAGATCGTGTAGTTCATATGCTAAAGCTTTTCTAATGTCAAGTATCATTTCCTTAGACCATGAGATTGTGCAACTCCCGGATACCGTAGGAGTGCTTTGGGTGTACCAAACGTCACAACGTAACTGGGTGGCTATAAAGGTGCACTACGGGTATCTCCGTAAGTGTCTGTTGGGTTGGCACGAATCGAGACTGGGATTTGTCACTCCGTGTGACGGAGAGGTATCTCTGGGCCCACTCGGTAGGACATCATCATAATGTGCACAATGTGATCAAGGAGTTGATCACGGAATGATGTGTTACGGAACGAGTAAAGAGACTTGCCGGTAACGAGATTGAACAAGGTATCGGGATACCGACGATCGAATCTCGGGCAAGTATCGTACCGATAGACAAAGGGAATTGTATACGGGATTGATTAAGTCCTTGACATCGTGGTTCATCCGATGAGATCATCGTGGAACATGTGGGAGCCAACATGGGTATCCAGATCCCGCTGTTGGTTATTGACCGGAGAACGTCTCGGTCATGTCTGCATGGTTCCCGAACCCGTAGGGTCTACACACTTAAGGTTCGATGACGCTAGGGTTATAAAGGAAGCTTGTATGTGGTTACCGAATGTTGTACGGAGTCCCGGATGAGATCCCGGACGTCACGAGGAGTTCCGAAATGGTCCGGAGGTAAATATTGATATATTGGACGAAGGGTTTTGGAGTCCGGGAGTGTTCCGGAGGTACCGGGTGATGACCAGCATGACCGAAAGGTGTTTCGGGAGCCCCGACAAGTGTTGGGGGGCTTCATGGGCCAAGGGAAGGGGGCAAACCAGCCCACTAAGGGGTTGTGCGCCCCCCTCACCTAATCCCACGTGACCAGGGGGTTTGGGGCGCCCCATCTAGGGTTCCCACCTCCTGGCTTGGGGGCCAAGTCACCCAAAGGGGAGATCCCATCTGCCCTGGCCGCCGCCCCCCTAGGGGAAACCCTAGGGCGCCTCCCCTCCCCCTTGCCCCTATATATAGTGGAGGTTTTGGGGCTGCACATGACACAAGATGAGTTCCTCTCCTCTATATGACGCAGCCCTGCATCTCTCCTTCCTCCTCTCCCGCGGTGCTTGGCGAAGCCCTGCAGGATAGCCACGCTCCTCCATCACCACCACGCCGTTGTGCTGCTGCTGGATGGAGACTTCCTCAACCTCTCCCTCTCTCCTTGCTGGATCAAGGTATGGGAGACGTCACCGGGCTGTACGTGTGTTGAACACGGAGGTGCCGTCCGTTCGGCACTAGGATCATCGGTGATTTGAATCACGACGAGTATGACTCCTTCAACCCCGTTCTCTTGAACGCTTCCGCGCGCGATCTACAAGGGTATGTAGATCCACTCCTCCCTCGTTGTTAGATGACTCCATAGATTGATCTTGGTGACACATAGGAAAATTTTGAATTTCTGCTACGTTCCCCAACATGATCATCTCATACATCACATATATCATTCATCACATCCTTTGGCCATATCACATCACAAAACACTTGCTGCAAAAACAAGTTAGACGTCCTCTAATTGCTGTTGCAAGTTTTTACGTGGCTGCTATAGGTTTCTAGCAAGAACGTTTCTTACCTACGCCAAAACCACAACTTGAATTGCCAATTTCTATTTACCCTTCATAAGGACCCTATTCATCGAATCCGATCCGACTAAAGTGGGAGAGACAGACACCCGCCAGCCACCTTATGCAACTAGTGCATGTCAGTCGGTGGAACCAGTCTCACATAAGCGTACGTGTAAGGTCGGTCCGGGCCGCTTCATCCCACAATGCCGCCGAATCAAGATAAGACTAGTAACGGCAAGATAATTGACAATATCGACGCCCACAACTGCTTTGTGTTCTACTCGTGCATAGAAACTACGATAGACCTAGCTCATGATGCCACTGTTGGGGAACGTAGCAGAATTTTAAAATTTTCTACGCATCACCAAGATCAATCTATGGAGTCATCTAGCAACGAGGGAGAGAGGAGTGCATCTACATACCCTTGTAGATCACGCGCGGAAGCGTTCAAGAGAACGGTGTTGATGGAGTCGTACTCGACGTGATCCAAATCACCGATGACCTAGTGCCGAACGGACGTCACCTCCGCGTTCAACACACGTACGGTTGGGAAGACATCTCCTTCAACTTGATCCAGCAAGGGGGAAGGAGAGGTTGATGAAGATCCAGCAGCACGACAGCGTGGTGGTGGATGCAGCAGGATCCCGGCAGGGCTTCGCCAAGCGCAAGCGGGGAGGAGAGGTGTTACGGATGGAGAGGGAGGCGCCAAGAGCAAGGGGTGGGGCTGCCCTCCCCCCTCTTTATATAGGGGCCTTGGGGGGCGCCGGCCCTAGGAGATGGATCTCCAAGGGGGGCGCCGGCCAAGGGGTGGCTTCTCCCCCAAGCCAAGTGGGGGGCACCCCCACCCCTAGGGTTTCCCAACCCTAGGCGCAGGGGAGGCCCAAGGGGGGGCGCACCAGCCCACCAGGGGCTGGTTCCCCCCCCCCCACTTCAGCCCATGGGACCCTCCGGGAGAGGTGGCCCCACCCGGTGGACCCTCGGGACCCTTCCGGTGGTCCCGGTACAATACCGACGACCCCCGAAACCTTACCGATGGCCGAAAATGGACTTCCTATATATAAATATTTACCTTCGGACCATTCTGGAACTCCTCGTGACGTCCGGGATCTCATCTGGGACTCCGAACAACTTTCGGGTTACTGCATACTAATATCTCTACAACCCTAGCGTCACCGAACCTTAAGTGTGTAGACCCTACGGGTTCGGGAGACATGCAGACATGACCGAAACGCCTCTCCGGTCAATAACCAACAGTGGGATCTGGATACCCATGTTGGCTCCCACATGCTCCACGATGATCTCATCGGATGAACCACGATGTCGAGGATTCAATCAATCCGTATACAATTCCCTTTGTCAGTCGGTACGTTACTTGCCCGAGACTCGATCATCGGTATCCCAATACCTCGTTCAATCTCGTTACCGGCAAGTCACTTTACTCGTACCATAATGCATGATCCCGTGATCAACCACTTGGTCACATTGAGCTCATTATGATGATGCATTACCGAGTGGGCCCAGAGATACCTCTCCGTCATGCGGAGTGACAAATCCCAGTCTCGATTCGTGCCAACCTAACAAACACTTTCGGAGATACCTGTAGTGTACCTTTATAGTCACCCAGTTACGTTGTGACGTTTGGCACACCCAAAGCACTCCTACGGTATCCTGGAGTTGCACAATCTCATGGTCTAAGGAATGATACTTGACATTCGGAAAAAGCTATAGCAAACGAACTACACGATCTTTGAGCTATGCTTAGGATTGGGTCTTGTCCATCACATCATTCTCCTAATGATGTGATCCCGTTATCAATGACATCCAATGTCCATAGTAGGAAACCATGACTATCTTTTGATCAACGAGCTAGTCAACTAGAGGCTCACTAGGGACGTGTTGTGGTCTATGTATTCACACATGTATTACGATTTCCGGATAACACAATTATAGCATGAATAATAGACAATTATCATGAACAAAGAAATATAATAATAACCATTTTATTATTGCCTCTAGGGCATATTTCCAACACCAGAAATGCCACTCCAGCTTTATACACGTACGTGGACTTTCCTCCGATTTGGGAAGCTAGCTTCCTTGAGCCGAACTGTTAGGCCCAGCTCCAATGAAGATTTGGCGGATCTACTCCCTTCGTTCCGAATTACTTGTTTTGGATTTGTCTAGATACGGATGTATCTAGACTCATTTTAGTGTTCGATACCTCTGTATCTAGACAAATCTAAGACAAGTAATTTGGAACCGAGGGAGTAGAAGCTAACCAACTACCAAACAGGCCATTAATCACTTATAATGGACCACCCTTGTGGAGCATAAATGGGCCATAGTTAGTGCGGCCCAATTTTGATATGTTAGATATTTTCTCTTTTTAAGAAATTTGTAAAAGCCACTCGAAAAAACACAAATTTGTAAAAATTATGTACATTATTATCATAGTTAGAAAAGAATCGGGCATTCTTTTAGAAAATATTTATATAACTACAATAATATACTTCCTCCGTTCCCAAATACTCCCTCCGTCCGGAATTACTTGTCATCAAAATGGATGGGTCTAGAACTAAAATACATCTAGATACATCCATTTCAATGACAAGTATTTTCGGACGGGGGGAGTACAAGTCCTTTCAGAGATTTCAACAAGTGACTATATTCGGAGCGAAATTAGTGAATCTACACTTCAAAATATGTCTACATATATCCATATGTTGTAGTCCATTTAAAATGTCTAAAAGGACTTATATTTAGGAACGGAGGGAGTATATAATTTCAGGAACTACTATCTGACCACCCAAGGCTCGTATTTTTTTCATGTACCACTAGTGTATTTGCCTCTATTCTTATATATGCATGTACAAAAAGTGTCAGATATAGATTTAATTCTTATAGATCTTCACATGGTACATCAGATTATAGCTGTCATGTATTTGAAAACTGTGAGATACTGAACATCAGAAAAAGTAATGGATTTCACTCACCAAATAATCACAACAAATACTACATTATCTACATATTTTTTCTGTTGAGTCAAGTACTCCTTGCGATGGCAAATTTGCGCATGTGTATATGAACCCAGTCATAAGATTAGTATTTTTTGTGTCGTAAGATCGCTATATACTCCTTTAATCTCACTGTAAAAACACACGCAGTTGAGTGTAACGATTAACGAAGCACAATTGATCTATGTATGCAGGCACGGAGTGAAGCAGCAGCTGAATTGCTGGGCTGATGGAGCAGGGATGATAACGCAATGCCCAATCCAACCAAACAAGAATTTCACGTATCGATTCAACGTCAAGGGCCAGGAGGGCACGTTGTGGTGGCATGCTCACGTCGGCTGCCTCCGTGCAACCATTCATGGTGCACTGCTCATCCGGCCAAGATCCGGGCCCAATTCTTACCCATTTCCTAGACCTAACAAAGAGATCCCCATCGTTATAGGTTTGTATGTGCAGATTTATATCGACACAGACTGCTGAGTTAGGCCAATTAAAACTTTCTAAACTTTATGCAGGTGAATGGTTGGGAATGGATCCTATTGAGTTGGAAACGAGAATTCAGAGAAGTATTTTAAGTGATGAGCCCCTTTCAGCTACAATCAATGGAAAGCTTGGGGACGCCAATAACTGTTCAGGTAATTACCATCACTGTTACTCAAGTGTTACACACAAACTAGGAAAGAATATGTACTATAAAATGGGACTACTATCAGCAAACTGAAAACCCTCTTGCAAATTTACATAGAAACTAAATGGTAGATTTCAAATGAGTGAAGTGCACTGTAGGTCCTTGAACTATTTCAGGGATGTCACGTAGGTCCTCGAACTATGAAAATCGTCATCTAGGTCCTTAAAGTGCAGTAAGTGTGTCATTCAGGTCCAAAATCTCCCTGACAGGCTCTAACTGGCCAGCAGGCACATAAACAGTAACCGTAACAGTACGCGGCAAACAGTCCTGAATTCCTATGCGTGATGAACAGTACACGACAAAGAATAAATATAAAAATATATCAAAAAACTGAGATCCTCTGTCATCGAAGAGACCCTGGCGCGTGAACAGTAAAAATGTCATTAATTCAAATAAAGTTCGCGAACGATGAATTTGGAAAAATATTTGTGACTTTAATAAAATGTTCGCGAACGATGAATTTGGAAAAAAATATTCGCGACTTCAAAAAAATATTCGTGAGTTCAAAAAAAGTTCGCGAACGATGAATTTGGAAAAAATATTCACGACTTTAAAAAAATGTTCGCAAACGATGAATTTGGGAAAAATATTCGCGAGTTTAAAAAAAGTTTGCAAACGATGAATTTGGAAAAAATATTCATGACTTTAAAAAAATGTTCACGAACGATGAATTTGGAAAAAATATTCGTGACTTTAATAAAATGTTCGCGAACGATGAATTCGGAAAAAATATTTGTGACTTTAATAAAAAGTTCTCTAACATTTTTTAAAGTCAGGAATTTTTGTGGTTCGCGAACATTTTTTTCCATACCCACGAACAATATTTGTGGTTCGCGAACATATTTTCAAATTTATTGTTTGTGAACTTTTTTAAAGTCGCGAATATTTTTCCCATATTCGCGAACATTTTTTTGAATTAATGAACATTTTTACTATTCACGCACCAGGGGTATCTTTGATGCCAAAGATTTTCAGATTTTTTTTGTTCATATTTTTTATTTTTCGCACTGTTCACCATGCCAGCTGGCCATTTAGAGGGGGTTAGTGAGATTTTGGACCTGGATGACACACTTACTGTACTTCGAGGACCTAAATGACGATTTTCATAGTTCGAGGACCTATGTGACACCCCTGAAATAGTTTAAGGACCTACAGTGCACTTCACTCATTTCAAATAGCAGTTTTGATCTGGCATTGATGCATCTATTTCTGTTTAATTTTCGCGACCATATTATAAGAAGATGTTGCTGTTTGTTTTTGTAGACAGGCTGCTAGACAAATTAGCACTCCTTATTCTAGTACAAGCAAACTTATTCATATACAATATGCAATCAAAAGTTCTAATGTAGAATCTTGGTTCAATGTGTAGGGGTCATCGAAGACAACTACATTCTAAATGTCGAGCAGGGCAAGACATATCTCTTACGGATAGTAAACGCTGCGCTCCACTCAGAGTACTACGTGAAAATCGCTGGGCATACCTTCACAGTGGTCGCCGCTGATGCCAATTATGTGAAACCATACAACACAGATACAATTGCAATCGCGCCAGGTGAGACGGTGGACGGTCTGCTAGTTGCCGACGCATCACCTGGCAGGTACTACATTGTGGCCAACAGCAAGTCAATGAAAGTGAAAACAAGAGGGATTGTGCACTACAATCCAAGCAAAAGATATGATGATACTCCGGTAATGGCGCCTGACATGCCCGGTAAAAATGACGCAGTCGCATCCTTCTACTTCCATGGCAACTTGACCAGTCTGCCTCACCCGCTTGCGCACCCGGTGCCAGCAAACGGCGACGAGCAACTATTCATGGCCATTGACACGACACACATGTGCAGAGAAGGTGGATCAGTCTGTGGTTTGGTGTCCCGTATGAACAACATCTCGTTCCAGCTTCCCTCCAGGACACCATTGCTCAAAGCACACTACTACCACAATGTGAGCAGCAGCGTAAGCACGCTGCAAGAGTTCCCAAGCAGCATACCACCTGGGTTAGTGTACGACGAGGGCCAGACGTCGAAGGCGACGTCCGTGAGGAGGCTGCGGTACAACACCACAGTGGAGATTGTGTTCCGGTGTCCTCCGGTGATGTACAGCTACTCTAACCCTATGCACCTCCACGGACACGACTTCTTTGTTCTCGCACAGGGGCATGGGAAATACGACGCGCAAAAGGATGTGCAGACATACAATTTGGTGGATCCACCCGTGAGGAACACAATCCTTGTCCCGGTAGTGGGGTGGACTGCTATCCGATTCGTGGCAAGTAATCCTGGTACGTGCTAATGTATATGTTGCATTGCATATGTACCGCAAACCCATTATAATACCTAATATGAAATCTATCTAGTTATACATGAAAGTTTATATATAATGCGGATTGCAACTGAAAATTTGACATTCAAACAGGGGTGTGGTTCTTGCATTGCCATTATGAAAAGCACGCATCATCAGGCATGGCAATGGCATTCATGGTGGAGAACGGGCCGACATTGGACTCGACTCTTCCACCACCTCCAAGCGATTATCCAAGCTGTGATGACCAAAACAGTGGTCTGGCATTTGACTAATGCAAATTGGTGAACTTAAAGTTTGAACAAATTATATCAGCTTTGTGTGATGATATGGTTAATAAATATTTCATTATGAAAATAAATGTTTTGTTAGCAATAATCACTAGGAGCTATCCGAGTCGAACCAGAAGTCTTCACCGAATAGGACTCTTAGTTATCTAGCTTTACGCCTATGTATGCATGTGTACCCCTTACTTATGATACCAACACCATGATATCAATATAAAGAAAATCATCGGGCATGGTACCATGGCCATCAACTAGTTCTTGCATGCTTCTTGCATGTTGTTCTCGTTAGAATCAACCAGCCCAAGCCGAAGCTAGCTTTGTACGTGGGTGTCTTGGTCACAAGCTAACTAGAAGCCCAGAATGCATTCATCTAGAAACTCATCCATGCTAGGAAACATCGTGTTTGTTGCTTTTGACGAGAAAGTACATCAGCAAGTTGCATGAACAGATTGGGTCTACGCCAAGGAGTTCAGTTGTTGTGTGTATCTCGATAGGGCTAACAATTGGTATCAGGGCCAAGTTGGTTTTCTAGTTATGATGGGAGATTGATCGCTGATAAGAAAAATGTTTTTGATGCCACGAAAGTACTGATGACAACGAGAATGGCAGTAAATAAAGATTTCATTATAGTGAAAAGTCATCTGCCGAAGTTGCATATTCGAATCCTGACACATTAACCAAATTCTTGGCCCATCTATAGAAGATTACTCTTAAACTAATACCCTGCAACCAGTATAATTTTCTTAAAGAAAGATCTATTCAGGATTGCCTTGCTTGCAAGGGCGGACCCAGATTGGAAATTACCCGGTGCCCACATAGAACACATGCCTACATGTCAAATAATTCAATGACCTACACACTAAATCAATGGATTGCGTTAAGCAAGTGCAAATTAGACCTGATGCCAGTGACACCAGCTAACTCTACCTAGCTTCGCCCCTGCTTGCTTGGCCGTATGAATATGTATTTCAATGCCAAGCCTCGAAGAAAGAAATTGTCCTACTAAAATTAGATTTCAATGCTTAAGACAATCGGAAATAATGATAGGGGGAGAGGATGTGTCGGCTTGGACGATCATGTGGCAGTAGAGCTCAGATACAAGTTCACATCAGCGTCACATTGGTTATCGCTGTCAAGCACGGAAACTCTTATCCTCCCAAGTGTTTTTCTTGAGATTTTCCATGCCACCAGTGTAACCGAGCAGTAGAGGACCTACCCCTATGGATCCACATGTACAATATATAAACCTATTTATCTTCGACCAATCAAGCACAACAAGATTTGTTTCGGGATATGTTGTTTTTAAGTTGTTTCAAGATATGTTGGAACAATGATATGCTCTTATTTTGCCACAACTTAAAGAATATGACGATATGCATGTATGCACGTTTCAACAGATGTTGATGCACCATCTAATTCCACGATACATCTCGTCACTCAAAAAAGGGAAGCCCATGCCATTTGTTCTACATATATAGCATTATACAACAATAGAGCCCACACAACCCTCCTACTTTCTCATGCATATAGGGACCAAGCAAGCAAAAATATCAACACCAAAGCTCATCATTCCCACACAAAAAATACTAAAGCTTCATCAAGAAGTATTATATTCAATAAAATAATCCCGTACATGTGTAGAGCATTCGTGAACAATCAAAGTACAATACAAGCATTCAAAACTAATTATCATCCACAAATTAATACGCTGCGTATATGTGATTATATGATACAAATGGCGATTCTAAGATATATGTAATACAACGTAAACAACTACTGAAGAAATATAGTGTGGGAACGTATAGATGAGGGCGGAAGATCCCCTACCCTAACATAAGGTTGGGGACCCCCTAATCCTAACTTAACTAGTCATCTATGATTGGTAGAGTCTGGTATACAGTAGCAATGTAATTTTTTATTAGCATGGATGTTATGTTCGGCAAAACATAAGGTGTTACATGCTTGCTATGATATGGGAGATGCTCAATGCCTAAATAAAAGCCATACATTCTCTCCACTAACACATTATATGACAACACAAGATTCGCAAGCTTTGGCATGGACCCTTTCATGACATTATGTATGCCCCATACATACAAGTGAGGTCAAACTTCTTCATATATGGAAATGCAATGATAGTAAGGTTTTTTGGTATAGGTATGTATTTGGGCTCCATTGTGGAAACAAGCCAAGCGTAGCGCAACTAATGATGGGAGCTCAAAAGAATGTGCAGACCCTCCTCCGTTAATTTAGCTTAACGGATTTCTAGACAAACAAAGCTTGCGAGTGCTAGAGAAATCCACTATGAAACGTTCACAAAATAGATCATGGCTTCCATAGAAATATCTTGAAGGGAAAAGATGCCAAAGGGGACCAAGAATCTAGGAAGTTGATGGAACCATTGTAATTACATCTCTTTAAATATTGACCTACAGTGAGGAGAGTATCA
>NC_041386.1:613906887-613907685 GCF_002162155.2 Triticum dicoccoides
AAGCTCCTCATATTCTTGGTCTCGTTAGGTACCTTTTCGAATGTTACAATGGGTAGATATTGCAGTTTAGTGAGATGAACGAAGCTATAGCAACTCTTCTATGTATGTTCCCTAAGATCTTGGGCCTCTAGATTATCTAGCATCACAATCATTGGTGGTAGCTTTGATATGGATGTGGCCCTGAGGGTTAGATATTTTAATTGGAATAATTTGTCCATGTGTTCATGTAATACCCTTTCAAACCCTGGCAACCTAAGTCCAATACACGTAAAGCTTCAAAGTCATCAAGACTAGGAAATAGTTTGGTGCAACCTGGTGATACTACTCTTAGAGATCGATCGTGGATTATATCTTCATCTGACAATGCAGATGCTAACTCCTGCTCAATGTGCTGAACTGATAGTCCCCGAATAAAACCATGGTGATTTGTGAAACATGTTTGGCCTTTGCGAACTATAGAGACAGAATTATCTTCAACCTATTTTGAAATAATAATTTCAAGCACTATGTCATGGACTCATCAGAAATGAATCTTCCATCGTACCGAATGTACACTGGTTGGACCATGCATTTCTTGACCTGTAGTGAGGAGAGTAGTATTTCCTTATACATCTTGTCTAGTGGCGGACCCAAGGAAGGGGGGCATGCCCCCCCCCCCACCCCCACCCCACCCAAGATTGCTAGAAGTGTTTACCTTGTAGCAGTTTGATTATTTGTCATTAGATCATGTGTCTTCTAACGGCTCTTCTATGGGAGTACCATCAAAGCAATCTGGTATTGGAAAATATTGCATGTGTT
>NC_041386.1:613908215-613922743 GCF_002162155.2 Triticum dicoccoides
GTATCTATCAAGTTATACAAAGAGTGACTAGAACTAACAAGTGTGGTTGGTTTAGTCAACATGTTAGGAGAGAGGGCATATATAGATTGGTGAGTGGAGTATGGTGCGCCCTGTCTCAATATTTTTTTTTTGAGGGAACACCATCATGACTTACTTTATTGATCATGGCACAACACTTACTCGTTTACGAGAGATTGAAGAATGCAAGAGCGAAGATCATCTATCCAATTACTTTATACATGGTTCTCATAGCAATGTTTTGCTAATTCGTGCACAGTGTCGTCGGCTTCCCGCATAGTTTATGAACTGAACAGTCCGCATATAATGCAGTCTCTTCTGTCCACCTGTCTCAACTCTAATCCTAGGTATAACAGACCTTTGACTCTATTTATACAGACTCCTCCTCCCTCTCGTGACCGCGTCGCCCCCGTGGGTGACCGGTCACGCCCCCAGCGCCTCCTCTCTGAGCCCTCCCCCTCCCCTCCCTCCTTGCCTCCGTCGCTGGCGTCCTGCATCTGGCCTAACCCGGGCAGCGCTGGCGGTGGCGGCCGCGGGCATTTCCCCTCTCAGGTCGCACTGACGCAGGGCGGTGCGGCGTCGCGAGGTGGTCCTAGGCGGCGGCGGCAGGGCTCTCCGGCGTGGTGGCGGGTGATCTACTGGGCGGCGGCACTGTCGTTGGTGGCGGGGTGGGGCGAACTGGCGGTGTCGGCTCGGCCCAGATCTGGGCCCTCCGGGCCCCATCTGGGTCTGGGCGAACCGGCGGCGGGGAGGGTCGTCGGCGTGGCTTCCAAGAGGCAGGGGAGCGGCGATGGGCGGGTGGATGCTGGCGGCGCTGGTGCCGCCTTGCTGCAGCGTGGCCGGCAGGGCTTTATGGGCCCGATTTGGGCCTGGCCTGGCCATGGTGGCCTGGTATGCCCTGCCGCTGCGTCCGGACGGCGACCGCGACGGTGCCAAAGACTCGGGCCTCCCGCACGACGGCGGTGGAGGTAGTTCCCTCACGTGTGGCTCCGGTGCTGCTGCTCCCGTCGCCTCATGCGTCTCTCTCCGCCCTCTTGGCTCGTGGTGGTGATCTCAGTGAGGTGGCGTGGGTGGCGTCAAGACCGCGGTGGCGCATACTGGTGGGCGGCAAGGTGGCTGGTTGGCTTCGGCCTGGTTGGGCGGTGGGGTTTGGAGTGCGGGAGAGATCCCTTGCCGGCTCTTCCGGCTCCGATGCGGTGACACCTGCGGTGCCACCATCCCTTCCTGGAGGGTGTCGGAGGTATCCATCCCCCTCTCCCTTCCGCGTGCCGGGGAAAACCCTAGGACACGCCCGAGCAGCAGCGTCGTCGACGTCGCCTCCCTTCTTGGAGGTGCTGCGTGGTACGCGGCGGATCGGATTCTTGGTCTGTGGTGGGTCGATTCTGGAGGGCGCAGCAGTGGCGGGTCATCCGCGCTTTGTCGAGCTGTCGTTGTTGGCATTTCTTTCTTCTTCTTTGTTCTTTCTCTTTTCTTTTGGGCTTGTTGTGCTTCTCGCTCGAGCATTGCTATGTGATCGGTGTTGGTTGCTTTGCAGGGCCGTCCAAGGGCATGTGCGAGCCGTGCGCTCGCACAGGGCCCCCAAAATCCTGGGGCCCCCGATTAGGGCCATATACGTGTATGAATAGTCCAAAAAATAAAATCAGTTTCGGGCCATATTGCCTCTGTGTGTCGCATGAGGGCTGAAAACACTCATTTCGGCCTTCCTGGGCCTGGTCCGCTCAAGGCCTCGAGCCATACGCGATGTCCATCCTCGCGTGGATCGATCCGAGAAATCCACACAGTACGTGTACGTACGTTCCGTGACTTCTGCCGTTCCCTATTCCCTAATCTCTCTGTCGTTCCCAATTCCCTAATCTCTCCGCTTTCCATCCGGTTCCTCTGCGGCGGTGCGATCCATCTTTTCGGGACGATTGAATCGGTGGCTCGGCGGCAATTGATTTGCAGCCAGGCGATGGGCGGAAGTGGAACTGCACGGGACTTGCGACCGCTGGACGCCGTCGCGCCGTCCAACACTGCTGCGGTGCCGCCGAACAGAAGGCCAACGACCAACAGTAACCGGTGCCCTAAGCGTCTCCTCTTTTCTCTAGTTTTGATACAAACTACAAAAGTTGTGTTAAGATTTTACTTATATGTTTTGGAATGATTTTTTGTCTAGTTGTTGAATTTCAAAAGTTGTCACAGATTCAAGATTTTCAATAGTTTCTCATCCAGTCGTCCAAGTCGAAAATCAAGGTTCTATCTGATTCTAACTATCTATACAAATTACAAGCCTATGTTTTATGTGAGTTCATCAGCTTAAATGCATTGATATTTTTTTGTTTGGTTGATAAACAGAAACAATCATGCATTCTAGTTATAAAAGAAAGTATGATTCTGGTGCCTTAAAGCGTAAGAAGAAACATAAACTAGAAGAAGACGGAAGACACTTTTCAGTACAGCATGAGCATGAGGTAAGTTTATTGGTTTTAGTATTTTGCATTGACACTTGAGAATTTTCTAAACATTGTAAGAAATAACATAAATTGAAATTACATAGTCAGGTGATTGTGCTTGAGTTATTATATGTTTTTTGAAAATGTTAGGGCCCCATTATGCTTTTCGCACCGGGGCCCCGAATTTCTGGAGACGGCCCTGTTGCTTTGTAATACAAAGCAGGGGAAACCCTTTTTCGGTAATCTATTTATACCGCGTAGTCTGTTTCTAGCTGGACAGGGCCTGTTTGATCTGCTGTACAGGATGCCAAAGAGGAGCGTGCACGAATAGGGGAAAAAACGCAACATTATAATGCCATCTAGCAGGGTTTTAGGGCAAAACTAATTAACCTAATGACATATACTGCAATCATCTCAGCTAGCACAAAGATCAGGAGCTTCCATTACATAAGTTCTTCACAAATGTTCCAATGAAAGTGCCAATCTCCAAACTCTAACAACTGTGGCATCATGTATTTATACCAATTGTAACTGGAATCATCACAGGGGTACAATTCAGAAAACGAGTGACGCGCTTATCGCACAGAGATTACAACAGCTGATGTGCCAACAAACACAAAGGTAAACAAAATACGCCTCATATTTACAGTTACAGCTCATGTGGGGTGATATCTTGCAGCGGTACATACAAGCTCTGGCAAGCTTGGCATCTGACCTTTTGAGCGTGGATAGGGTGAGAGAAGAGGCGTCCTTCACAGCACCTCGTCTTCGTGGTACAGGTACAGCCCGAAGCCGAGCCTTGCGCAGGCCTTGCAGAACGCGGCCTCTTCTGCAGCCGCCACGGGGTCGTCGAGCCGTGCGTCGCTCAATGATGCTGTTCCACCAGCCTCCCGATGAACCTGCACAGACGAAAGCAGAGTTCCAGTGAAGATTATCAAATACTAACTTTGTTTGTGGTTGAAATTTTCAGAAATAACTGCTGTTTCAATTTTAGATATTGTCTGTAGCTATGATTTTCTTGACTCAAGAAATTGCCACAGTGCTATGTCCGTTTGCAAGTTTTAATCAATCACAGGTGTTTGCATAAATAGGTAATATACAACAACAATAATGCAGTGATTGCATCTGATTTGCTGCCAGCCCAACCAGGAAATTCAAGATCACCTTGCAAAGACTGGCTGCTTATGTAACTGAACCCATATTTCGTTTGCGGGGGAACTGGAACTTAAGTTTGTATGTTCAAATAATCAGTTTGAAACATAAGGTAAACACGCTCATTAATAGTAAAATGTTCACAGAGTACTATACTACAATGTCTCCAGAGACTTCAGATCTCTGAGTGTAAAAGCCAAATCTTCTATATCTAAATAGCTAGCCCCCACTAATATGTTTCTCTCAACATGCAAGCATGCCACCTCATCAGTCAACATGCATAAGGACAGGCCCACCTCAACATGCAACTATGCATATTAAAAATCCACTACAACATGCATGCATGTAAAATTTCATTTTATTATGCTATTTACATTTAATTCTTATATACTTTCAAAAACTATTGTTTCTAGAATTCATGTTTCATATAATCAAAATCTCATTAAAATATTGCAAACATTCCCGCAACAATGTGCGGGGCATCATACTAACGTGTGCAACCGTGGTTACCGATTATTGACCGTCTAGTGCTGATTTGTATTACACTGGGTGGTTATGAACCTGATTAAGACGCTGAAGGTTGACCATACACCCTCCGTAAAGAAATATAAGAGTGTTTAGATCACTACATTCTTATATTCTTTATCGAGGGAGTACCATTTATCTACTCCCTAGTTAATATAACTCAGCAAACTTTTTTTTTAACGGTCACGGGGGGGAGAGGATCCCCACCTGAATATATTGCTCAAAAAGCTGCCAAAGCTAAGGGTCACCCCTTAAGCTTTGGCTGATCCAGTTTATAAGGGAAACCGGATCAAAAACCTAAACAAGTTGACCCCGTTTATGAGGAAAACCGGGCCGAAAACCATACAGGTAACAAGGTTACAGAAGATGAGAAAAAAATTGCCACCTAGGAGAGGGCATGACCTAGCTAGCAGGCAAAAGACCAACACCACGAGAGACACAAGTAGATGTGGGTTTTTGTCCAGGGATCACAATACCAAGACTCTGCAAACAACCTAACGCACCGCACCGGCGTGCGAGCCCCACGGCACAACAGAGGATCAACCATAATCAACGAGTGCCAAACCTTAACACGAACCTTGACTGGGAGATCCGCCACGGGCGGTCAAAACGATTAGCAGGTTGGGGAGGCATCATTGCGCCGTCATTGAGCAAAGGTGAACCAAGACAACACCAAGAGCCCGAAGCTCGCCGCAGCACAACGGCAACCATGGGAAGGTCTTGAGCATGCACACGGAGACCACACGAAGGACAGTCGAAGAGAAACACATGAAGAAGAGGACACCACCATCGGCCCCAAGATGGCCGCACCACCATCAACCACGCGCAGCAACAGGAGCCGTCGTTTGAGGGTCTCCAAGATGACGCCTCCAAGGAGGTAGTGCTGTCGAAGACACAACACCATCATCCGACCCGGCGAGCCGGAACTTAGGTTTTCACCCGGAGACCACAAAGCAAAGTACCGTAGGTGCTGGAGCTCCACAGCGGCACCTCCTGCAAGGAAGACGACGTCCATAGACGCCGCTGTCACCGACATCGACAAAGTCGATGCAAGGTTCTCACCCGAAGTTTGAGCACATCCCTACAGCAAGACAGCCAGAACCACGCCGCAGATCCACACGAAATAGCTCGGAGACCACGCCTCTAGGAAGGTATACGATGCCGGGGTGGCGCCGTCGTGGTCGGCTCACACAATGGGTGAGCGGGGATTTCTCCCAGAGCACCGTCGCACAGGACCCGATTCGGAGCACTGCAGGTCAGATCTGGCCTGAGATCGCCGCCTGGGCCGTCCGCCATCACGACCAGCTTAACCCGAGCCAGAAGCAAGCCACGCATCCACCATCACTGCCGGCAGCGCCAACCAAGCCGCTGAGAACCATCCCACGACCAACCGCCGCGAAGATTGCCAGATCGGGGATGGGGGCCTCGGCAAACTCCGAGCACTGCCAGATCTGGAGCCGGCGCGCCAGCCGCTCCAGAACCACCTCACCCCGCAGCTCTCCTGACCTGACGCGCGCCCGTAGCCGCCCGCACCCGCACCGGGTGCCACCACTCCATGCTACACCCGATGCCGCTCCGGCGACCGCGCCACGCGCCCAGGGCCGCGCGCACCCAGGACAAGGACGCCCTGCGCCAGCACCCCCGTGGCCGCAATCCCCCGCCACTGAACCCGCAGATCTGGGCGAAAGCCACGCCGCCGCGCCCCACATCGCCGCGCCGAGCAAACATCCGGCCACAGCCGGAGCGGACGAACCAGAGAGGTAGAGTGGGCTGCCACCCCGCATCAACCAGCTGGAGCAGCTGACGGGCAGGAGCCCGCGCAGCACGCCGCTGCATCCAGTGACGAGAGCCGCCAAAGCATCTGAGCGAGGGGAGCTTGGATTTGAGGGAGGAGCGCGAGTCCCTGGTTTCAGGAGCAGGCCTTCGCCGCCGCCGGCGACGGCGGTGGGGTGGTGGTGGTTGAGGCTGGTGGCGGCTAGGGCTGGGGCGCCCCGGTGTCGCCCCTGTCAGAGCGACACGGGAGCGGAGCGGAGCGGAGCGGAGCGGACCAGCTGCGAAAAAAAAAATCTAACTCAGCAAACTGGATTCATAAACTCAAATAATATCCGTTTGGTGAACCAGGGGAGCATATACTCTGTACTTTGAATACAGACACAGCTCGGAAATGACAGATGTAGTCGGTGCCAAGTTATAACTAATGCCTAGAACAAACAGAATATAATTGATTTACCCCTTGGATGGGCAAAGACAGATAGGCAACGAGTGACACTCTTATCGCACAGAGATTACAACAGCTGATGTGCCAACAAACACAAGGTAACAAGATAAGCCTCGTATTTACAGTTCATCGTGAATGGTGCATGCGGGATGATATCTTGCAGCAGTACAGACAAGCTCTGGCAAGCTTGGCGTCTGACCTTCTGAAAATGGATAGGGTGAGAGAAGAGATGACGTCTCTCACAGCGCCTCATCTTCATGGTACAGGTACAGTCCAAAACCGAACCTTGCGCAGGCCTTGCAGAACGCGGCCTCTTCTGCAGCCGCCACGGGGTCGTCGAGCCGTGCGTCGCTCAGTGATGCTGTTCCAGCGGCCTCCCGATGAACCTGCACAGACGAAAGCAGAGTTCCGGTGAAGATTATCAAACATCGATCTTGGTCATGGTGGAATTTTTTAGAAATTTGTGATGTTTCGATGTTAGGTATTTGCCCATAGCTGTGATTTTCTTGACTTAAGAAGTTGATTTTCGCTCAGTTGATTTTCTTGTCATAAACTCAAATAATATCTGCTTGGTGAACCAGGGGAGTATATACTCTGTACTTTGTACACAGACACAAGCTCGGAAATGACAGGTGTAGTCGGTTCCATATTATAACTAATGCCTAGAACAAACAGAAAATAATTGATTTACGCCTTGGATGGGCAAAGACAGATAGGCAGGGGCTCCTGCAACTTGACATTGGATGCCACAAGCATATGGGGTGAACTCACAAATGTATCTGAATTTCTAAATCCAGTTTATTTGTCCCAACCACAGCAACCCAAGTGATTCAGTTTACAGGTCAACCTAAACAATGATTCTGGCAACCAAGTGAATTTCCGAAATTTGAGATTTCCTAGGAGATTTGTCCCAACCCCATCAACCCTTGTCTTAGTAACTCTTCCAATGCATGTATAGCTTGTAAGGTTGCATCCTAAACTATAATAGATTTACAAAATTAGGAGCTTGACGATTGATCCATTAACAAACTAATTCATACGATGTTGGCCTTTGCGGTATGTTGACCGTCATCACAAACAAGAGATAGTAGTTAGGTACCTCCCCATCTATCCCTCGAATTGTGACGCGATACACCACGGTCACCTTCCCATTGTCGTTGTAAATAACATCACGGACCTCTCCGCACCAGCCTGGAAACAGGGCACAATCCAAGAACACCATAAGGAGCAAACAGTTAGCACGTGGATCATCACATTTCAAGTAGAAACGCTATATATAGGTGAAATCAACTGCTCAGATTAGGTATACAAGCACACTGCCTACGCGCCATTGATGAACTCCCCAATGCAAGGATCGTCCATCCATGCTAAACTACAGCACGCTTGGGATCATGTACACAGCAATCACACCAAGTGTGGATGCACGACTCGGAACAAGTAGTAGCCACAAATAAACAGAGTGAAGTGAAGCAAACAAATTACTAGCATGAATCGACCCACTCGGATCGGATCACAAACCATATGTGAGCAGTTTTGGAATTCGGCAAATGGGGGAGGCTCACCGGGGGCGTAGAAGCTGAGCATCCGGTTGGCATGGTACCTGACAGACAGAGGAATGGAGATCCATGAGTAATCAGGACAGGAGAATGCGTGAGGTTACGATCAGTGGGGGGATCCGATCCGTGTGCCTATGGTTGGTGGATCGGCCAGGATTTCGTGGTTAACAAGCCCCTCATACATAGATCTCTCGGACGCCAGCCACACGCATTCGGCTGGATCTCGAGCGAGCACGACAAGGGAATGGGGAATCGGAGGAGGGAGGATAGTACCATGGGATGACGGGGTCGGAGGCGGAGGCGCGGCGGGAGGCGGGGAGCACGATGGTCTCCGGGACGCGCTTGTTGAGGTCGCGCAGGATCTCGACGAGCGGGCGCGTGATCCCCGACGGCGCGGCGTCCAGCGGCACCACGTAGTTGCCCGTGGAGGCCGCCGCCGCGGCCACCGCGCCCGACGGCCCCCTCCGTCGGGCCGCCGCGACGACCACGCGCACGCGGCTACGGCGGGAGCCGCGGGGGAGCGGCGAGGAGGCGAGGGACCGCGCGAGGGAGGCGGCGGCGGTGGCTTCCATGGGGATCGGAGCGGAGGACGGTGGGAGCAGCAGGTAGGTAGGTGGTGGGATGACAGTGACGATCGATGCGGTTGCGTCTAGTAGTCGCTTCAGCCAGCTATATCCTACGTGGAAAACTAAAAATAAAATGTTCGCCTACGTGTGACTCTCATCCGACGTGGCGGCGGTCAACGCGCCACGCCAGCCGGTCAGAGCCTCGATGACCCACTCCGATTTACGACCTAGACGTGCATTCCGAACCCTGAAAAAAAGACGTGCATTTCAGGATTCACATTTCTTTCATTCGACTTCTGTGGTTCGAAAATCGTCTCGAAACACCGAAACATAGCAGCAAAATATAAACCTTTTTTGGAAAAAAAAAAGCGACGGTTTTCAAGCCAACGGGAACTCTATTCAGTCAGAGAAATAAAGCTTGACGGTGCCCAGATTCAGTATGGACTCGCCCAACTAGATCTAAAATGCCTGAAAAATAAAATCGAGTGTCCAAACAGGGAAAAATAACTTGTCGGAAAGAAATATAGCCATCCGTTCAAAGTTGAAACATGGCGACCCGTAAATTTATGTTAACAACCAAGCAACGGCAAGGGCACCCAGACGCGGGTTGAAAGATCAAACTGTAGAAAGACCTACTGTTTCGTCGTTGCACTCCATGCTGTGTAGGAGTACAACACACGGAATAGGAATTGCTCAGCAAAATCCAACTCAACTGATAAAATCCTTAGCAGCAGGGTCAAACCCTTGGAAGAATCTAATACAGTACAAATATTTTGACAACCTACAAACTCAACGTTCCCTATATATAATATATAATATATAATATACCTAGTAATAAGCAAGTTTAAAAGTGCTCTAGCAAGCAGGTTCAGTTCCTCAAGCTCTGCTCGGGCATTCCTCCAACACCATAATAAATATATGCAAATGTACCAAGTGCAAAGAATCACAAGGAGAACATGTCATGATTATGCCTTAGGAATGCCCACACCCCATTTCCTCCTCTACAGACCATACGACTGTAGGATGGAAAGGCAATTTTGGCATTTTCAGTGACCAAATTTTGTGATGCTGCATAGAACAGGCAAACCAAGATGTGCCATGTTCTACAAAACCCATCTTGAGTGAATTCCACAAAAGCATGGCCAAATGCTAGAAGAATTTAATAAAAAGATTACAGAAACTATAACTCGACATTACGGAATGAATTGACTTAGAAATAAAACATAACTAGAGATTTCATGATTCATTCATCTTGGGCCAAAGTAAATGTGAGCTTTCAAAACAGGCCACCACACAGAGTCTCAAACGGATGTTCTGAAAGGGGTGGGAATGGAAGGATGATGCGGGATTCAGAACAATCCCCAAAATCCATCCCTTCCAAACATGGAAATATTACCGAGCTTGCTGTTTGGGGGAAACAGGCCAAGGTTGCTACAAGCAGGTTTAAGTTCAACCACAACATATTGTCATACTGTGTGCCTTACTAGGCTGGGTATAATTCTATCAGGTGTATAATGGATACTTGAGGAGCCCAGAAAGACTTCCTACAAGTCCATACAGTACAGTACGGCTGGATCCATGTCAAAATTCGTATAGCTGCAGTATTTGAACTGCAGAACTGGTCTGTTAAGCTCTCCTCGCTCGTAGCGGTGTTGCTTCTGCAGTTCATGATTTATGTTAGATCATTAGAGAGGCTTGGTTTGGCTCTCTTCGCTCAGAGAAGCTTGGTTCGCGACTCTCTTCACTCAGAAAGGTTTTGGTTTGGCTTTCCAACGCGTTCTTCTAGCACCTTAATCCTCTCAGCCAAACTGGGACAAGACATTTCTGAAAAACATGGTGTGCGCTCCTCCACATATTTCGATATTGATCTCCAAAGAAGCAACTCCTCTTCATCACGTTTTTTCTGCACAGAAAACAAGCAGGATGTGCTCATTAGAGATGAAGCATTTAAGATGCAATGTGCTTATGATTAAATACATGATGGCACCAATAATGGATATCAAATATATCGCGACATAAAGGTGCATAAGGTTAAATATAGCACAGTATATATAATCGTTAACGAATATATCGCGATACATACAAGGTGGTAAAGAATATATTTAACATATCATACAATGGTATATTTAACATATCACAACATATAGAAGGTTCTGAAGAGAAACGTAACATAGGATATAATAACTATTGAATATATCACGACATATGAAGGTGTTGAAGATTATATCTGACATCTATAACGGTTATCCAATCAACGCAATAGTGGAAAGAATTTGCCAGATCAGTCATTAAATATAGCACAGGATATATAATGGTTCTAGAATATATCGCGATGATTAACTATAGCACAGGATACATAATGGGTATCGAATATATCGTGTCATCGTGATATACAGAAGGTGCTAAAGACTATGTTTAACATATCATACAATGATTACTGAATATATCGCAATATATAGAAGGTGCTGAAGATTAGATGTAACATCTGATATAGCAGTTATCGAATATATCGCGTGTTGAAGATTATATCTGACATCTATAACGGCTATCGAATCTACGCAATAGTGGAAAGAATTTGCCAGGTCAGCCATTAAATCCTTCTGACGACATACATCAGTTAGCTCTCTTTTCAGTAGTGATAAATTGATTGCACGAGAAATCGACAGAACATACCGATCCCGCCAAATCACACTCCACCTCGCTCTCTTGCTCCTTCCTATTGCGCACAACCTTGTCAACGATGTAAGACAGTACGCCATCGAGCGGGAACGCCTCCTGCAGGTCAAATGCAAGGATCACACCAATCGCTTCGCGATAACTTCCCCTGTTCAGCATATCAGCAACAACATCTGCAACACAAGAAGAGTCTTGATTAGTCAGGAAGCAGGGATAACTAGGCCATGCGGAATTGCTGATAATGCAACAGGTGTGGTAGGGTGCCCTCACCACGCAGCTTCTTCATGAAGGGCTGGGAGCATCTGAGCACGTCGACGCAGGTCAAGCAGCCGCCGGCAAGCATCAGCTGGTAGAGCTCCTGCAGAGGGAACTCGAGGGGCACGCCGAAGGCGGCCATGAGGAGGATGAGGCCGCGGGCGTCCCTGGCGCTGGCGTCGGCGACCCGGCCCTTCTCCCGCACGATCCGGCTGCGCCACGAGAGCGCGGACACGCGCGCCTCGGCCCGCACCTCGGCCTCCCCCTCCCCCTCCGGGCGGCGGGGGCAGCCCGCGCGCACGTAGAGCTCCAGGAGGAGCACGCAGGCGGTCTCGGCGTTCTCGCTCTCGGCGCAGATGTAGCTGCGGCTGACGGCGCGGATGACGAGCACGGCGGGGTCCGGGGCGCGGCGCAGCGCGGCCGGGCCCACGCGGCGCAGCCAGGCGCGGTCCCGCAGGTGGGTGGTGACGAAGCCGCGGAGCGAGCGCGACCCCATCTGCTCGCAGATGCCCCCCAGCATCTCCGCCTCCTGCTCGCTGGCCCTGCGCTCGCGGCCGGGGCCGGGCTTGGGTGCGGGCTTGGGCGCGCGAACGGGCCCGACCTCGGCCGGGAGGGCGGGTTTCGGCTCGGGCTCGGGGACGGGGTCGGCGGCGGCGGCGGGGACGGCGGGGGCGGAGGTGAGCCGCTGGGGCGCAGGCAGGGGACTGTGCTCGCGGCGCTCGATCACCGGGCCGGGTTTAGGGATGGATTCGTCCCGCTGGTGGAGGGGGTCTTGAGGCACGGGACTGTGCTGGCGGCGCTCGGCGACGGGGTCGGGTAATCTAGGGTTGGATTCGTCCGCTACGCGGTCGGCGAGGGGGGGTGCGGCGGCGGCCGCCGCGGGGTGGACGGGGTTCCACTGGCCGAGGAGGGCCCCGAGCTCTCCCACGGGGCTGGGCTTGGGGTCGGGGTCGGCATCGTCGTCGGCGAGCGGGGGCAGGGCGGCGGCGATGGAGTTGGCGTCGAGGTGGAATTCGCGCCACTCGTCGAGGAACTCGACGAGCACCTCGTTGAAGGAGGCGAGGCCCTCGACGGAGCTCGCAATGGCGGCAAGAGACGCATAGGCCGCGGCGGCGCTGGTGGGAGGAACGGCGGGAGGAGGCGGCGGCGGCGGCGGCGGCAGCATGGGGGAGAGACGGAGAGGAGTTGCCGGTCGGGCAGGCTGGGATCGCCTCACTGCTAGACAAGTTGACAGCCTCCAGCCAAACCAACGAAGGAAGGAACGCGTGTCTAATCGCTTTGCGTTTCTTAGCAATCCTTATCATGTAATAAATCCTTTCTTAAACCTGCGTTCCTTTTTTAGTAAAAACTTATACTTCCTCCATCTGGAAATACTTATTGGAAAAATAAATGTATATAGACATATTTTAGTTCTAAATACATATACTTTTATCTATTTCCGCGACAAGTAATTTTGGACGGACGAAGTATTACCCAATCACCAACCATACAATCTTCCTTACAAACATCTAAAAGGTGTGGGTGCCGGACAAGAACAAGATGTCCTTATGGCTGCTCCACCTGAACAGGTTGTGGTGCAACGACAGATTACAACGGTGTGGATGGCCAAACGGCTGTTTCTGCCCACTCTGCCTGCGCAACCTCGAGAGCTCGGTGCACCTCATCTGGGACTGCCCAACGGCCATGCAAGTGTGGAGCACAGCGGCAACGTGGGAGGGGTGCTCTGCCCTACACCCAGACACATGAAGCAACGGGTAGACAACCACGGCCAAGGTCAAAATGATCATCGCCGCCGCCGCCACGACTTCCCAAAAAGGCATCAAATCCATGATCCCACTCATCAGCTGGCAAATTTGGATGGAGAGGAATAACTGTGTCTTCAAAGGGAAGCTGCCAAGCCCGGCCAACATCATCGGCTGTTGCCGCTCAGACATGGAGCAATGGCGGATCGCAGGCGCAAAATGCTTAGAGCACCCTTTTGGGCACGCCGCGTGATATCTCTGCATGACGAAGTTTTTCTCAATGTTTTTCTCCCCTTCGCCCACTGATCACTTGATCAAACATTTTGTCGCTCCCTTCTGCTAAGCTAATGAAAACCAGCAATTGTTGGCCAGTTCAAAAAAAAAACAATCTTCTTTACATAATTCAATAACTTCGAGGAGGCCCAAGCCTAACCAGACAACAGTTCTACTCTTGGTTTTAACAAATTTAGTTTAAAAAAATCACTAACTATATTCTGGTCACGGTTGGTATGAGTAACATGAGTCATACGAAGCTAAAAAGAATCACTATCTATATTCTAATCATGGTTGGTATGAGTAACACGAGTCATACAAAGCGACTTCAGAAGCTTTATCTCTCCCACCAAAAACGCATAGACCGACCAGTCTATGTCATTGTCACATAAAATGTTCATCGCTGATAGTGAATCCATTTCAACAAGAATGGAAAGATCCATACATTTCATAGCGAGAGACAATCCCTCCATACACGCACTTATTTCTGCTTCAAGGCCATATATGAAGTTAAATAATTCCCTGTAGGAAGAATAAATGATTGCGCCATTTGTCCCGAAGAACCATGCCAGCTCCTGTTCTGCCGTCATCCCAAGATCCGTCAGCATTAAGCTTCACCCATCCTGATGGAGATGGGAACCAACTCACCGGAGAGTTTGGTTTTGGTATTTTATGTGAACTCTTGGCTAGCGGGGGATATGATATTACTGCTTTGCCTTTCATTGGATCACAAATGGAATCCTGGGCGATAGCAATCATTGAAAACAAGTAGCTGCATAGGAATCAATAGGACATAGCCATCGGTGTTGGGGCTTTCTCATGTACTATTTCATTACGGTATGCCAGCTCCTCCAGAAAGTGAAAAACACCATGGTCCGTTCCAACTCTCCCGGTGGGTGCACGACCACCAACAACCACTCAACTCCGACATAGGATATCTCCCTTAGTTTCGGCAAGGGGCAATTCTGATCACTCACACACTCCCAAAAGTTAGACCACAAGGGAGCAGCGGGGCATATGATATTACTGTTTTTGCCTTTCACTGGATCACAAATGGAATCTTGGGCAATAGCAATCATTGAATCCAAGTAGCTGCATAGGAATAGGCGGGACAC
>NC_041386.1:613923190-613934321 GCF_002162155.2 Triticum dicoccoides
ACGGTATGCCAGCTCCTCCAGAAAGTGAAAAACACCATGGTCCGTTCCAACTCTCCCGGTGGGTGCAAGACCTCCAACAACCACTCAACTCCGACATAGGATATCTCCCTTAGTTTCGGCAAGGGGCAATTCTCACTCACACACTCCCAAAAGTTAGACTACAAGGGAGCAGCGGGCATATGATATTACTGTTTTTCCTTTCACTGGATCACAAATGGAATCTTGGGCAATAGCAATCATCGAATCCAAGTAGCTGCATAGGAATAGGCGGGACACAACCATCATAGTTAGGGCTTTCTCATGTACTACTTCATTACGGTTATGCCAACTCCTCAAAAGTGAACAACACTATGGCCCATCCCAACTCTCCCAGCAGGTGCAAGACCTCCAACAACCACTCAACTCCAACATAGGATATCGCCCTTAGTTTCGGAAGGGCGAAACCTCACTCATGCACTCCCAAAGTTGGATCACGAGGGGGCAGCAGGGCATATGATATTACTACTTTGCCTTTCACTAGATCACAAATGGAATCTTGGGTGATAGCAATCATCAAATACAAGTAGTTGCATAGGAACCAGCGGGGCACAACCATCGGTGTTGGGGCTTTCTCATGTACTACTTCATTTCGGTTATGCCAGCTCCTCCAGAAAGTGAACAACACCATGGCCCGTTCCAACTCTCCCAATGGGTGCAAGACCTCCAGCAACCACTCAACTCCAACATTGGCTATCTCCCTTAGTTTCTGCAAGGGACCAAATCTCTATCTCCTTAGACCCTTGTTCTTAATCCTAAAAAAACTTGTTCTTATTACTCTTTTCTTCTAACTTTACAATTACATGTGGTGTTTCCTGTCGGAAACAATGAGATGACATGTACATCATTTAACCATTGGCTCTTTTTGAGGAGAGGGGGTTGGAAGGGGATATAGGTAGCGACAAGGGTATGTTCACTATCCCTCCCTCTCTCGCAAGAAGGAGGAGTTGGGTGGCGGGAGATGTTGTCGATGGTGTCGTCTCTTGCGTGATGTGTGAACATGGTAAGGGATGATGTTGAAAGTGCATCTAATCCCCAAGGTGGATTTTGGTAATTCATGTCAACATATCTCAAATAATTATTGATATCTTAAAGTATATTTTAGAAAAAGTTCTTGTAGGTACAACATTGAAATGGAAGGTGACCCCTAAAAAGCTTAAGAACAAGTGTTGCACAAGTCAAAGATTTCATATTTTCATTTTAGTGATCCAAGATCACATACAGTTCTTTAAATCTTTTTCATGTAAAAGAAAATCTTAACTTCTTCATGTAACTTGCTTAAAACCATTGTCCTTACTACTCCCTCCGTCTAGATAAATGCATTGAGCCACAAGTAATATCGATCGGAAGGAGTACTCTTTTTTCTAACTTTAGAATTGCATTTGGCGCTTGTTTTTGTTTTAAAATAGTTTGGATAACTTACCACATGTGCCACATGATGCATTTGGCGCCACATGTATCGTTGGTTCTTGATTTGCTCTCGCTCGATGAGATGGAGGGGGCTCGAAGGAGATATAGATAGCGACAAGGGGTAGGTTCACCAGTCCTCCGCCTTTCAATGAGAAGGACGGGCGGGGTGGCGGGAGATGTAGGTGGTGTTGTTGCTTGTGCGATGTGTGAACATGACAAGCAATCATACTCATGCCTATTGTCCGAGGATAAAGCGGAATGGTAGATGGTGCTCGCCTAGTAAGGAATGAGTTAGCACCCATGACACCATTTTTTGCTACATGAGTTGATGCCTTCTCATTGATGTCTGGGTAGGAAACAGGAATGAGTAAAGAGCAATGTTAGACCTACATCCAGTTTCTACGTAACTCATCTTACGGGCTGATGTGGAGCAAATCAATTGGGTCAGGATTAGCGGATTAGCGGCTGAGGCCCACCCCGGTTGAATACGGTCATAGGTGTGCGGTTTTCGATAAGTAAATATCTACTCCCTCCGTCCCATAATGTAAGACGTTTTTTGATACTAGTGTAGTGTCAAAAAACGTCTTACATTATGGGACGGAGGGAGTACGTGCCAACTAGGCTCACGTACAATGAGAGGAGAGAAACCAGGGAATCGGTTTCAAAAGTTGCAGACCTGATTTTCCCCAAGAGGCTGCATAGTGAGCACTACAGAGAGCCGCAACATTCAGGTACAACAGTTCAAATAAAGTCTGCTCCAATTTGAGGTAGCATTGTTTTCAGGTAGCAACACTAATTACTTGTTGCTACAACACCATGCATCATTTCACATCATACATTTAACCACATACAAATTTCAATGCCTTCTTTCCGCAAGTTTTTCTTCTGCACTTGCTTTAAGCTATGCATTTCGCAACTAAAACCCAAAAAACTACAGCAATTGTGAAGAATATATCTGTAGTACAAATGGTGTTGTAGCAACAAGAAAATGATTTGACCACCTTCATGCAATGCACGATCGCCATGCCACGTGGTTCCTTCTCTAGTCAAGGACATGGCAAACGATCATGTTGAGTTCAACAAGCTGAGACAAATAGCAAACAATGAATGAAGCAGACCGCTTTTACCTCCTAACTGGCGGCTATAAGTTGATATATGATTGGGCACGATAGTTCAGAGAGAAGTGCTATCAATACCGCAATCAACTGAATGACCACACAAAGATGTGGTTCTCAAATAAAGAAATGAAATCCACCAACAATCTGCCAATATGTACAAAAAGATCGGTATTTTCCAGTTGAAGTACTGAGAAATGTTTGTTTTAAAATAAAAAAAGACGCCTCTGAAATAAAAAAGAGAAACATATGATTTAGCTTATGGTCTGCAAGCATAAACTTGTGATCCAGAAAAGGCAGGGATGCCCTCATCCTGACGATGGTGCATCCCTGCAGCAACCATATCATATCCCCTGCAGAGGAGCTGCTTACATTAGCATCACATAGATGAGTGTGTCAACTCTGAAGATAATAACGAGATTAATGGTAGAATACCTTGGAAAGCACTGGTGTGATATCTGTTACCCTTGTAGGAAGTGCGCTTAACACGCCAAGCATTAAGCAGTTTGTGTATTTCCAACAATTTTGACCTTTAGCTTCCCTGTTGCTAGAGACTTGCAGTGATCATTAAACACCTTGCTGCAATTGCTGATATCCAGTTCTTGCAGCGAGGATGGGAGGCCCTTTTCCGGCAGCCTTGAGATTCCTAAACAACCATTGACCTTCAACCTCTTGAGCGAAGGAAGGCTGTGCAACCCCGCAGGAAGATATTTGAGATCGGAACTGCAACCCCGGAATTCCAGCTCTTCCAATGATGTCAGAAGCTGAAGCCCTCTCTCCTGCCCCTCTGTTAGTCTCGTTACAAACTCCCAGTTTTCAAGTTCTAGGCGTTGGAGGGAGTTGAGTTGCTTGCAGACTGACATGGTAAAGACAGAGGGGCCATCGGTCACAAGCCTTTTTAGTCCAGGGAATAAAGCATAGCCCTGCTTTGACAAATTCTCCAAACATGGAAGCACACCAGGGGATCTGAATACTTTCAAATACTTAAGGCTGCCAAGGAACTGCAAGCTCTCTGGTGCGGCAAGTGATCCACAGTTTCCAATTATCAACTCTTCCAGTGATGTGCAGGTATGCAGCTGTAGAGATCTCAGACTTGGGCTGAACCACACTTCTATATTTTTGAGGTTGGTTACATTCCCTGCAAAACAGGGCTGCAGCATTTCCGGTGAATCACCACGGATCTCGAGTTCTACAAGTGATTTCGGTAGGAGCCATCTTCCGTTCCTCTGATCATCATTTCCATCTTTATCCACCAAAGATGAGAGCAGCCCGGGGCATCCCCAAATTGTTAGCTTCTCAAGGCAGGTAAATCCAGACAAGTCTTTGTTATTCCTGTGAAATACTAGATGGGGGCACTCCCGAATCGATATCTTCTTGAGAGAGGACATGAGATTTAGTGGAAGGCACAAGAGTCCATCTTGGGCTGAGCTTGTCAGCAATGTGTCATCTGGACCTCCTGATGATGAATCCACTGGAACTGAGGTACCATAAGGTTGAATGTTTTCTTCTTCTTCTCCTTCTATCGTTAACTGTGTTATCCCAGGGCAGTCCTCTAAAAATAATTCCACCAGGGCCGGCACATATCCCAGCATCGAAGATAGCCACTTTCCTGCTATTCCACAACACTTAATTCTGAGAGTGACGAGAGATGGGAGGGGCTTGCAACTTGCAGCTGTCTCATCTGAACGGGTATGCTCTGGTATAACATTTAACGAGAAAAGTTTTCGACAGCTACATATTTCCAAACTCCTTAAAGAAATAAGTTCCCCTAATCCTGTGAATGCAATAGACACTAGATTTTGGCAACCATCTATACGCAAGTATCTGAGGCCCCTCAGGTTGTGGAATGCCAAAATTTTGCAATCCAGTGTAGTCATCACATCAGAAGAAGGATCAAAATTATCATAGCCCTCACTTCTGGATCCAACTGTTAATGTGTCACCAGAAGATCCCTCTATCCTTGGGAGTGTTGGAACGTCAACGACTGATAGTTTGGAAATTGTAGGTGATAGAGGAATGGCATGTGGCACAAGTAAATTAGGACATCCATGGATAACGAGTTCCCTCAGACTGGGCAACCATGACTTCTGCTCGATTTTAAATTTCAGCGAGCTCTCAAATAGAGGAAAGATCTTCACTGCAGGACACTTCTTAATCTTCAGAACCCTTAAATCAGAGCTCAAGTCCCTAGTGGAAATGCAGGAAAACCGCTCCAACTTCGGCATTTGAATTAATACCAGTTCCACCAATGAAGGAATTGACATTTCTGTCATACTTGGCAGTTTCATCAACTTCAGCTTTCTAAGAAAAGGAAGCTGTTCAATAGATGTAAGCATTTCCAATTTTCCACAACCCTCTATATGAAGCGTTTGCAAAGAGGTAACCGAGGCAAGCCAAATTGGGGAGAGATGCCCATTGTACCCAGATATCCGCAGATGCTTTAGGTTATTCTGTGGTTTAAGGCCCTCGATAACATCCTCCGACAACCAATCTGTAACAGAGTTCATGTCCCTACCATATTCACCATCTGACGAGGCAACTCCCCAGGACAAGTGCAACACTTTCAAGTGTTGCTTCTCTCTTAATCCTGCCCCATAAGCCTCCTCCCGAGTTTTAACATTTTCAAGTTGAGACACCCCAAGTCGTACAAGCTCTTTCATGGACTGGAGTTGTGTTATCTCAAAGCCGCTTGAATTCTGAACCACAAAATTGGGTAGCTCCTGAAGAGATGTCAGGTTACCAATGTTAGCAATGGAAGAGTATGCCCCCTCTTCTATAACAAGATGCCGCAACCTAAAAACATGGTCAATGCTGACAGGCATAGTAGGATTGGTGTATGAGCCAACATGTAATACTTGAAGATGGCAAAACTTGCTCAAAATTTGAGGCAAAGCACCAAGCCCATCAGCAGCTTTGATGTCTAAGTAGCGAAGATGTTTCAAATTCACAGAACTGCACAGTAAAGGATTTAAACCATCAGATGCTGCAGAAATTTGTAGCAGGCGCAAATTATGTGCCTCCCGGAATATATCCTGAAAGGATTTGAAGAACATGTCATACTGCCCAATGAATACCAATGTCCTCAATTTCCTCAGCGATGTACATCCAGCAAGCATTTTCTTCTCAAACTTCTTATTGCGAGGTTTGTCTCCATGCTGATCTGCGTTGTATCCAGAATCACTTACTATTGATAAATGGCGTATAGTTGGCAGGATCTCACAGTACTGCAGGCCATCTATAGTTGCAAACTCAGTTCTTGAGACTACCCTAGCAAGATCATGCATAAGATCATGCATAATGTAGCAAGTTTGATCGGTCTCTTCTCTTTCGACTTGCTGAAAGAAGCCCAAGTTCACAAGATCAGCCAGATAGTCCAATCCTTTCTCCTCAAGTGTCTTACTTGAATTATCACACTTCACAAATCCCTGGGAAATCCAAATTCGGGCCAGCTCCTCATCGAGGAACTGATATTTCTCGGGGAATAAAGCACAACATAAGAAGCATTGTTGTAAATTGTAGGGGAGCTGATCATAGCTAAGCTTCAGAGCAGACATTATACCTCCACTGAGTTGCAGAGATTTCCAATCTTCATTCTTCAGAATGTTATTCCAATGATCAATAGTAAGGCTCCTTCGTAATAGTTCCCCTACTGTTGCTGCTGCTAATGGGTTTCCCTTTAACTTCTCTACTATTTGCAATCCAATGATGCTAAGATTTTGATTCCTTTCATACTTCTCATCACCAAATGCACATGATTTAAATAATAACCAAAAATCGTCATATGCTAAACTACGTAACTTAATTGGTTCAACTGTACCAACAGTTTGTGCAACAGACAATTTTTGAGTTGTCAAAAGAATCACAGCACCCTTTGTGCCACACTGCAAAGGAGCCAATAGTTGGCTCCATCTGCGGAAGTTAGAGTCATCCCAAACATCATCAAAAATAAGCAGAACCCTCTTTGATGTGATATGCATCTTCAAGACCTCCTGAAGCTTGGCAAAGCTGCATATTCCTTCATGTGTTTGCTTCTGAGAGACAAAATCTAAGATCTCTCTAGAGAGTCTTAGTTCATCGAAGTTGTTAGACACCGAAACCCATATCCTTTGGTCAAAGTGCTCTGCCACGATTGGGTCATTGTATACAAGCTGAGCAAGAGCAGTCTTCCCAACTCCTGCACTGCCTACAATAGGAAGAACAAATGAACCATCGGGTTTGTCTTGTGTCATGAACTTTATGATGTAGTCCTTCTCTGTAACTCTTCCATAGACTTTCCTTGCAATAACACTTGATGTTTGTAGGTGTTGATCTGATATTGTACTTCGATAGTGATTTGAGCTTGCAACAAAATCTGATCCATATAACTTGAGAACCTTACTCAGAACCCCTGATATGTCTTGTAACAGGCGAGTTATTTCTTGTATCCTATGCAAAGATTCAGCCTTGTTCCAAAGGTGTGTTTTAGGCTTGGTCCCGCATGTTGACTCCGCATCCATTCTACTCCTTTTTCTGCTGTGTGAACCAGGAATCACAACAGTTTCAACATTTTCTATACTGTCAGCGCTGCTGCAGGCAAAGGTAAAAGAATAATTGTGGGTTGTCCAAATTGCACAGATGCTGAAATGAAGAAAATTCCACATGCACATAAATGTTCCTAGGGTGGGAGAATTACTCTGATTAACTAAATTACATATATATATTTGGAAGCGGATCAAGATTGTTCGCTTGATAACTGAATCAACTTTCTTTTGGTGACCAAGTTTAGTAGTAATATTTTCCTAAGGTATCATTACCCTATTACTAGTATGCTATTAAAAAAAGTTGTGTGCGTGTGCGTGTGGGGGGTTATCCAATGATCAAATGCAGTACCTTGAAGTGTTTAGCGGCTTGTCGGCTGCATGTTTTTTCTTGGTACAAGCTGCACTATCAATATGGCGTTTCAAACCTGATGTCCCATGTTTGGGTCCACAGTTGAGCTCCGAGCCACAGTGAACACACTTGGCTTTCACAGGCCTGCTGTTCTCATCAGCTTCCGAGATGACAAAGTGCTCCCATACCGGTGACCGTGTCTTGCCACCCTGCCTACTCTGTGCATATATATCTCCCCTTGATTTCTTATTGACTAGCACTGCCCCAAATATGTCTTCCTGCTCTCTCCGAGCACTATGTGTGCGGTTCAAAAATTGAGTTGCTTCGCTTTTGTTCTCACAAGATGCACTCCTGACATGGCGCCTCAAATGCGATGGGCTCAATCCGTGCCTAACCATCAGCTCCGAGCCGCAGCGAACACATTTGACCCGACAATCGTTTCCATCTTGGTCCACGAGCTCGTAATGCTCCCATATCGAAAACGACTGCCTCTTATTGGCAACCTGGCTAGTCACCATATCCATATCTCCCCTGTATTTTTCATGGAGTTGCACACCCCCAAATACGTCTTCCTGATCGCCCAAAGCATCATCTGAGCCACAACACAAGAGTAATATGAATCAGCACGGTCCTGGGCAAGCTGCTTGGCCAGAAATATCTACCCAGTGAAGACAAATTTAGCAGCAGATAGGTACTGTAGGTAGCAGAGATTAGGTAGGCAGGCTTACCTGAGGATGAATCTGTACAAGGGGAGTGGATGAAGAGGTCGGCGAGCGTAGATTGTATGGGCGTGTCATTGCACCCGACTACTTTCCCTTTTTTTTTGTGCATACGTAGATACATATATATACATGAAGTCAAACAACATAGCAGAAATATTCGCTTTATATATAGGAAAAATAACGAAGGAACGGATGAGAAGAAGCAGATCTGCGGTACGGTAGCTACCTGGAGAAGAAGCCGTAGCAGGCGGCGAGGTGAAAGTGTGGAGGAGGCGATGGAAGTCCAGCTCGTCGACGAGGTCGTCGGCTTGGTGGAGCAGATCCTGGAGGCGGGCGAGGGAGCGGGCCAGCAGCGGCCTGTCCCCGGCCCTCACGCCCACGGCGGCGTATCCGATGTCCACCATCTCGACCTCCGCCTCGAGCATCTGGATGTCATGGGCGAGCCCCGCCCGGCGGATCCACGCCTGCAGCTGCGCGGCGGAGAGGGTGTCCAGGATGCTGCCCGCCAGCCACCCAATCGCGCCGTCCATTCTTGGGAGGGCGATGAAATCAAAGCGCAGCACCCGTCCGAGGGGAACGAGAAGAGCAGAGACCGTGTAGTGAATGTATATATAACCCGTGGCGTGGTTTTGTGCACGGAGGCACACACGTGAAACACACCACAGAAAATCCTCGTCAGTCAGAGACATATACAAGAACACAAACCAGATCCTTGTACGACACCGTAAATATATAAATCAAACAACAAACAAAGCGTTGATGGGTGGAACCAAAGTTGAGCGAGCACACCATTGAATTTATTTTCACCATCGTACGTACTAAAATCATTTATATTCAACATATATAGCTTTACACACGACACTAGTTGTACTACTAGTGGACGCAATCAAGCGACAGACCCTCGTTTACAGTACTACAGCTTACCGGTAGATTCTCACCCATTATTTGCACTCCACGGACTATACATACTCCCTCCGTTCCTAAATACAGGTCTTTGTAGAGATTTCAACAGGTGACTACATACGGAACAAAATAAATGAATCTACGCTATAAAATATGTCTATATACATCCTTACGTGGTAGCCCATTCGAAATTTCTCTTTTTGAGAGAAAAAAACACTATTCATTGACGGCGAGAAAGCACCCGAGAACGAGCGCGAGGACGAGCAGCAACGGGAGGATGGTGAGGCCGAGGATGAGCACCGCGGCGAGGCGCCATGCGCCCGGACGGAGCTCGGCGGCGGAGAACCAAATGCCGGCCACCATGGGGACAAGGCCCCAGACGGCGGCGCAGATGAGCGTGCCGTGGTACGCCGCGCCGTGGTTGAGAAACATGCCTTGGGGCGGCCTGAAGATGTACACGGCGAGGGCCAGCAGCGTGCCCACGCCGCCGGACATGAAGAGGCCACGCGGCAGCCTCTCCTCGCTGGCCCATGCGTCCGCCATCCACCCCAGGACGGCCGCCACCAACTGGAAATACATCTTTTCTTCGGCCGTCTACTCTACTATGGGATGGGATGTGGGACTGCAACGGGATACGTATGGGCTACGGCCCTACGGGGGTATGGGATTTATGGATCTGCCGTCCGTCCATGGGATGGGATGGGACGTGGGAGTCCCAGATATCCTCTCCACGGACCCTACGTACCAAACCTCAGTCTGACCGGCCCCTAGCTTGGACGCTTGCAGTATTTGTCCTGGGTACGTCTATTCCTACGTCCACCGCCACTAACAAGGATTACGGGCGTGTATTGCTAGGCAAGGCACAGGTAACATCGTGACCTTTTGTCGCCGACATGATTCAGCACGACTGCGATGGCGTGGCAACGTTGCGCCTGCTTGGATTAATTCTCCTCGAATGCTTCACCATGCATGATTGCGACCGTTAGGCTACTCATAGTGACGAGTACCCATTTCTGATCCCAGAATCATCTGCATCCGGTCAAAGAAACAATTTACAAAAAAATAAACAAATTGTGAATCAACATGTGGTTGGATGATTAGGGGGACACTTGTATGGTAGATAATTTGATGCGAGAGGTGCGCTTCAAGTTTCAGATCATTTGGACATATAAGTAGCTCTTAGAAGAAGAAAAAGACAAATTGGGTCAGAACAATACATTAACAGTAAACCTTTTTATAGATCCTAAATTTATCTTTTTTCCTGGGAGCTATACTCAGATGTCCAAGTGATCTGAAATTTGAAGTGCAGCGTCATGCACCAAATTATCTACCAAGCGGAAAATTGTTGTTTTTTTTTTGAAATTTTCTAGTATTTGTTTAAAAAAATATATTTATCTTACAGGTGCAGATAAGCCTGGGCACTGAATCGCTGCTCTCGGAGTATCGTATACTAGTTATCAAATACTAGTATCATGCATATGATACTAGTGTATAATACTACATTCATAATGTATAGCACCATAGATTAGTATCATAGATCATCTTATTTATTGTCATGCATAACATATAGTGACATTACATTTTGTATGATACGCTATCTACCTATGTTATTCTAACCCTCTCTCTTTTCTTTAATTATTTGTTACGTCAGCGTGTTTGCTAGTCTGAAATGCATGATACCGGTTAAGATATCACCACTGTGATCAGCCTTAGTTGAGCGTGTGTTACTTTGATCTCCTCTTCGCTACAGTATTATTTCAGTACTACTTTCGTTCCGAATGGTTTACTAGTCCCCTTATGTTTGGGGTGAACTTTGACCTTAGATTTCACTATCAGAAAACAAGTTATATACAATTGGAAATTTCTTTTAAATATGAATCCAACAATATAAGTTTTATGGCATACAATTTTTATTTGTTAGTTAAATTTACAATCAAAATTGACACAACATATAAATGGAACCAATAAAACAGGATTGAGATAGTATGTACTCCCTCCGTTCCAAAATAGATGAACCAACTTTGTATTGACTTTAGTATAAAATTGAGTCATCTATTTTGAAACGAAGAGAGTAGT
>NC_041386.1:613934453-613940762 GCF_002162155.2 Triticum dicoccoides
TTAGTATTTGTGGGCTAACAATGTAGTACTGCATTTCATAAATATAAAATGTTTTGAATATTTTAATATAAACTAAACGCAGCCTAAAATGAGTGAACAAATGTGTCTATACGCAACCGATTCAGATTTTTTTAACATCTTATATTTGTGAATGGAGGGAGTAGTATTTGTGGCTGTACAAAGGATAGACTTGGGTCGTCGTGGTGTGGCAACTTGCCCTTGGCGGCCATCCTGCATCAAGCACATTAAGCTATGGGAGAATGGCGGCCAACCAGCATGGCCACATGGCGCATGCTGGTTGGCCGTGGCAAAAAACTTTTTGGTTTTTTAAGATGAAATTGAAAAACTTTTTGATTTTTTGGAAGATGAAATTGATAAACTTTTTGATTTTTCTTGAAAGATGAAATTGAGATTGTTTTTTTTTGGGAAAAGTTTTTTATGAAGATTATTTTTGAAAGATGGACGTGAGACTTTTGTTTCTTTTTTATTTTAAGAATGTTTTTTAGGCCTTTTCTTTTCCTTTTTGAGATGGATATCATGTTTATGTGTTGTGAGAAAGTTTTTATTTTTTAATTTTGAGATGAAGTTGAGGTTTTTTTAGAGGGAGAAGTACACGCACAACTTCCTCTCAAGAGGCCCGCAATGGCGGGCCCCAACCACTAGTAGGATATAATAGTGTGATCTTAGCGATGTCACGCAGGAGATGAGGTGGAGTAAAGAGACACACTAAAAGCAATTATGTCTTTTCTTAGGTCTCTTAGTCAGAAATATGAAAACTTTTATATCTTTGTGCAAGATATATTCTTTTATTAACATGTGTCTAGCTTTAACTTTAATCAACATGTTTTCTAGTTTTAACTTTAGTCCTCTCTAAAGTTTAAGGTGTTGGCAATCTAAGCATAGCTCATATGGTTAGGTTCCTTATGGCCTCGGAATAAGCTTTCGTCATGTTTCATAAATAAAGTAACCATACAATAAGTTCATGTGTCACATCGAAAATAAATAGTGTGTTGGGGCAACAAAATAAACACGCCCAAAAGAAAGCATAAAAGAAAGATGGAAAAAGACCCCTGAAGTGAGCTCAGGTGATCCTGCAGCGAAGTAAGATGGCGTGCAACAATAGTCATCACGTCCATCATGTGGCCAAGCCGGTCGTGATCCCGTTATCTAGAGAGTGGGTGCCAGCGGTGCAAAATGCAAAGTATTTAAATATAGAATCAACGGCCGCCTAAGAACAATCCACTCAATCATCATCTTATTATACACTAGTAGAAAAGGGGGCAAACATTCAGGCCGGGTCAGCCCATTAGTCCCGGTTCAGTCCAGAACCGGGACCCATGGGGCATTGGACCCGGTTCGTGAGCCCAGGGGGTCGGCTGGGCCACGTGGGCCATTGGTCCCGGTTCGTCTGGACCTTTTGGTCCCGGTTGGTGGGACAAACCGGGACCAATGGGCCTCGCTCCTGGCCCACCACCATTGGTCCCGGTTGGTGGCTTGAACCGGGACCAAAGGCTGCCCTTTAGTCCCGGTTCATGCCACCAACCGGGACCAATGAGGTGCCTATATATACCCCCTCGCGTAAGAGCAGAGCACACTGCTCTGTTTTTTCTGGCCACCGAGGGGGAGAGGGCTTGGTGGTGCTCTAGCCACTACTAGGAAAAGGCATGCTAGTGGCGCACCGAATTTGCCTTCTAATGGCGCACTACCGGTGTGCCACTGGCATCACGCCATTAGTATCTGGTGTTCTAATGGCGCACCACGTAGTGCGCCATTAGTATAGCCTGCAGTGCGCCATTGGAATGCCTCCCAGGGGGCCATATGTACCCATGTGCAAAGCATTCTAATGGCGCACCAGCAGTTAATGTGCCATTAGTGTGATGATCACAGTGCGCCATTAGTGTCTTGTGTGGTGCGCCATTAGTATGAATATTAGGTTTTATTTTTTTTGCTTTTTTTGATTTTTGCATAGGTTACAAAATATATTATTGGACAGAATATAGACAGCAGCACACAGCAACATCAGATTCATCGAATACAATAGAAGATTAGTCTCCGAATACAATTCATCATATTAGTCTCCGAATTCAAAAGACCGAACAAAGATAAAACATTACAAGTCTCAAGACCGCGAGTATCGAGTTTGTCTTCACATTACAAGTCGATATCGATCATCTAAACTACCATCACATAGAAGAGAGCTGTGGTCATCACGATGAGCATCATCGTGATCAAACTGGTCTTCATCCGGTTCCTCCAACGCTCCCTCCTCTCTCCCTCTAGATAGCGGGCGTATCTACATTCGGCCTCCGCCCTAGTGGTGTACCCTTTGTAACTGTTACCGCTTAAACGGTGAACCTGTCTTCGACACTCCTCCCAGTCATCGTAGACTCCGGGAATCTTACCCTTGTACACGACATACGATGGCATCTCTATGCACAAGCCAAACAACAGACAATACATAAGCAATATGTAAGTATGCAACAAAAGGATCGGAAGAGAAAAGCAAGACATTAATAGCACGATTCATGGTCCTACTAATAAATAGCATCGATTACATCTAAGTTGAACGACTGTCCAAACCAAAGAGACATACGAATTCATTAAAGTATAATTACAACATGAGCCAATCAATGTTTCAGTGGTGGCATCCTCGGCGGCACCATCAGTGGTGTCATCCCCGACGCCACTAGGGGTTGTGTAATCAGGATCGGTGTCTTCCGCGGCGTCCTCATAGCGGTGAGGTTGTTCCTCCATCTCATGGGACAGCTCCCAGAATTGCTTGCCGCCCGAACCACCGGCCTCATCGTTGTGGGCCATGTTTCGCTCTAAATAGGAAAAAAGTTTGGTCAAAAAGTTGGTTATTGTCAAGGAACAAGATCATGGTCTCATCATTTAGGGTTTGTCGACACCGAGGCACCCTAAAAGCCTAAGCTTTCATCATTTAGGGTTTGTCGATGCCGAGGCACCCTAAAAGCCTAAGCGTACATCATTTAGGTTCTCATCGACACCGAGGCATCCGAGGCAGCCAAGTTAAGTTTTCATCATTTAGGGTTTATCAATGCCGAGGCACCCTAGGTTGGGCCTAATCACTTGGCACTAATCACTTGGCTCTATTGCCACCTATGGTTTAATACAGCAAGAATAAAGGGGCAGTTGATCCTACTTAATTAAGTACTAAGATACCCCAGCCCATACATTAGTAGCAAGTACCTCATATGTCCGATTTTTAGCAAAGTCATGCTAAAATTCACGGAAAATTTCAGCATGACCTTTGCTGAAAATAGGACATATGGAGTACCCGAATTTGCCGGAACGGAAGTTAATCGACATTCTGGCAAACTCAAGGGCCTCTCGGGGTACCTGCAAAATCATCACGACACGAAGGGCCTCTCAAGGGCCTCAAGCAGCAGCGGCGTCTCCCAGGACCCCATTTTTTTGCTAAATTTATTTGAGCAACAATCAGAGCAGAAAATTCAGCATATTTCTATACAACAGCACTGTAAAGATGAAGAACAGTTCTACAGCAGCCCATCTTTGATCATCATCTTTGCATCTCTTTCTCAATGTGATCACAAGTAATTCAGAGGCATCACAAGTAATTCAGAGCATCACAAGGCATTAGTAGTTCAGTACATGAACAAGTTTTACAAAGCACATCAATATGTTACAGCAAACAAAAGTTCTGAAATTTGTGTGCCTAACTGAATTAACTGAATTTTTAGTAACCGAATAAACTGAATTTTCAAAACTGCAAGAAGCAATTAAAAAAATCCTCTCATCTCATATGAGGAGTGTTAATCCTAAGACTAATAGTTTGTTGTCCCTGTCAATTTGTCCCTCCCCAACTAGATACTAGAGTAGCACTGTTGATGCCCTGTTCTTGCTGAACTTTATGACAGTATATACAACAACTTATCCTAAATGTGGCTAGAACTGCAGATTTACAAATTAAAGGACACAAACTCAAGTAAGCTTCCTGAACAATACCCTGACAGAAAACATAGGACAATCATTGAATTTATATAACCAGTAAGAACAAGGGGATGATTTTAGCAAGTTAAGTGCAGCTCTAGCACCCTGTGCATGAAATGTATCATGTATCAAACCATCAATTAGCTGCTGAAAAACATAAACGTACCATGTGAACATATAATACCTTCACGAGCGAACTCAATGAGTGTGAACCAACAGAGTGTGGGTCACCACAGATTGTGTAGTCAAAAACCTTCAGGATAGAGTGAAAATAGTTACAATATGCTTGCAAGTAATTTGAGGAGGGAACTACACTACACAAGAACTAAACTTTGGTTAACTGAATGCATTAGCTACCAAGCTGTCCAGATTAACAAACTACAGTGCACAAATCTCCTGTCATCATCAGTAAGTTCACAAATCTGATTAGGTAATGTTCCACTGTGTAGTTCACAAACTATAGTTCACAAATCTGATTAGGTAATCTGATTAGGCCCCCCACGCTTCTGCAAACCAGCCATTGTTCCAACCAGTGAGAGACTTGAGTAATAACTTAGTCAATAATATACTATTCTTAAACATCAACCACAAGATAACTGTAATCTTAAGAGGTACTTTAATAAACCATAATTTTCTAAAATGACATCTAACTTGCAAAGCTTTGATCATCAGGTACATTGATCTAATGGTAAATTCACCACATGTAGTTAAAGTCCACACGCACTTATCTCTCTCCTCACTTTGAACCACGTCCTCACAGAGATATTGCAACTGCTGCTCAGCCAAATCACCCAACCTCCTCCTAATTTTGACATTATCCCAACAACCCCCAATCACCTCTGCTACAGTAATATTAAAACTGGTGTTAGCATTATACAATCTATGGAACTTACTACACAGTGGAACATTACCTAATCCATCATGGAGATTTGTGCACTATAGTTTGTGCACAAATCTCCTGTCATCATCAGTAAGTTCACAAATCTGCCATCATCAGTAAGTTCACAGTGGAAGATCATCTATAGTGCACAAATCTGAACTTAGGAATCTAGGAACCTAGGAACACAGGAGAGGGAGGAAGGAGGAAGGAGGAGAGGTACCTGGGCGGGAGGACGGCGGCAGCGGCGACAGCGGCTGGAGGACGGCGTCATCGACGAACTCGAGGGCGGGGGCACCGGATGCTCCTCTCGTTGATGGGGGAGGGGAGGGGCTGGAGGCAAACCCTAGCCGCCAAGCGCACGAGTGCTGCAGCTAGGTGGAGTAACCTTTGCCGGAGACGACGAAGCAGGTGGCCGGCGTCGTGGTTGGTGAGGAGCAGGTGGTCGGCGTCGTGGTTGGTGAGGAGAGCGCGAGGAAGAGCGCCCCGTGCGCGATGAGGAGGCGCGGCGTCGGTGTCGTGGGTCGGGAGGCGGCGCACGTAGGGGGAGGCGGTGCTCGAGGGGGAGGAAGGGGAGAGGGAGGCGGCGGGGGCACGTGGGCGGCTGCGGCGCCGTGGGTCGGGGCAGCGGCGGCGGCGCGGTGGAGGAAGGGACGAGGGAGGGAGCGGCGCGGTGGAGGGATAGGAAGGATGAAGTGTCTGGCGAGGGCAGTAGGTGAAGTGGGGGGAGGGTTCTAATGGCGCACCTCCCCTCGGTGCACCATAAGTACGACTATTCTAATGGCGCACCTCCCCTCGGTGCGCCATTAGAATTTTGTTTTAATCCAGCCCAGTAGCCCTATCTACAACCTAACCCTATCCACATCAGAACCCGCCCACTAGCCCAACTGGTCAGCACGCAGCACACACACTAGGAGGTCCTGGGTTCGATTGCTAGGCTCCGTAGTATTTTTTTTTGCATTTTAAATGTTGTTTGATATTTATTTGTGTTTAAATATGTTCAAACTTGTTTAAATCATAATAGTAATATTTTTTTATAAAAACAGTAATAATTTTTAAAAAATATGTTCAAATTTGTTACTCGCCGGCGGCGGTGGAGGGGGATCGAGATCGAGGGGGCAGCGGGTGAGATCGATGAGGCAGGGGAGAGATTAGAGAGATTGGGGATTTAGTGTGGAGGGAAGCTTTCTAATGGCGCACCACCCCCTCGTGCGCCATAAGTACGACTATTCTAATGGCGCACCACCCCTCGGTGCGCCATTAGAATTTAGTGTGGGGGGAAGCTTTCTAATGGCGCACCACCCCCTCGTGCGCCATAAGTACGACTATTCTAATGGCGCACCACCCCTCGGTGCGCCATTAGAATTTTGTTTTAATCATAACAGTAATGTTTTTTTATAAAAACAGTAATAATTTTTTTAAAAAATATGTTCAAATTTGTTACTTGAAAATATCATCGG
>NC_041386.1:613941218-613977463 GCF_002162155.2 Triticum dicoccoides
ATATCATCGGCGGCGGCGGTGGAGCGGGGGAGGGTGAGGGGGGCCGGGTGCTCGTCGGCGGCGGTGGAGCGGGGGAGGGTTGCGGTGGGTCATTGGCGGCGGTGGAGCTAGCGGGGGAGGGTGCGGGTGGGATCGAGATGGAGGGGATCGAGATCGAGATGGAGGGGGAATCGAGATCGAGATGGAGGGGGATCGAGATCAAGTGTCCTCATGAATTCAAAAAGTGCCCATGAAATTTAAAAATATTCATGATATCAAGAAGTGCCCATGAAATACAATCGAGAAATGAAGACTACGATTTAAATACAATCGATCTTAGCTAGCTATCTGTTCACAATCTTCTTGCCCTTCTTTTTCGCAAATGGAGTTCTTCTGTGGAACGGACGTCCTTTAGGTAGGGTGGTCCTGCTTCTTCTTGTGGTGTGTGTTGCTACTTCATCGTCGTCGTCATGTTCGATCTTTGGGTCGCCGTACTTGTCGAAGTCTGGCTCATTGGCTACTCCATCCATTCCGATGATCTTCCTTTTGCCTCTCCTCACGACAACACGACTGGGCTTTGACGGGTCGGTAATGAAGAAGCATTGGTCCACTTGGAAAGCCAGTACCCATGGCTCATTTTTCGCGGTGACGTTTGCGCCCGCGGTCTTGGATTTGGCTTCGGGTATAACCATGGTGGTGAAATACCGGTCTTCTTTTAGGACGCTCTTGGCCCATCTGACACGGAACATCGGGACCTTCTCTCCAGCGTAGCTCAGCTCCCAGATCTCCTCGATCCTTCCGTAGTATCTGTCCTTGTCATTACCGGTGTAGGATTCCATCGTTACCCCGGAGTTCTAATAACCATCGCTCTTCATGTCCTTGTCCTCGGTGTAGAATGTGTAGCCGTTGATATCGTATGCCTCATAGGTCATCAGGTTGTGCTCGGCGCCCTGTGACAAGGCGAATATGAGTTGTTCTTCCATGGAAGAATCTTCATGTAAAGGGTACGACAGAAGCTTCTGCTTGAACCAACGCGTGAAACATGAGTTGTGCTCTTTGAGTATATCTCCGTCCGTCCTCTGTTGGCCTCGGTCATTGTACGTCTTCTCAATAAAGGTTTTGTGCTCTACCACCCAAGGATCAACCACGTCTATGTGTTGTAGCGTGACTAGGTTTGCTCTTTCAATGTCGGTGAGTCGACCCTCGAAGTCGACATGCATTTCGTGGCGACCCTCATGGTGACCCCATCTAGCGAGCCTACCGAGGTGCCTGTTGACGGGCAGACCAACGGGGTTCTCGATGCCTAGATAATTCGTGCAGTAGGAGATGCACTCTTCGGTCAGAAAGCCCCTGGCTATACTTCCCTCTGGACGTGACATGTTGCGAACGTATCCTTTGATGACACCATTCATCCTTTCGAACGGCATCATGCTGTGCAGGAACGTCGGCCCGAGTTGGATGATATCCTCCACGATATGGACCAGCAGATGCACCATAACGTCGAAGAATGCGGGCAGGAAGTACATCTCAAGCTTGCATAGTATCACCACGATCTCTTCCTATAGCCTTCTGAGTTGCCTCACGCCAATCGACTTCCGAGAGATGACGTCGAAAAAGTTGCATAGGCCAAATAGCGTTTCACGGGCGTGCGCGTCCATGATCCCACGGATTGCAACTGGAAGTATCTGCGTCATCAGCACGTGACAGTCGTGAGACTTCATCCCACTGAACTTCTGCTTCGCTGGGTCTAGGTATCTGCTTATCTTCCCCGCGTAACCGTAAGGAAGTTTTACTCCTAGGAGGCAGGTGAAAAACTGCTCGATCTCCTCCTGACTTAGAGTGAAGCACGCAGGAGGGTAGTCATTTCCGGTCTTCTTGGCCTTTTTGCCTTTGCGACGACTTTCTGTGTCCTGCTTCGCCTCATCATCATCATCATCATCATCATCATCATCATCATTAGCGTGAAGCTCCTGCCTGATGCCCATTGATTTCAAGTCTGCCCTTGCTTTCGGCCCATCTTTGGTCCTCTCTGGCACGTTGAGCAGGGTACCAAGCAGACTCTCGCACACGTTCTTCATGATATGCATGACATCAAGGCTGTGAGGCACACGGTGGATCTTCCAGTACGGTAAGTCCCAGAAAACAGACCTCGTTTTCCATACCTTCAGCAGCGGCTCTGGCACCTTTTGCTTCTTTCCCGGCTCTGGCGCCTTTTGCTTCTTTCCCGGCAGTGGGCAGTCTTTCCAATTTTTCAACAGCTCATCTATTTCCTCGCCGCTCCTCGTACACGGGCGTTTTTGGGGTTCGGTTTCACCATCGAACAGATCCTTGCGTTTCCTCCACGGGTCATCGCCGCGAAGCCACCTTCGATGTCCCATGAACACGGTTTTCGAAGACCCGGGATCTCTATCTAGCTGGCGATACGTTGTGTCATCCATGCACCTTACGCATCCAGAAAATCCATGGACTACCTGCCCCACGAGATATCCGTAACCGAGATAGTCGTGCACCGTCGTGAGCAGTGCGGCTCTCATAGGGAAATATTCTTTCTCTGCAGCGTCCCACGTATTGGCTGGCGTTTTCCACAGCGTGTCTAGCTCCTCCTTCAGCAGCCCCAGATACTGATTGATGTCGTTCCCTGGTTGTTTCGGCCCTTCAATTAGCATACTCATGTGAATGTACTTCCTCTTCATGCACAACCAGGGGGGAAGGTTGTACATCCACACAAACACAGGCCAGGTGCTATGTGTGCTTCTCTGGCTGCCAAACGGATTGACTCCATCGGTGCTCGCGCCCAGCACGGTGTTCCTTGGATGCTTCCCAAATTCTGGGTATTCGAAGTTCAACGCTTGCCACTGGCTCTCATCCTTAGGGTGACTCAGCATCTTGTCTTTTTTATTTATCTCCGGATCATTTCCGTCATCTTCCCTCTTCTTCTCCTCCCTATCCGCGTGCCAACACAGGAGCTTTGCTACCTTAGGGTCCGCGAAATACCGCTGCAGACGAGGAGTGATCAGAAAGTACCACACCGATTTTCGAGGAGCTTTCTTCCTCTTCTTGTATCGAGTGACGCCGCACACCGGACATATGGTAGACTCCGCGTGCTCGTCCCGATAAATGATACAATTCATGCACACATGGTATTTCACGTGCGGTAAATCCAGAGGACACACGATTTTCTTCGTCTCCTCGAAACTGGTCGGGCACTTGTTCCCCTTGGGAAGACGTTCGTGCCAGAATGACATGTTCTCGTCGAAGCATGCGTCGGTCATTTTGTGTTTTACCTTCATCTCCAGAGCCATGAGCATTACTTTCAGGCGGGTATCCTTGGGCCTGCATCCTTCATACAATGGAGTAACCGCGTCTATCTCCAGTTGATCCAGCTTGGCTTTCTCTCGGGCGGCAGCTCTTGCGTTATCCGTCTGCTTGAGAAGCAGCTCTTGAATATGAGGGTCATGCACCCAGCCTCCATCGTCGTCTGCTCCGGCATCTTCATCTTCATGATCATGCCCTTCATCTTGATCTTCCTCATCATCATGTACGACATCTTCTACATGATGACTGTGTACAGCATCACCGTCGTGATCATGTCCTGGAGATTCTTCGTCTTCTCGCCCGCCCTCGCCGCGGTGGTACTTGTCTTGTTGCCCTTCCTCATTTCTTGCCTGGCCCCCATGGACGACTTCATAGTCATCTTCATCACCTTGCCACCGATAGCCATCCATGAAACCATGCAAGAGCAGGTGGTCCCGCACCTGCCCGGAATCCGGGTCCGCAATAAGGCTCTTCAGCTTGCATCTTCGACACGGACATCTTATCTCTATCTCATTCTTTTGAAACATCTCGGCCTTCGCGGAGCTCAAAAACCTATTCACGATGCCTTCAGTCATCGTGCGGACCATGGTCGCCTGCGGGGTAGAGCAAAACGATATTTTAGAACCAAGAAATTTTTTGGCATGACCTTCCCTAAAAATAGGACCAAAAAGAATGCATAGTGCCAAAATTCTCGCCGAAACGGAAATGAATCAAAACATTCTGGCAAAATATTGGCAACTATCGCATTTCAAATACCGGTACCTTCAAACACAAACATATATGCAACACCACAAACACATGCAACACCACAAACATACATAGATCTAGCTAGGCCACAAAAAGTAGATGTGCACGTTGTTGGAGCGAGCTAGGGAGAAAAAAAGTAGATCTACATCATGAAGATAGCTTTCCCCTTACTTACCTATCAAAAAAAGGTAATTTCACCACTTAATTTTGATGAATCTATGGTGGAAATGAGGTGAGGAGGAGGAGATTGCCGAAAGCTTGGAGAAGGAGGTGGAGGGAATGAAGTGGGGAAAGTGAGTGGGTAGGTGTGGGGCTGTCCAAAATATCTTGTTGGGGTCCTAGGTTACTAATGGCGCACCACCAGCAAATGCGCCATTAGTAACCCTGGTTACTAATGGCGCACCTGCAGGTGGTGCGCCATTAGTAGTTTTGTAAAAAAGTAAAATAAATAAATATATATACTAATGGTGCACCGGGTAATAGTGCGCCATTGCTAGTTTAAACTAGTAATGGCGCACGGTGAGACGATGCGCCATTAGTAGTTTTGCAAAAAAAAGAATATTTTTTTACAGTAATGGCGCACTGTCTGCTTGGTGCGCCATTACTACTTAGAACTAGTAATGGCGCACTTCAACCTGATGCGCCATTAGTATGTATGGAAAAATGGAAAAAATAATAATTTAATACTAGTGGCGCACCCTATTTTTGGTGCGCCATTAGTGTCTTCCACACTAATGGCGCATCACCAACCGGTGCGCCATTAGTATATAGTAGTGGCGCACTGCTTCCATGGTGCGCCATTAGTATCAATCCTATCTATAGCCCTTTTCCTAGTAGTGAGCTCACCTCCTATGCACACAAGGTGTTCGATGGAATGCCCGAGCCACACTACTTAAGCTTTCTCCTCTCCAAGCTCGACCTCCAAGCTCCATTTTCCTCAATATTTGTCTAGGTTTAGCGGTCCGTCATGCCCCGTCCCCGTCTTCACCGCCGTCGATCACCCGCACCGATCTCATCGCCGACACCATCGTGGTGAGCCTCTTGTTCTTATCTTCTTTCTGAAAGGAAAAATATTCTTACTTGTATGTTTAGATAGATACTTGTATTATTTTCTAACTTTTATTATTGCATCTTATATAGTGCGATGGTTTTGGTATCCGCCCCCCTCGGCCCTCGTCTTGTCTATGATTCGGATGGTATATATTATCTTTATAACTATTGGTTCATTTATTGTTTATGAAAATTATGCCGACCAACGTGACATAGATTTTATTTATCTAGGAGGTATGTGAACCGGAAATTCCAACCGACCCTATTGTCGAGAGGTTAAATTTAGTTGAAGAAGAAAACAATTTATTGAAGGAAAAAATAAAAAAAATTGAGGAGGAGAAAATGATATTGGAGTTGCATGTTGCGGATGTCGTCGATGATCACAAGATCAAGATGGATGCAATGCGCTTGAAGATTAGAAAGATTAGAAAATATGCCATTCATACCGAGGCTTGGTATCATTATGCCGTTGGATCAATTATTACCTTGGTTGCGATTATTATCGCATTTGTTTTCACATTGAATGTTTTACATAGTTTCAATGTATGGTTTAATTAATTAGATGCTCTGGAGAGCTATATGTTGTTAGATGAGAACTATGTATGTACTTTGGTTTTAATGTGATGATGAACTTCTATTAATTTGGTCACTTAATTATCTATTCATGATGTTCTGTAATGGTTTTTGACACACTTAATTATATATAATGCACGCAGATGAACCGGCAATGGATGTACGGTGACAAACACACCTCCGAGTACATTAAGGGCGTGCATGAGTTTCTCGAAGCGGCTGAGGCAAACAAGCAGAATGGTTTTATGTGTTGTCCATGCACTAAATGTGGGAATATGATGTCTTACTCTAACCGGAAAATCCTTCACTCCCACCTGCTTTACAAGGGTTTCATGCCACACTATAATGTTTGGACGAGGCACGGAGAAATAGGGGTTATGATGGAAGACGACGAAGAAGAAGAGTACGATGACAACTATGTGCCCCCTGAATACGGTGATGCTGCAACGGGGGGAGCTGGTGAAGATCAAGAGGAACCAGACGATGTGCCCAATGATGCTGCAATAGGTGAAGCTGCTGAAGATCAAGAGGAACCAGACGATGTGCCCGATGATGATGATCTCCGTCGGGTCATTGTCGATGCAAGGACGCAATGCGAAAGTCAAAAGGAGAAGCTGAAGTTCGATCGCATGTTAGAGGATCACAAAAAGGGTTGTACCCCAATTGCGAAGATGGCAACACAAAGCTTGGTACCGTACTGGAATTGCTGCAGTAGAAGGCAGAGAATGCTGTGCCTGACAAAGGATTTGAGAAGCTACTGAAAATATTGAAGAAGAAGCTTCCAAAGGATAACGAATTGCCCGACAGTACATACACAACAATGAAGGTCGTATGCCCTCTAGGATTGGAGGTGCAGAAGATACATGCATGCCCTAATGACTGCATCCTCTACCGCGGTGCATACAAGGATCTGAACGCATGCCCGGTGTCGGTGTCAAAACCGGCGGATCTCGGGTAGGGGGTGTTGGGGAACGTAGTAATTTCAAAAAAATTCCTACGCACACGCAAGATCATGGTGATGCACAGCAGCGAGGGGGAGAGTGTTGTCTACGTACCCACACAGACCGACTGCGGAAGCGTTGACTCAACGTAGAGGAAGTAGTCGTACGTCTTCCCGATCCGACTGATCCAAGCACCGTTACTCCGGCACCTCCGAGTTCTTAGCACACGTACAGCTCGATGACGATCCCCGGGCTCCGATCCAGCAAAGCTTAGGGGAGGAGTTCCGTCAGCACGACGGCGTGGTGACAATCTTGATGTTCTACCGACGCAGGGCTTCGCCTAAGCACTACAACGATATGATCGAGGTGGAATATGGTGGCAGGGGGCACCGCACACGGCTAAGGAACGATCACAATGATCAACTTGTGTGTCTAGGGGTGCCCCCTGCCTCCGTATATAAAGTAGCCAAGGGGAGGGGGCCGGCCGGCCAAGGAGGGCGCGCCAGGAGAGTCCTACTCCCTTTGGGAGTAGGATTCCCCCCCCCCCCAATCCTAGTTGGAATAGGATTCCTTGAGGGGGGAAAGAGAGAGAGGGGGGCCGACCACCTCTCCTAGTCCTAATAGGACTAGGGGAGGGGGGAGGCGCGCGGCCACCTTGGGCTGCCCCTTTCTCCTTTCCACTAAAGCCCACTAAGGCCCATATAGCTCCCGGGGGGTCCCGGTAACCTCCCGGTACTCCGGTAAAATCCCGATTTCACCCGGAACACTTCCGATATCCAAACATAGGCTTCCAATATATAAATCTTTATGTCTCGACCATTTCGAGACTCCTCTTCATGTCCATGATCACATCCGGGACTCCGAACAACCTTCGGTACATCAAAATGCATAAACTCATAATAACTGTCATTGTAACGTTAAGCGTGCGGACCCTACGGTTCGAGAATAATGTAGACATGACCGAGACATGTCTCCGGTCAATAACCAATAGCGGGACCTGGATGCCCATATTGGCTCCTACATATTCTACGAAGATCTTTATCGGTTAGACCGCATAACAACATACGTTGTTCCCTTTGTCATCGGTATGTTACTTGCCCGAGATTCGATCGTCGGTATCCAATACCTAGTTCAATCTCGTTACCGGAAAGTCTCTTTACTCGTTCTTTAATACATCATCCCGCAACTAACTCATTAGTTGCAATGCTTGCAAGGCTTATGTGATGTGCATTACCGAGAGGGCCCAGAGATACCTCTCCGATAATCGAAGTGACAAATCCTATTCTCGAAATACGCCAACCCAACATCTCCCATTGGAGACACCTCTAGAGCTCCTTTATAATCACCCATTTACGTTGTGACGTTTGGTAGCACACAAAGTGTTCCTCCGGCAAAAGGGAGTTGCATAATCTCATAGTCATAGGAACATGTATAAGTCATGAAGAAAGCAATAGCAACATACTAAATGATCGGGTGCTAAGCTAATGGAGTGGGTCATGTCAATCAGATCATTCAACTAATGATGTGACCTCGTTAATCAAATAACAACACTTTGTTCATGGTCAGGAAACATAACCATCTTTGATTAACGATCTAGTCAAGTAGAGGCATACTAGTGACACTAAGTTTGTCTATGTATTCACACATGTATTATGTTTCCGGTTAATACAATTCTAGCATGAATAATAAACATTTATCATGATATAAGGAAATAAATAATAACTTTATTATTGCCTCTAGGGCATATTTCCTTCAGTCTCCCACTTGCACTAGAGTCAATAATCTAGATCACATCGCCATGTGATTTGACATCAATAGTTCACATCTTTATGTGATTGGTTCACATCTCCATGTGACTAGCACCAAAAGGGTTTACTAGATTCAATAATCTAGTTCACATTGCTATGTGATTAAGACCCAAAAAGTGATCATGTTTTGCTTGTGAGAGAAGTTTAGTCAACGGGTCTGCCACATTCAGATCCGCATGTATTTTGCAAATTTCTATGTCAACAATGCTCTGCATGGATCTACTCTAGCTAATTGCTCCCACTTTCAATATGTATCCAGATTGAGACTTAGAGTCATCTGGATTAGTGTCAAAACTTGCATCGATGTAACCCTTTAAGACGAACCTTTTGTCACCTCCGTAATCGAGAAACATATCCTTATTCCAGTAAGGATAATTTTGACCGCTGTCCATTGATCTACTCCTAGATCACTATTGTACTCCCTCTTTTAACATAGTGTATGGTATACAATAGATCTGGTACACAGCATGGCATACTTTATAGAACCTATGACTGAGGCATAGGGAATGACTTTCATTCTCTTTCTATCTTCTGCCGTGGTCGGGCTTTGAGTCTTACTCAACTTCACATCTTGTAATATAGGCAAGAACTCTTTCTTTGACTGCTCTATTTTGAACTACTTCAAAATCTTGTCAAGGTATGTACTCATTGAAAAAACTTATCAAGCGTCTTGATCTATCTCTATAGATCTTGAAGCTCAATATGTAAGCAGCTTCACCGAGGTCTTTCATTGAAAAACTCTTATTCAAGTATCCCTTTATGCTATCCAGAAATTCTATATCATTTCCAATCAGTAATATGTCATCCACATATAATATCAGAAATGCTACAGAGCTCCCACTCACTTTCTTGTAAATACAGGCTTCTCCAAAAGTCTGTATAAAACCAAATGCTTTGATCACACTATCAAAGCGTTTATTCCAACTCCGAGAGGCTTGCACCAGTCCATAAATGGATCGCTGGAGCTTGCACACTTTGTTAGCTCCCTTTGGATCGACAAAACCTTCCGGTTGCATCATATACAACTCTTCTTCCAGAAATCCATTCAGGAATGCAGTTTTGACATCCATCTGTCAAATTTCATAATCATAAAATGCAGCAATCGCTAACATGATTCGGACAGATTTAAGCATCGCTACGGGTGAGAAGGTCTCATCATAGTCAACCCCTTGAACTTGTCGAAAACCTTTTGCGACAAGTCGAGCTTTGTAGACAGTAACATTACCATCAGCGTCAGTCTTCTTCTTGAAGATCCATTTATTCTCAATTGCTTGCCGATCATCGGGCAAGTCAACCAAAGTCCATACTTTGTTCTGATACATGGATCCCATCTCAGATTTCATGGCCTCAAACCATTTCGCGGAATCTGGGCTCATCATCGCTTCCTCATAGTTCGTAGGTTCGTCATGGTCAAGTAACATGACCTCCAGAACAGGATTACCGTACCACTCTGGTGCGGATCTCACTCTGGTTTACCTACGAGATTCGGTAGTAACTTGATCTGAAGTTACATGATCATCATCATTAGCTTTCTCACTAATTGGTGTAGTAGTCACAAGAACAGATTTTTGTGATGAACTATTTTCCAATAAGGGAGAAGGTACAATTACCTTATCAAGTTTTCTACTTTCCTCCCACTCACTTCTTTCGAGAGAAACTCCTTCTCTAGAAAGGATCCATTCTTAGCAACGAATGTCTTGCCTTCAGATCTGTGATAGAAGGTGTACCCAACCGTCTCCTTTGGGTATCCTATGAAGACACATTTCTCCGATTTGGGTTCGAGCTTATCAGGTTGAAGCCTTTTCACATAAGCATCGCAGCCCCAAACTTTAAGAAACGACAATTTTTGTTTCTTGCCAAACCATAGTTCAGATTGCATCGTCTCAACGGACTTTAGATGGTGCCCTTTTTAAACGTGAATGCAGCTGTCTTTAATGCATAACCCCAAAACGATAGTGATAAATCAGTAAGAAACATCATAGGTCGCACCATATCTAATAAAGTACGGTTATGACGTTCGGACACACCATTACATTGTGGTGTTCCAGGTGGCATGAGTAGTGAAACTATTTCACATTGTTTTTAACTGAAGACCAAACTCGTAACTCAAATACTCTTCTCTACGATCAGATTGTAGAAACTTTATTTTCTTGTTACGATGATTTTTCACTTCACTCTGAAATTTCTTTGAACTTTTCAAATGTTTCAGACTTATGTTTCATCAAGTAGATATACTCATATCTGCTCAAATCATCTGTGAAGATCAGAAAATAATGATACCTGTCGTGAGCCTCAATATTCATCAGACCACATACATCAGTATGTATGATTTCCAACAAATTTGTTGCTCGCTCCATTGTTCCGAAGAACAGAGTCTTTAGTCATCTTGCCCATGAGGCATGGTTTGCAAGCATCAACTGATTCATAATCAAGTGATTCCAAAAGCCCATCAGCATGGAGTTTCTTCATGCGCTTTACACCAATATGATCTAAACGGCAGTGCTACAAATAAGTTGCACTATCATTATTAACTTTGCATCTTTTGGTTTCAATATTATGATTATGCGTATCAATATGATCGAGATCCAACGAACTATTTTCATTGGGTGTGTAACCATATAAGGTTTTATTCATGTAAACAGAACAACAATTTATTCTCTTACTTAAATGAATAACCGTATTACAATAAACATGATCAAATCATATTCATGCTTAACGCAAACACCAAATAACACTTATTTAGGTTCAACACTAATCCCGAAATTATAGGGAGTGTGTGATGATGATCATATCAATCTTGGAACCACTTCCAACACAGATCATCACTTCACCCTTAACTAGTCTCTGTTTATTCTGCAACTCCCGTTTCAAGTTACTAATCTTAGCAACTGAACTAGTATCAAATATTGAGGGGTTGCTATAAACACTAGTAAAGTACACATCAATAAGATGTATATCAAATATACTTATGTTCACTTTGCCATCCTTCTTATCCGCCAATCACTTGGGGTAGTTCCGCTTCTAGTGACCAGTCCCTTTGCAGTAGAAGCACTTAGTCTCAGGCTTAGGACCAGACTTGGGCTTCTTCACTTGAGCAGCAACTTGCTTGCCATTCTTCTTGAAGTTCCCCTTCTTCCCTTTGCCCTTTTCTTGAAACTAGTGGTCTTGTTAACCATCAACACTTGATGCTCTTATTTGATTTCCACCTTCATCAATTTCATCATCATGAAAAGCTCGGGATTCGTTTTCGTCATCCCTTGCATACTATAGTTCATCACGAGGTTCTACTAACTTGGTGATGGTGACTAGAGAATTCTGTCAATCACTATCTTATCTGGAAGATTAACTCCCACTTGATTCAAGCGATTGTAGTACCCAGACAATCTGAGCACATACTCACTAGTTGAGCGATTCTCCTCCATCTTTTAGCTATAGAACTTGTTGGAGACTTCATATCTCTCAACTCGGGTATTTGCTTGAAATATTAACTTCAACTCCTGGAACATCTCATATGGTCCATGACGTTCAAAACGTCTTTGAAGTCCCGATTCTAAGCCATTAAGCATGGTGCACTAAATTATCAAGTAGTCATCATATTGAGCTAGCCAAACGTTCATAATGTCTGTATCTGCTCCTGCAAATAGGTCTGTCACCTAGCGGTGCATCAAGGACATAATTCTTCTGTGCAGCAATGAGGATAAACCTTAGATCACGGATCCAATCCGCATCATTGCTACTAACATCTTTCAACACAATTTTCTCTAGGAACATATCAAAATAAACACAGGGAAGCAACAACGCGAGCTATTGATCTACAACATGATTTGCAAAATACTACCAGGACTAAGTTCATGATAAATTTAAGTTCAATTAATCATATTACTTAAGAACTCCCACTTAGATAGACATCTCTCTAATCCTCTAAGTGATCACGTGATCCAAATCAACTAAACCATAACCGATCATCACGTGAGATGGAGTAGTTTTCAATGGTGAACATCGTTATGTTGATCATATCTACTATATGATTCACGCTCGACCTTTCGGTCTCCGTGTTCCGAGGCCATATCTGCATATGCTAGGCTCATCAAGTTTAACCTGAGTATTCTGCGTGTGCAAAACTGGCTTGCACCCGTTGTAGATGGACGTAGAGCTTACCACACCCGATCATCACGTGGTGTCTGGGCACGACGAACTTTGGCAACGGTGCATACTCAGGGAGAACACTTCTTGATAATTTAGTGAGAGATCATCTTATAATGCTACCGTCAATCAAAGCAAGATAAGATGCATAAAAAGATAAACATCACATGCAATCAATATAAGTGATATGATATGGCCATCATCATCTTGTGCTTGTGATCTCCATCTCTGAAGCACCGTCATGATCACCATCGTCACCGGCGCGACACCTTGATCCCCATCGTAGCATCATTGTCGTATCGCCAATCTTATGCTTCCACGACTATCGCTACCGCTTAGTGATAAAGTAAAGCATTACATCGCGATTGCATTGCATACAATAAAGCGACAACCATATGGCTCCTGCCAGTTGCCGATAACTCGGTTACAAAACATGATCATCTCATACAATAAAATTTAGCATCATGTCTTGACCATATCACATCACAACATGCCCTGCAAAAACAAGTTAGACGTCCTCTACTTTGTTGTTGCAAGTTTTACGTGGCTGCTACGGGCTTAAGCAAGAACCAATCTCACCTACGCATCAAAACCACAACGATAGTTTGTCAATTTGACTCTGTTTTAACCTTCGCAAGGACCGGGCGTAGTCACACTCGGTTCAACTAAAGTTGGAGAAACAGTCACCCGCAAGTCACCTTTGTGCAAAGCACGTCGGGGAAACCGGTCTCGCGTAAGCGTACGCGTAATGTCGGTCCGGGCCGCTTCATCCAACAATCCCGCCGAACCAAAGTATGACATGCTGGTAGGCAGTATGACTTATATCGCCCACAACTTACTTGTGTTCTACTCGTGCATATATCATCAAACCATAAAACCTAGGCTCGGATGCCACTATTGGGGAACGTAGTAATTTCAAAAAAATTCCTATGCACACGCAAGATCATGGTGATGCACAGCAACGAGGGGGAGAGTGTTGTCTACGTACCCACGCAGACCGACTGCGGAAGCGTTGACGCAACGTAGAGGAAGTAGTCGTACGTCTTCCCAATCCGAGCGATCCAAGCACCGTTACTCCGGCACCTCCGAGTTCTTAGCACACGTACAGCTCGATGACGATCCCCGGGCTCCGATCCAGCAAAGCTTAGGGGAGGAGTTCCGTCAGCACGACGGCGTGGTGACAATCTTGATGTTCTACCGACGCAGGGCTTCGCCTAAGCACTACAACGATATGATCGAGGTGGAATATGGTGGCAGGGGGCACCGCACACGGCTAAGGAACGATCACAATGATCAACTTGTGTGTCTAGGGGTGCCCCCTGCCTCCGTATATAAAGTAGCCAAGGGGAGGGGGCCGGCCGGCCAAGGAGGGCGCGCCAGGAGAGTCCTACTCCCTTTGGGAGTAGGATTCCCCCCCCCCAATCCTAGTTGGAATAGGATTCCTTGAGGGGGGAAAGAGAGAGAGGGGGGCCGGCCACCTCTCCTAGTCCTAATAGGACTAGGGGAGGGGGGAGGCGCGCGGCCACCTTGGGCTGCCCCTTTATCCTTTCCACTAAAGCCCACTAAGGCCCATATAGCTCCCGGGGGGTTCCGGCAACCTCCTGGTACTCCGGTAAAATCCCGATTTCACCCGGAACACTTCCGATATCCAAACATAGGCTTCCAATATATCAATCTTTATGTCTCGACCATTTTGAGACTCCTCGTCATGTCCATGATCACATCCGGGTCTCCGAACAACCTTCGGTACATCAAAATGCATAAACTCATAATAACTGTCATCGTAATGTTAAGCGTGCGGACCCTACGGTTCGAGAATAATGTAGACATGACCGAGACACGTCTCCGGTCAATAACCAATAGGGGGACCTAGATGCCCATATTGGCTCCTACATATTCTACGAAGATCTTTATCAGTCAGACCGCATAACAACATACGTTGTTCCCTTTGTCATCGGTATGTTACTTGCCCGAGATTCGATCGTCGGTATCCAATACCTAGTTCAATCTCGTGACCGGCAAGTCTCTTTACTCGTTCCGTAATACATCATCCCGCAACTAACTCATTAGTTGCAATGCTTGCAAGGCTTATGTGATGTGCATTACCGAGAGGGCCCAGAGATACCTCTCCGACAATCGGAGTGACAAATCCTATTCTCGAAATACGCCAACCCAACATCTCCCATTGGAGACACCTGTAGAGCTCCTTTATAATCACCCATTTAGATTGTGAAGTTTGGTAGCACACAAAGTGTTCCTCTGGCAAATGGGAGTTGCATAATCTCATAGTCATAGGAACATGTATAAGTCATGAAGAAAGCAATAGCAACATACTAAACGATCGGGTGCTAAGCTAATGGAATGGGTCATGTCAATCCGATCATTCAACTAATGATGTGACCTCGTTAATCAAATAACAACACTTTGTTCATGGTCAGGAAACATAACCATCTTTGATTAACGAGCTAGTCAAGTAGAGGCATACTAGTGACACTAAGTTTGTCTATGTATTCAAACATGTATTATGTTTCCGGTTAATACAATTCTAGCATGAATAATTGTTGGGTTTCGTAGTAATTTCAAAAAATTTCCTACGCACACGTAAGATCATGTGATGCACAGCAACGAGGGGAGAGTATTGTCTACGTACCCAACGCAGACCGACTGCGGAAGCGATGACACGACGTAGAGGAAGTAGTCGTACGTCTTCTCGATCCAACCGATCAAGCACCGAAACTACGGCACCTCCGAGTTCGAGCACACGTTCAGCTCGATGACGATCCCCGGACTCCGATCCAGCAAAGTGTCGGGGAAGAGTTCCGTCAGCACGACGGCGTGGTGACGATCTTGATGAACTACAGCAGCAGGGCTTCGCCTAAACTCCGCTACAGTATTATCGAGGAATATGGTGGCAGGGGGCACCGCACACGGCTAAGGAATCGATCACGTGGATCAACTTGTGTCAACTTGTCTGTTTAGAGGTGCCCCTACCTCCGTATATAAAGGAGGAGAGGAGGGGAGGCTGGCCGGCCAAGGGGGGGAGGCGCAGGAGAGTCCTACTCCCTCTGGGAGTAGGATTCCCCCTCCAATCCTAGTCCAACTAGGATTCCTTGGAGGGGAAAAGAGGAGGAGGGGGCCGGCCACCTCTCCTAGTCCTAATAGGACTAGGGGAAGGGGGGGGGCGCAGCCCATCTAGGGCAGCCCCTTCTCTTTTCCACTAAGGCCCACTATGGCCCAAATCGCTCCCGGGGGATTCTGGTAACCCTCTCGGTATTCCGGTAAAATCCCGATTTCACCCGGAACACTTCCGATATCCAAATATAGGCTTCCAATATATCAATCTTTACGTCTCGACCATTTCGAGACTCCTCGTCATGTCCGTGATCACATCCGGGACTCCGAACAACCTTCGGTACATCAAAATGCATAAACTCATAATATAACTGTCATCGTAACCTTAAGCGTGCGGACCCTACGGGTTCGAGAACAATGTAGACATGACCGAGACACGTCTCCGGTCAATAACCAATAGCGGGACCTGGATGCCCATATTGGCTCCTACATATTCTACGAAGATCTTTTATCGGTCAGACCGCATAACAACATACGTTGTTCCCTTTGTCATCGGTATGTTACTTGCCCGAGATTCGATCATCGGTATCCAATACCTAGTTCAATCTCGTTACTGGCAAGTCTCTTTACTCGTTCCGTAATACATCATCTCACAACTAACATATTAGTTGTAATGCTTGCAAGGCTTATGTGATGTGTATTACCGAGAGGGCCCAGAGATACCTCTCCGACAATCGGAGTGACAAATCCTAATCTCGAAATACGCCAACCCAACATCTACCTTTGGAGACACCTGTAATGCTCCTTTATAATCACCCATTTACGTTGTGACGTTTGGTAGCACCCAAAGTGTTCCTCCGGCAAACGGGAGTTGCATAATCTCATAGTCATAGGAACATGTATAAGTCATGAAGAAAGCAATAGCAACATACTAAACGATCGGGTGCTAAGCTAATGGAATGGGTCATGTCAATCAGATCATTCACCTAATGATGTGACCTCGTTAATCAAATAACAACTTATTTGTCTATGGTTAGGAAACATAACCATCTTTGATTAACGAGCTAGTCAAGTAGAGGCATACTAGTGACACTCTGTTTGTCTATGTATTCACACATGTATTATGTTTCCGGTTAATACAATTCTAGCATGAATAATAAACATTTACCATGAAATAAGGAAATAAATAATAACTTTATTATTTCCTCTAGGGCATATTTCCTTCAGTCTCCCACTTGCACTAGAGTCAATAATCTAGTTCACATCGCCATGTGATTTAATAGCAATAGTTCACATCACCTTGTGATTAACACCCATAGTTCACATCAATATGTGATCAACACCCAAAGGGTTTACTAGATTCAGTAATCTAGTTCACATCGCTATGTGATTAACACCCAAGGAGTATTAAGGTGTGATCATGTTTTGCTTGTGAGAGAACTTTAGTCAACGGGTCTGTCACATTCAGATCCGTAAGTATTTTTGCAAATATTTATGTCAACAATGCTCTGCATGGAGCTACTCTAGCTAATTGCTCCCACTTTCAATATGTATCCAGATCGAGACTTAGAGTCATCTGGATAAGTGTAAAAGTTTGCACTGATGTAACTTTTACAACAAACTCTTTTATCACCTCCATAATCGAGAAACATCTCCTTAGTCCTTACTAAGGATATTCTTGACCAATGTCCAGTGATCTACTCCTAGATCACTATTGTACTCCCTTGCCAAATACAGAGCAAGGTATACAATAGGTCTGGTACAAAGCATAGCATACTTTATAGAACCTATGACTGAGGCATAGGGAATGACTTTTCATTCTCTTTCTATTTTCTGCTGTGGTCGGGATTTGAGTCTTACTCAATTTCATACCTTTGCAACACAGGCAAGAACTCTTTCTTTAACTGTTCCATTTTGAACTATTTCAAAATCTTGCCAAGGTATGTACTCATTGAAAATCTTATCAAGTGTCTTGATCTATCTTTATAGATCTTGATACTCAATATGTAAGCAGCTTCACCGAGGTCTTTCTTTGAAAAAACTCCTTTCAAAACACTCCTTTATGCTTTGCAGAATAATTCTACATTATTTCCGATCAATAATATGTCATTCACATATACTTATCAGAAATGTTGTAGTGCTCCCACTCACTTTCTTGTAAATACAGGCTTCACCACAAGTCTGTATAAAACTCTATGCTTTGATCACACTATCAAAACGTTTATTCCAACTCCGAAAGGCTTGCACCAGTCCATAAATGGATCGCTGGAGCTTGCACACTCTGTTAGCTCCCTTTGGATCGAAAAAACCTTCCGGTTGCATCATATACAACTCTTCTTCCAGAAATCCATTCAGGAATGCAGTTTTGACATCCATCTGCCAAATTTCATAATCATAAAATGCGGCAATTGCTAACATGATTCGGACGGACTTAAGCATCGCTACGGGTGAGAAGGTCTCATCGTAGTCAATCCCTTGAACTTGCCGAAAACCTTTTGCGACAAGTCGAGCTTTGTAGACAGTAACATTACCATCAGCGTCAGTCTTCTTCTTAAAGATCCATTTATTCTCAATTGCTTGCCGATCATCGGGCAAGTCAACCAAAGTCCATACTTTGTTCTCATACATGGATCCCATCTCAGATTTCATGGCTTCAAGCCACTTTGCGGAATCTGGGCTCACCATCGCTTCTTCATAGTTCGTAGGTTCATCATGATCTAGTAGCATGACTTCCAGAACAGGATTACCGTACCATTCTGGCGCGGATCTTACTCTGGTTGATCTACGAGGTTCAGTAGTATCTTGATCTGAAGTTTCATGATCATTATCATTGGTTTCCTCACTAACTGGTGTAGGTGTCACTGAAACGGTTTTCTTTGATGAACTACTTTCCAGTAAGGGAGCAGGTACAGTTACCTCGTCAAGTTCTACTTTCCTCCCACTCACTTCTTTCGAGAGAAACTCCTTCTCTAGAAATGATCCATTTTTAGCAACGAATATCTTGCCTCCGGATCTGTGATAGAAGGTGTACCCAACAATTTCCTTTGGGTATTCTATGAAGACGCACTTCTCCGATTTGGGTTCGAGCTTATCAGGATGAAACTTTTCCACATAAGCATCGCAGCCCCAAACTTTAAGAAACGACAACTTGGGTTTCTTGCTAAACCACAGTTCATATAGTGTCGTCTCAACGGATTTAGATGGTGCCCTTATAAACGTGAATGCAGCTGTCTTTAATGCATAACCCCAAAATGATAGTGGTAAATCGGTAAGAAACATCATAGATCGCACCATATCTAGTAAAGTACGATTACGACATTCGGACACACCATTACGCTGTGGTGTTCCGGGTGGCGTGAGTTGCGAAACAATTCCACAGTTTTTCAAATGTACACCAAACTCGTAACTCAAATATTCTCCTCCACGATCAGATCGTAGAAACTTTATTTTCTTGTTACGATGATTTTCAACTTCACTCTGAAATTCTTTGAACTTTTCAAATGTTTCAGACTTATGTTTCATTAAGTAGACATACCCATATCTGCTTAAATCATCTGTGAAGGTGAGAAAATAACGATATCCGCCACGAGCCTCAATATTCATTGGACCACATACATCGGTATGTATGATTTCCAACAAATCTGTTGCTCTCTCCATAGAACCGGAGAACGGTGTTTTAGTCATCTTGCCCATGAGGCACGGTTCGCAAGTACCAAGTGATTCATAATCAAGTGATTCCGAAAATCCATCTTTATGGAGTATCTTCATGCGCTTTACACCGATATGACCCAAACGGCAGTGCCACAAATAAGTTGCACTATCATTATTAACTTTGCATCTTTTGGTTTCAATATTATGAATATGTGTATCACTACGATCGAGATCCAATGAACCATTTTCATTGGGTGTGTAACCATATAAGGTTTTATTCATGTAAATAGAACAACATTTTATTCTCTTACTTAAATGAATAACCGTATTGCAATAAACATGATCAAATCATATTCATGTTCAACGCCAACACCAAATAACACTTATTTAGTTTCAACACTAATCCCGAAAGTATAGGGAGTGTGCGATGATCATATGAATCTTGGAACTACTTCCAACACTCATCGTCACTTCCCCTTCAACTAGTCTTTGTTTATTCTGCAACTCCCGTTTCGAGTTTACTAATCTTAGCAACTGAACTAGTATCAAATACTGAGGGGTTGCTATAAACACTAGTAAAGTACACATCAATAACATGTATATCAAATATACTCATGTTCACTTTGCCATCCTTATTATTTGCCAATCACTTGGGGTAGTTCCGCTTCCAGTGACCAGTCCCTTTGCAGTAGAAACACTTAGTCTCAGGCTTAGGACCAGACTTGGGCTTCTTCACTTTGAGCAGCAACTTGCTTGCTGTTCTTCATGAAGTTCCCCTTCTTCCCTCCGCCCTTTTCTTGAAACTAGTGGTCTTGTCAATCATCAACACTTGATGCTCTTTCTTGATTTTTACCTTCGTCGATTTCAATATCACGAAGAGCTCGGGAATCGTTTTCGTCATCCCTTGCATACTATAGTTCATCACGAAGTTCAGTAACATAGTGATGGTGACTAGAGAATTCTGTCAATCACTATCTTATCTGGAAGATTAACTCCCACTTGATTCAAGTGATTGAAGTACTCAGACAATCTGAGCACATGCTCACTAGTTGAGCGATTCTCCTCCATCTTTTAGCTATAGAACTTGTTGGAGATTTCATATCTCTCAACTCGGGTATTTGCTTGAAATACTAACTTCAAATACTGGAACATCTCATATGGTCCATGATGTTCAAAACATCTTTGAAGTCCCGATTCTAAGCCATAAAGCATGGTGCACATAACTATCAAGTAGTCATCATATTGAGCTAGGCAAACGTTCATAACGTTTGCATCTGCTCCTGCAATAGGTCTGTCACCTAGCGGTGCATTAAGGACATAATTCTTCTGTGCAGCAATGAGGATAAACCTCAGATCGCGGATCAAATCCGCATCATTGCTACTACCATTTTTCAACACAATTTTCTCTAGGAACATATCAAAATAAACACAGGGAAGCAACAACGCAAGCTATCGATCTACAACATAATTTGCAAAATACTACCAGGACTAAGTTCATGATAATTTTAAGTTCAATTAATCATATTACTTAAGAACTCCCACTTAGATAGACATCCCTCTAATCTTCTAAGTGATTACGTGATCCAAATCAACTAAACCATGACCGATCATCACGTGAGATGGAGTAGTTTTCAATGGTGAACATCGTTTATGTTGATCATATCTACTATATGATTCGCGCTCGACCTTTCGGTCTCCGTGTTCCGAGGCCATATCTGCATATGCTAGGCTCGTCAAGTTTAACATGAGTATTCTGTGTGTGCAAAAACTGGCTTGCACCCGTTGTAGATGGACGTAGAGCTTATCACACCCGATCATCACGTGGTGTCTGGGCACGACGAACTTTGGCAACGGTGCATACTCAGGGAGAACACTTCTTGATAATTTAGTGAGAGATCATCTTATAATGCTACCGTCAATCAAAGCAAGATAAGATGCATAAAAAGATAAACATCACATGCAATCAATATAAGTGATATGATATGGCCATCATCATCTCGTGCTTGTGATCTCCATCTCCGAAGCACCGTCATGATCACCATCGTCACCGGCGCGACACCTTGATCTCCATCGTAGCATCGTTGTCGTCTCGCCAATCTTATGCTTTCACGACTATCACTACCGTTTAGCAATAAAGTAAAGCATTACATCGCGATTGCATTGCATACAATAAAGCGACAACCATATGGCTCCTGCCAGTTGCCGATAACTCGGTTACAAAACATGATCATCTCATACAATAAAATTTAGCATCATGCCTTGACCATATCACATCACAACATGCCCTGCAAAAACAAGTTAGACGTCCTCTACTTTGTTGTTGCATGTTTTACGTGGCTGCTACGGGCTTAAGTAAGAACCAATCTTACCTACGCATCAAAACCACAATGATAGTTTGTCAAATAGACTCCGTTTTAACCTTCGCAAGGACCGGGCGTAGCCATACTTGGTTCAACTAAAGTTGGAGAGACAGTCGCCCGCAAGCCATCTCTGTGCAAAGCACGTCGAGGGAACCGGTCTCGCGTAAGCGTACGCGTAAGGTTGGTCTGGGTCGTCTCGTCCAACAATACCGCCGAACCAAAATATGACAAGCTGGTAGGCAGTATGACTTGTATCGTCCACAACTCACTTGTGTTCTACTCGTGCAGATAACATCAACATCAATAACCTAGGCTCGGATGCCACTGTTGGGTTTCGTAGTAATTTCAAAAAATTTCCTACGCACACGTAAGATCATGTGATGCACAACAACGAGGGGAGAGTATTGTCTACGTACCCAACGCAGACCGACTGCGGAAGCGATGACACGACGTAGAGGAAGTAGTCGTACGTCTTCTCGATCCAACCGATCAAGCACCGAAACTACGGCACCTCCGAGTTCGAGCACACGTTCAGCTCGATGACGATCCCCGGACTCCGATCCAGCAAAGTGTCGGGGAAGAGTTCCGTCAGCACGACGGCGTGGTGACGATCTTGATGAACTACAGCAGCAGGGCTTCGCCTAAACTCCGCTACAGTATTATCGAGGAATATGGTGGCAGGGGGCACCGCACACGGCTAAGGAATCGATCACGTGGATCAACTTGTGTCAACTTGTCTGTTTAGAGGTGCCCCTGCCTCCGTATATAAAGGAGGAGAGGAGGGGAGGCTGGCCGGCCAAGGGGGGGAGGCGCAGGAGAGTCCTACTCCCTCTGGGAGTAGGATTCCCCCTCCAATCCTAGTCCAACTAGGATTCCTTGGAGGGGAAAAGAGGAGGAGGGGGCCGGCCACCTCTCCTAGTCCTAATAGGACTAGGGGAAGGGGGGGGGGCGCAGCCCATCTAGGGCAGCCCCTTCTCTTTTCCACTAAGGCCCACTATGGCCCAAATAGCTCCCGGGGGGTTCCGGTAACCCTCTCGGTATTCCGGTAAAATCCCGATTTCACCCGGAACACTTCTGATATCCAAATATAGGCTTCCAATATATCAATCTTTACGTCTCGACCATTTCGAGACTCCTCGTCATGTCCGTGATCACATCCGGGACTCCGAACAACCTTCGGTACATCAAAATGCATAAACTCATAATATAACTGTCATCGTAACCTTAAGCGTGCGGACCCTACGGGTTCGAGAACAATGTAGACATGACCGAGACACGTCTCCGGTCAATAACCAATAGCGGGACCTGGATGCCCATATTGGCTCCTACATATTCTACGAAGATCTTTTATCGGTCAGACCGCATAACAACATACGTTGTTCCCTTTGTCATCGGTATGTTACTTGCCCTAGATTCGATCGTCGGTATCCAATACCTAGTTCAATCTCGTTACCGGCAAGTCTCTTTACTCGTTCCGTAATACATCATCTCACAACTAACATATTAGTTGTAATGCTTGCAAGGCTTATGTGATGTGTATTACCGAGAGGGCCCAGAGATACCTCTCCGACAATCGGAGTGACAAATCCTAATCTCGAAATACGCCAACCCAACATCTACCTTTGGAGACACCTGTAATGCTCCTTTATAATCACCCATTTACGTTGTGACGTTTGGTAGCACCCAAAGTGTTCCTCCGGCAAACGGGAGTTGCATAATCTCATAGTCATAGGAACATGTATAAGTCATGAAGAAAGCAATAGCAACATACTAAACGATCGGGTGCTAAGCTAATGGAATGGGTCATGTCAATCAGATCATTCACCTAATGATGTGACCTCGTTAATCAAATAACAACTTATTTGTCTATGGTTAGGAAACATAACCATCTTTGATTAACGAGCTAGTCAAGTAGAGGCATACTAGTGACACTCTGTTTGTCTATGTATTCACACATGTATTATGTTTCCGGTTAATACAGTTCTAGCATGAATAATAAACATTTACCATGAAATAAGGAAATAAATAATAACTTTATTATTGCCTCTAGGGCATATTTCCTTCAATAATAAACATTTATCATGATATAAGGAAATAAATAATAACTTTATTATTGCCTCTAGGGCATATTTGCTTCAGGGGGTCCCAAACTGTGTGTCTAGGCGGATGGTAACAGGAGACAAGGGACACAATGTTTTACCCAGGTTTGGGCCCTCTTGATGTAGGTAAAACCCTACGTCCTGCTTGATTAACATTGATGATATGGGTAGTACAAGAGTAGATCTACCACGAGATCAAGGAGGCTAAACCCTAGAAGCTAGCCTATGGTATGATTGTTGTATGTTGTATCTTGTCCTAGGGACTAAAACCCTCTGGTTTATATAGACACCGGAGAGGGTTAGGGTTACACAAAGTCGGTTACAATGGTAGGAGATCTAAATATCCGCATCACCAAGCTTGCCTTCCACGCCAAGGAAAGTCCCTCCCGGACACGGGACGAAGTCTTCAATCTTGTATCTTCATAGTCCAGGAGTCCGGCTGAAGATATAGTCCGGCTACCCGGACACCCCCTAATCCAGGACTCCCTTAGTAGCCCCTGAACCAGGCTTCAATGACGACGAGTCCGACGCGCAGATTGTCTTCAGCATTGCAAGGCAGGTTCCTCCTCCAAGTACTTCATAAAAGATTTTAAACACTAAGGATAGTGTCCGGCTCTGCAAAATAAGTTTCCACATATTGCCATAGAGAGAATAATATTTACACAAATCTAATCTGCTGAGTATCCCGTAGCGTGACATCACACTACGGCCAAGCCTTTATTCGAATCGTTTTTACTCCCCCACCTCAGCGCATTTTGCGAGGCGGTTTCCTTGGCACGTCTTGTCAAAGCAGAGATTGTGTCCCCTTATTTACGGGATTCTCATCAATACGGACGTGGGTAACCCGACCGCGCCATTTATCACGGCGCTTGGGAGATAAGCGAGTTTTACCAGGCTGGTGGGGACGCTTAACCGCATCCGCCCATATAAGGGGATAAGGATCCACCTTTTTACCTACGCCTTCTTCCTCCTTTGCCTATCCATCTTCCATGCACTCGAGCTCCAGCGCCCAAGCCCGCACTTCCCACCTCAACCTTCTCCAGCCATGTCCAGAGTGGGAGGCAAGTGGATGGTCTCCTCCGTCACGGAGGGCCATATCAAAAAACTGAGGAAAGTCGGATACTTGTCTAGCGACATCGCGCACCGGCTTCCCGAAAAGGGGCAGCTCCTCCCCACCCCAAGGCCCCATGAGAGGGTTGTATTCCTTCCCCACTTCCTCCGTGGACTGGGTTTTCCTCTCCACCCATTCATCCGGGGGCTCATGTTCTACTACGGCCTGGATTTCCATGATCTGGCCCCGAACTTTGTCCTCAACATCTCGGCGTTTATCGTCGTGTGCGAGGCCTTCCTCTGCATCCGCCCCCATTTCAGCCTCTGGCTCAAGACTTTCAACGTCAAGCCAAAGGTGGTGCATGGCAACCAGGCAGAGTGCGGAGGTGCCATGGCGGGCAAGATGGCCAACGTCCTATGGCTCGAGGGCTCCTTTGTGGAGACCCTGAAGGGGTGGCAGTCAGGGTGGTTTTACATCATCGAGCCGCGCGACCCTGAGTGGGTCACAACCCCCGAGTTCCGGTCCGGACCCCCTACGCGGCTCACGTCTTGGAAAGAGACGGGCCTGTCGTGGGGCAACAAAGAAGAAGTAACCGGACTGCAGAAATGCATCCAAACCCTGGTGAACAAGCAGCTCAAGCTTGTCAATGTAGTCCAGGTTATGCTCGTCCATCGGATCCTCCCATGTCAACAACGGGATTTCAATCTGTGGGAGTTCGACCCGACGCAACACCCAACCCTGAGCAGGATCTTCGACACGATGTACGAAGATGCCTGGAGGGTGCTATTCAAAGGCGCCGAGGCTCCCGCATCCGCTTTCGAGGACCGCGGATTCAGCACGCAGCGTCACGCTGGTGAGGTAAGCTATTTTTACCTTTTGTAGGATGTTGGTTTTTCATAGTTTGACTCTATGCGGGATCTAAACTCCCTTTCCTTTGTCAGGATTGGCAGGCGAAGTCCAGACAGATCGACTGTCCGGCCCCTTTGCCCGAAGACCCAGCCAATGCTCATTTAGCAAAGCTGCTGGCTCCGGCACCTTACGTGGTGCCGGAGAAGAAGGCAACAGGGACTCGAAAGAGTTCCCGGCGCTTGGAGGTGTCGGATTCATCATCCGACGAATTTGAGACGCGCTTCTCCCGTGAAAACAAGGAGGAGGAAGAAGAACCCTCTCCCCCTCCAACGGGGGGAGGAAAGAAGAGAAAGGCCGCCCCAATAGGGGAGGCCGAAGGATCCAGGGAAGGGAGGACCCCTCCTCCAGACTACTCCGCCGACGCCGATGACGGCGAAGAGGAGTGGTCACACCGGGCCAAGCGCCCGGCGAGATCGTAAGTTATTCGGATGCCGGAGTAATTTATAGTACTCTTTTATGGCACAGCCTTTCCTTATGTCGAATATGATCATGCAGTCCGCCCAGAGCCGGGCTCGACGAGTCGTCGAGCGGCTCCCTAGATTCGTCGGATGTGAACTCCCTTCCGACGGCTACCTCCCCCCGCCCTACGGACGACGCCGAAGTGTTGTCCCAACAGGTTCCAAGCCAGGAGGAGGTGGTCCTGGAGGCGCCACAAGGCGACCTCCTGGACTCCAGGAGTAAAGGGGACAAGACCCCCCAGGGCTCCAAGTCCGACCTTGAGCCGGACACCGCGCCGGAATCGTCAACGGTTTCGGACCGCGGTAGGCGAACTCCTTCCAAGAGGAGCAAGCCTACTGAGCCGGCGGCCCCTGTCCAATCGGAGGCGCCGGATAATCTGCTGGAGGTGCTTAAAGGCGCCTCCATCGACGAGGAGCACTGCACTATTATGAGTGCGGTGATCCAGAAGGTTCAGTCCGCCAGGAGCGGACTGACTGAAGCTTGTGCCAGCCTTCTAACAGGCTTCGGGATAAGTAAAAAATATGTAAAAATATTACCACATAGACAGTAGCCCCTGATGCTCTGTTTGGCGTTCGGAAAGAAAAGCCGAATAGAGGATCTAATAAATCTCGCAGGAGTCTAACAAAAACTGAGTCAATATGCGTATGCAGGCTTAGCTCCTTGCGACCGCCGCACTGACTGCGGAGGTGGGCACACTGAAGCAGGGCCTCGAGCGGTCCGAGGAAGAGCTCGGCCTTGCCAAGCGGCAACTCGAGGAGAAGGAAGGTAAGAGATACCTTATAGAAAAAATATATAAAAGATGCAATTGCAAAAAATGACAGGATTAACGCGGCTTATTGTAGGGGCCACAACTGAGGTGGCGACCCTCAAGCAGGCGCTATCCGAGGCCGAGAAGAGAGCGGCCACGGAGCGCACCGAGCGGGAGAAATATGAGGCACAGGTTGGCGAGGTGCGGCAAGAGCTCCAGGCTCTCATGAAAAAACATGAGAGCTTGGAGCTTGACTCGAAGACGCGAGCGTCTGAGCTTGTGGCGGCGATTGAAACTACCAAGTCTGCCAAGGCCGAAGCCCAGAAGGCCCTTCAGGAGGTGGATGCAGTGAAGAAAATAGCGGCGGGTAAGGCTTTCTTTATGCAAAGCAAGCATGTGAAAGTGAATTACTTGTTACTTACCCGGATCCGGAGCTCTCCAGGAGCATTTGCAGATTTGCCCCGCAGTGTATTTGATGCCGCCACATTCTACCGAGCCGAAGAAGGCAGCTCGACGGAGAAGGTGTACTGGTCTCAGTATGCTGAGGCCGGACACCCTATGCCCCTGAGCGACCAGCTGAAGCAGCTGGTCGAGCTCCACAAGGTGGCCGAACGGGCCATGAAGGGCCTTATAGTTCGGCTGTGGCTTGGAGAGGCTCTGCCTGGGAGCTACTTCGGACTGGTGCAGCGGCTGGTGGCGTCCTGTCCAAGGCTCGAGGTCATCAAGCGCTCCGTCTGCATCGAAGGTGCCCAAAGGGCCCTTGCCCGCGCTAAGGTGCACTGGGGCAAGCTGGACGGTGAGAAGCTTGTGAAGGACGGGCCACCACCGGGGAAAGAGCATCGCAAACCCGAGAACTATTATAAGGACGTTCTGAAGGGTGCCCGCCTTATGGCGGATGAATGTACCAAGGATGTAATTTTTGAGTGAACTCACTCGTATTGTCCTGTGCGCTGAAAACTTGTTCATATGCGCTAAGCAATGCTTTTTGAATTTAAAATATTACTTTCTGTGCGACTGTTTATCGAAAATTGAGAGATGGCCAGTCGTCGGCTTCTGCCCCCATGCCACTAGTGCTGGGGTGTTCGGGATAAACCTGAGCGCTCTTTTTCCCATGTTTGGGTCCTTCGAGGGAGGCGCTCAGCACAACGAACAAGGCAATCAGACTATAATGCTTGAACACTCTCACTTAGCCATAGAACTCTATAATTTTAAATTTTGGCGAAGCCCCTAGTATTCGGAAGACCGAGTTCGGGGCGCTATCCACGCCTTGGTCGGACAAGCCGACTCCTCTCTCTAAGCGGCATAAGTCTTTAGGGACTCGAAAAACCTCTCGAACAGCGACTGGTCTCTCGCTCCATCATGACAGTCAGTTTTAGCTTTGTCTACTGAGGTGCTCAGCCCAGCTCAACTAGGGCACAATCGCAATAGTTCTCCTAGTGCTACCTTAGCCGATATAGCGGAACATAAGGCACCAAAACATAGGAGCCGGGCAAGCCCAACTATTGACCCAAGACATGATTCAGAGCCGATGCATATAATGCTATAAGTTCGGGGTGCCGCACTTGTGAAAGTGTTCGGACTTTTCGCACCATATTGGGGGGTACTTAAGCCCCTGGTGCATTGGCCGTACCACAGTGTACGGATGCAACATGTCATTAATGAACATATATTTATAAAAAGAGTAATGCAAAAATAGATAAAAGCTAATGTTGCGATCAAAGCAGAACGATACGAATAGCGCGATAAGCAAAAGGTTGGACTATTTAACATGTCCGGTCCAGGGGCAGGCCGCGGAATTGTATGCAAAACAGGTATACTGCTCGTGATAGAGACCACCTGGGAGTTCCATAATGCGGCATGGCTTGTCTGCTTCCCTGGTTCTTGCATCGTTTGTGCGGCAGTTGAATTGCCGAACAGGTCGTCCGAAGTATGGAGTCCTGAAAGTAAGAGAAAATAAAGAAATCGTCAGCCCCTAGTGCGATTTAAGCCGTGTTTCGGGCGTGCCGTGATAGTGCCCCTCCCCCTGTGCCCATGGTATTTCCAGAGCGTAGTTATGTACGCGAAGCACTGGTTTCGCTATATCGCGAGGGCTAGGGTTGGGGCCGCATTGCTACGCCTGCTCAGAACGTGCCAGGCGGTCTTGTTGTAGGTTACTCCGGGCGCGCTTGACAGTGTTCGTCCTTTTAACGGCCGGACTGGATAACTGCCTAAAGAGGCTGCTTTGTACTTCCACTGCGAGGGTCGCCGTGTGCTCCTCCATTCGGAGGGAGCGTTCGGTGTTTCCATTGACCGTGATTACTCCTTGAGGGCCTGGCATCTTGAGCTTAAGGTATGCGTAGTGCGGTACCGCTTTGAACTTTGAAAATGCGGTTCGCCCGAGCAGTGCGTGATAGCCACTGCGGAAAGGGACTGTGTCGAAGGTTAACTCCTCGCTTAGGAAATTATCCGGAGATCCGAAGACCACTTCAAGTGTAACGGAGCCTGTACAGTTGGCCTCTACACCTGGTATGATGCCTTTGAAGGTCGTTTTGGTGGGCTTAATCCTTGAGGGATCTATGCCCATTTTCCGCACTGTATCCTGGTAAAGCAGGTTCAGGCTGCTACCGCCGTCCATAAGGACTCTTGTGAGATGAAATCCGTCAATAATTGGGTCTAGAGCCAATGCGGCGAACCCGCCGTGACGGATGCTAGTGGGGTGGTCCCTTCGATCGAATGTGATCGGGCAGGAGGACCATGGGTTGAACTTTGGGGCGACTGGCTCCACCGCATATACGTCCCTTAACGCACGCTTCCGCTCCCTCTTGGGGATGTGGGTTGCATATATCATGTTCACCGTCCGCACTTGTGGGGGAAAACCCTTCTGTCGACTGTTGTTCGGCGGCCGGGGCTCCTCCTCGTCATCGCTACGCATCCCCTTGTCTCTATTTTCGGCATTTAACTTGCCTGCCTGCTTGAACACCCAACAATCCCTGTTGGTGTGATTGGCTGGTTTTTCGGGGGTGCCATGTATCTGGCACAAGCGGTCGAGTATTCGATCCAAACTGGACGGGCCCTGAATATTTCTTTTGAATGGCTTTTTCCGCTGACCGGATTTGTAGCCTGTGAATCCGGCATTGACTGCCGTATACTCATTGCTGTCGCTGTTAACGTGGCGCTTTTGCTTGTTCCGACGTGACCTGCCACTTTTGTCCTTGGTGTCCAAATTAGCAAGGTTCTTGGTCAAGTTGTTGCTACGAGCCAGCCAGCTGTCTTCTCCCGTGCAAAAGCGGGTCATGAGCGTCGTGAGTGCTGCCTTAGATTTCGGCTTTTCCTGTCCAAGGTGCCGGGCAAGCCACTCGTCACGGATATTATGCTTGAAGGCTGCGAGGGCCTCTGCGTCCGGACAGTCGACTATTTGGTTTTTCTTTGTTAGGAACCGTGTCCAGAATTGTCTAGCCGATTCCTCTGGCTGCTGAATTATGTGGCTTAGGTCATCGGCGTCCGGTGGTCGCACATAGGTACCCTGGAAATTGTCGAGGAATGCGGCTTCCAGGTCCTCCCAAGAACCGATTGATTCTGCCGGCAGGCTGTTAAGCCAATGCCGGGCTGGTCCCTTAAGTTTGAGTGGGAGGTATTTGATGGCGTGTAAATCATCATCGCGGGCCATGTGGATATGAAGGAGATAATCCTCGATCCATACCGCAGGATCTGTTGTGCCATCATATGATTCGATGTTCACAGGTTTGAAACCCTCAGGGATTTTATGATCCATTACTTCATCTGTGAAGCATAGTGGGTGTGTGGCGCCTCTGTATTGGGCTATATCACGACGCAGCTCAAACGAGCTTTGTCTATTGTGTTCAGCCCGGCCGGATTTATTATATCCGGAGTGACGATCACCGTCACGTACCGTGGGGCGCCCGTGCGATCCGTAGATCGACCTTGTTTGCCTCGCCTTGTCCTCCAATATGTCTTGCAGGTCTGGTGCGTTTTCCCGTGCCTTAGTATGTTTTGAGCGGCGCCGGGGCACGGCTTGAGTGGAGGGCCGAGAGGCCTCTCTGTCACGGCCACGAGGTGGCTGGTCGGCCATGTCATGCGCTGGTGATGTAGGTTTATTTGCTTCCTCCTCTAATCGGGGTAGCAGCCTGCGCTTTGGGTATCTCTTGGAGGGGCGTTCGAGTTCATATTCTTCGGCCGCGAGGACTTCAGTCCATCTGTCGGCTAGCAAATCTTGATCAGCTCTAAGCTATTGCTGCTTTTTCTTGAGGCTGCTTGCCGTGGCCATAAGCCTGCGTTTGAAATGCTCTTGTTCGGCGGGATCCTCTGGCACGACAAATTCGTCGTCGTCGAGGCTTGCCTCGTCTTCGGAGGGAGGCATATAATTATCGTCCTCGACCTCTTTGTCTGCCGCTCTATCGTGAGGGCTGGCTTCTCCATCTTCATGTGCTGAATCTTGCTGGAGGGGGTGTTCTTCGGCGCTATCCGGAGTATTATTATCTCCTGTGCCGGAATCACCGTTTTTGCTTTGGCGGGATTTAGAGCGGCGCCGCTGACGCCGGCGCTTGGGCTGTTTCTTAGAGGGGTCATCCCCCGCTGTTCCATCGCCATCTCCTTCTTTTGGGGTATCCACCATGTATATGTCGTACGACGAGGTGGCTTTCCAGTGCCCTATAGGTGCTGGTTCTTGATCGTCTCCTGCATCGGCGTCCATACCGTCGATGTCTTCGGAGTCGAAGTCGAGCATGTCGGTTAAATCATCGACAGTGGCTACGAAGTGGGTGGTGGGTGGGCTTTGAATTTCTTCATCGTTCATATCCCAACCTTGCTGACCGTAGTCCGGCCAGGGCTCTCCTGATAAAGAGAGAGACTTTAGTGACTTCAGAATGTCGCCGAAGGGCGAGTGCTGAAAGATGTCTGCGGTGGTGAACTCCATGATCGGCGCCCAATCGGATTCGATCGGCAGGGGCGCGGAGGGCTCGGAGTCCGGAGAGGAATCCGGCCCCTCGGAGTCATGGGCCTTGCAAAGTGCGGGGCTGGTGTTCGGCTCGATTGCCTTTGGGATCGCAGCCCCCGAGGCGGCGTCCAACCACTCATCCTCGATCGGCGCAGTAGGCTCCAAATTAAGGGTCAGAACCGATGTGTGTGCGGCCCCCAGGGCAGTGTTCGGCGGCAGAGCTAGATCATGCCCATCGTGACAGTGCGGCGCGCTCGGCTGTGGCTCGAATCCGTCGAAGATCAAGTCCCCGCGGACGTCAGCCGTGTAGTTTAAACTTCCAAACTTGACCTGATGGCCAGGGGCGTAGCTTTCGATCTGCTCCAGATGGCCAGGCGAATTGGCCCGCAGTGCGAAGCCGCCGAAGACGAAGATCTGTCGGGGGAGAAAAGTCTCACCCTAGACTGCATCGTTATTGATGATCGGAGGAGCCATCGGGCCTAAAAGCGACGACACTTAGGAACTCTCAATGAAAGCACCAATGTCGGTGTCAAAAAAGGCGGATCTCGGGTAGGGGGTCCCGAACTGTGCGTCTAGGCAGATGGTAACAGGAGACAAGGGACACAATGTTTTACCCAGGTTCGGGCCCTCTTGATGGAGGTAAAACCCTACGTCCTGCTTGATTAATATTGATGATATGGGTAGTACAAGAGTAGATCTACCACGAGATCAAGGAGGCTAAACCCTAGAAGCTAGCCTATGGTATGATTGTTGTATGTTGTATCTTGTCCTACGGACTAAAACCCTCCGGTTTATATAGACACTGAAGAGGGTTAGGGTTACACAAAGTCGGTTACAATGGTAGGAGATCTAAATATCCGCATCGCCAAGCTTGCCTTCCACGCCAAGGAAAGTCCCTCCCGGACACGGGACGAAGTCTTCAATCTTGTATCTTCATAGTCCAGGAGTCCGGCTGAAGATATAGTCCGGCTACCCGGACACCCCCTAATCCAGGACTGCCTCACCCGGTATGTGGTGCATTGCGGTATAAGTCAGACGAGATGACCCTGGTGGTGTTGACGGCGAGCTCCCCAGGAAGAGGGTTCCTGCGAAGGTGATGTGGTATGCTCCTATAATACCACGGTTGAAACGTCTGTTTAGAAACGGAGAGCATGCCAAGTTGATGCGATGGCAAAGTGAGGACCGTAAGAAAGACGGGAAGTTGAGAGCACCCGCTGACGGGTCGCAGTGGAGAAAAATCGAGAGAAAGTACTGGGATGAGTTTGCAAAGGACCCAAGGAACGTATGGTTTGCTTTAAGCGCGGATGGCATTAATCCTTTCGGGGAGCAGAGCAGCAATCACAGCACTTGGCCCGTGACTCTATGTATGTATAACCTTCCTCCTTGGATGTGCATGAAGTGGAAGTTCATTATGATGCCAGTTCTCATCCAAGGCCCTAAGCAACCCGGCAACAACATTGATGTGTACCTAAGGCCATTAGTTGAAGAACTTTTACAGCTGTGGAATAGAAACGGTGTACGTATGTGGGATGAGCACAGACAGGAGGAATTTAACCTAAAGGCATTGCTGTTTGTGACCATCAACGATTGGCCCGCTCTCAGTAACCTTTTAGGATAGACAAACAAAGGATACCACGAATGCACGCACTGTTTAGATGACACTGAAAGTATATGCCTGGACAAATTCAGGAAGAATGTGTACCTGGGCCATCGTCGATTTCTTCTGACCAACCATCAATGTCGAAAGAAAGGCAAGCATTTCAAAGGCGAGGCAGATCATCGGAAGAAGCCCGCCATGCGTATCGGTGATCACGTACTTGCTATGGTCAATGATTTACACATAATCTTTGGAAAGGGTCTCGGCACACTAGCTGTTCTGAATGACGCTAAGGGATACGCACCCATGTGGAAGAAGAAATCTATATTTTTGGACCTACCCTACTGGAAAGACCTACAGGTCCGCTCTTCAATTGACGTGATGCACGTGACGAAGAACCTTTGCGTGAACCTGCTAGGCTTCTTGGGCGTGTATGGAAAGACAAAAGGTACACCTGAGGCACGGGAGGACCTGCAACGTTTGCACGAAAAAGACGGCATGCCTCCGAAGCAGTATGAAGGTCCTACCAGCTACGCTCTTACGAAAGAAGAGAAAGAAATCTTCTTTGAATGCCTGCTCAGTATGAAGGTCCCGACTGGCTTCTCGTCGAATATAAAGGGAATAATAAATATGCCAGAGAAAAAGTTCCAGAACCTAAAGTCTCATGACTGCCACGTGATTATGACGCAACTGCTTCCGGTTGCATTGAGGGGGCTTCTACCGGAAAATGTCCGATTAGCCATTGTGAAGCTATGTGCATTCCTCAATGCAATCTCTCAGAAGGTGATCGATCCAGAAATCGTACCAAGGCTAAGGAGTGATGTGGCGCAATGTCTTGTCAGTTTCGAGCTGGTGTTCCCACCATCCTTCTTTAATATCATGACGCACGTCCTAGTTCATCTAGTCGACAAGATTGTCATTCTGGGGCCCGTATTTCTACACAATATGTTGCCCTTTGAGAGGTTCATGGGAGTCCTAAAGAAATATGTCCATAACCGCGCTAGGCCAGAAGGAAGCATCTCCATGGGCCATCAAACAGAGGATGTCATCGGGTTTTGTGTTGACTTCATTTCTGGCCTTAAGAAGATAGGTCTCCCTAAATCACGGTATGAGGGGAGACTGACTGGAAAAGGCACGCTTGGAAGGGACTCAATAATATGCAGGGACGGATATTCTTGGTCTCAAGCACACTACACAGTTCTACAGAACTCTACCTTGGTGACCCCGTATGTCTATGAACACAAGAACAATTTGCGCTCCAAACACCCGGAGCAGTGCGATGACTGGATTACATGTGAACACATCAGCACTTTCAGCAGTTGGTTGGAAACACGTGTCAGAGGTGACAACACTGTTTGTGATGAGCTGTACTTGTTGTCCAGGGGACCATCTTTGACTGTATTGATTTACAAAGGATACAAGATAAGTGGGAATACTTTTTACACGATTGACCAAGATCAAAAGAGCACCAACCAAAACAGCGGTGTCCGCTTTGATGCAACAACCGAGAGGGGAAAGGACACATATTATGGTTAAATAGTGGACATATGGGAACTTGACTACGGACATGATTTTAAGGTCCCTTTGTTTAAGTGCAAATGGGTCAATCTGTCAGGAGGCGGGGTACAGGTAGACCCACAGTACGGAATGACAACAGTGGATCTGAATAATCTTGGGTACACTGACGAACCATTCGTCCTAGCCGATGATGTGGCACAGGTTATCTATGTGAAGGACATGTCTACCAGACCGAGAAAAAGAAAAGATAAGGAAGCGAATACATCATACGATGAGCCAAAGCGCCACATAGTTCTTTCAGGAAAAAGGGACATCGTGGGAGTGGAGGGCAAGATAGACTTGTCTGAAGATTATGAAAAGTTTCATGAAATTCCTCCCTTCAAAGTCAAGGCTGACCCAAGCATCCTGATAAACGATGAAGATTATCCATGGTTATGGCGCAATAAGCAAATGACACAAGCGAAGAAAAAGTGAAGACTTTCTCCCGCAACTATTATGATGATACCATGCCAACTTTGTATTAGACGAGTATGATACCATTGTCCGTTTTGTACATGCACATGCTATGTGGGTGAAATTATGATACCATGCCAACTTTCAACCTTTTCAGAGTTCATTGGTCCCGGTTCGTCTCGACCTTTTGGTCCCGGTTCTACGCACGAACCAGGACCAATGCGCCTCGCCCCTGGCCCATGACCATTTGTCCCGGTTTGTGCCACAAACCGGGACTAAAGGGTTGGTCCTTGTTGCGGTCAGAGTTTAGTCCCACCTCGCCAACCGAAGGGCGCTCACACCGGTTTATAAGCCCATCCCTCTCTGCCTTGTTGAGCTCCTCTCAAAGTGAAAATAGATGCCCCTATACAGGGAATTTGACCTAAATTCATAGTGAATTTCTCTGAAATTCATAGAAACTTATTATGAATTTAGGTTGAATTTTCTCTATAGGCGCATCTATGTTCATTTTTTAGTAAAGTTAATCACAAACTTGTAATTCACACAAATTTCAAAGAATTCAAATTTTAACTATTCAAATTTGAAAACTAATGGCACTAACAGAAAGTTTATAATTTGTCTAAAACTAATGGCACTAACAGAAAGTTTATAATTTTGCTGACCTAAAAGCAAAAAGAATTAAAAAATAAACCAAAACAAAAGAAAATAAATAATGCAGAAAACAAAACAAAAAAACTGGAAAAAAATAGAAACAATAAGTATTTTGTTTTAAGTAGAAACAAAATAAAATAAATAAAGCAAGAAAGAAAACAAAAAAAATAAAAAAAGTGTTTTCAAAT
>NC_041386.1:613977611-613978383 GCF_002162155.2 Triticum dicoccoides
AACAAAAGAAAATAAATAATGCAGAAAACAAAACAACAAACTGGAAAAAAATAAAAATAGCAACAATAAGTATTTTGTTGTAAGTAGAAACAAAATAAAATAAATAAAGCAACAAAGAAAAAAAACAAAAAAGTGTTTTCAAATTTGAAAACTAATGGCACTAATAGAAAGTTTATAATTTTTCTAAAACTAAAAGCAAAAAGAATTAAAAAATAAAGCAAAAAACAAAAGAAAATAAATAATGCAGAAAACAAAACAAAAAAACTGGAAATAAAAATAAAAATAACAAAAATAAGTATTTTGTTGTAAGTAGAAACAAAATAAAATAAATAAAGCAACAAAGAAAACAAAAAAACAAAAAAGTGCCACCTACTGGGCCCCCACGGCCTGAATCGACTAGAAACCCTACCATGGGCCAGGATTCAGGCCCACGGGAGGCTCAGTAGGCCCACAGGCACACAACGCACTATTAGGCCCGAAAGCCTGCAATTGAGAGGAGGTGGAGAGGGAAGGCGCAGCAGCGCTTATAAACCACTCTCAAGCTCTCTCAGCTAGCGAGGTGGTACTAAACTTTTGACGCGGGGCAGCACAAGGCCTTTGTTCCCGGTTGGTGCCAGCAACCGGGACTAAAGGGGTGCATTGGTCCCGGTTCGTGGCAACAACCGGGACCAATGCCCCCTTATCCCGGTTGGTGCCACCAAACGGGACCAAAGGCCTCTTTTCAGCAGCCCAAAGGGCGGGAAGCGACGGCATTTGGTCCCGTTTGGTGGCA
>NC_041386.1:613979158-614066361 GCF_002162155.2 Triticum dicoccoides
GGGGGGGGGGGTCGATATACCCCCTCCCGATAACTTCTGTTGCAGATATGCCCTAGAGGCAATAATAAATTAGTTATTATTATATTTCCTTGTTCATGATAATCATTTATTATCCATGCTAGAATTGTATTGATAGGAAACTCAGATACATGTGTGGATACATAGACAACACCATGTCCCTAGTAAGCCTCTAGTTGACTAGCTCGTTGATCAATAGATGGTTACGGTTTCCTGAGCATGGACATTGGATATCATTGATAACGGGATCACATCATTAGAAGAATGATGTGATGGACAAGACCCAATCCTAAGCATAGCACAAGATCGTGTAGTTCGCATGCTAAAGCTTTTCTAATGTCAAGTATCATTTCCTTAGACCATGAGATTGTGCAACTCCCGGATACCGTAGGAATACTTTGGGTGTGCCAAACGTCACAATGTAACTGGGTGGCTATAAAGGTGCACTACGGGTATCTCCGAAAGTGTCTGTTGGGTTGGCACAAATCGAGACTGGGATTTGTCACTCCGTGTGACGGAGAGGTATGTCTGGGCCCACTCGGTAGGACATCATCATAATGTGCACAATGTGATCAAGGAGTTTATCACGGGATGATGTGTTACAAAATGAGTAAAGATACTTGCCGGTAACGAGATTGAACAAGGTATCGGGATACCAACGATCGAATCTCGGGCAAGTATCGTACCGCTAGACAAAGGGAATTGTATACGGGATTGATTAATTCCTTGACATCGTGGTTCATCCGATGAGATCATCATGGAGAATGTGGGAGCCAACAGGGGTATCCAGATCCTGCTGTTGGTTATTGACCGGAGAACGTCTCGGTCATGTCAGCATGGTTCCCGAACCCGTAGGGTCTACACACTTAAGGTTCGATGACGCTAGGGTTATAAAGGAAGTTTGTATGTGGTTACCGAATGTTGTTCGGAGTCCCGTATGAGATCCCGGACGTCACGAGGAGTTCCAGAAGGGCCGGAGGTAAAGATTTATATATGGGAAGTCCTGTTTTGGTCACCGAAAAAGTTTCGGGTTTTATCGGTAACGTACCGGGACCACCAGGAGGGTCCCGGGGGTGCACCAAGTGGGGCCACCGGCCCTGGAGGGCTGCATGGTCCAAGTGTGGGAGGGGACCAGCCCCAGGTGGGCTGGTGTGCCCCCCCACAAGGGCCCAAGGCGCCTAAGGGGAGGAGGGGGGGGGCAAACCCTAAGGGCAGATGGGCCTTAGGGCCCATGCCTGGTGCGCCTCCCTCTCCCCTCCACCTGGCCGCCACCCAGATGGGATCTGGGGGCTGCCGCCACCCCTAGGGAGGGAACCCTAGGTGGGGGCGCAGCCCCTCCCCTCCCCCTATATATACTTGAGGTTTGGGCTGCCCAAGACACACGAGTTCCTCTCCTTCTTGGCGCAGCCCTATCCCTCTCTTACTCCTCATATCTCGCGGTGCTTGGCGAAGCCCTGCTGGATCACCACGCTCATCCACCACCACCACGCCGTTGTGCTGCTGCTGGATGGAGTCTTCCTCAACCTCTCACTCTCTCCTTGCTGGATCAAGGCATGGGAGACGTCGTCGGGCTGTACATGTGTTGAACGCGGAGGTGCCGTCCATTCGGCACTAGGATCTCCGGTGATTTGGATCACGACGAGTACGACTCCTTCAACCCCGTTCTCTTGAACGCTTCTGCTTAGCGATCTACAAGGGTATGTAGATGCACTCTTCTTCCCTCGTTGCTGGTTTCTCCATAGATAGATCTTGGTGACACGTAGGAAAATTTTGAATTTCTGCTATGTTCCCCAACAACTTCAACACGAGGGGGGGTCGATATACCCCCTCCCGATAACTTTAACACATGGGGGGGCGATATACCCCCTCCCCGATAACTTCAACACGTGGGGGGGGGGGGGGTCGATATACCCCCTCCCTGATAACATTATTTCCCCGTGTATGTATCTCGTCGTTGTCGGCGTTCTGGGAACGGGGGTCCCCAGACTTGCCTGCCTGCGGCCCGCGGCGTGGCTCAAAGGAGGCCCAGCATGGCCCATCTTCATCAACACAAGACTCAAGACCCTCGCGAGGGGCCAAGCCTCGCGAGGCGGACGACACGGAGCTTCCTCAGGCACGGCCTCGTTAGGTTGGCTCGCGAGGAGGCGGAGAGATCAAGGCAGGGTACCTCGCGAGGTGCCCGTGACGCAAGCCATGACGACTCAGGGAACCAGGCGGGTGCCAGCGCGCACAGCGTCCTTCTTTCCTCTTTGGTGCAAAGGGGGCAAGCGCAGCCGCGGAGTACTGAGGCATCAGGCAAAGGTTGCCGTTTCGGTGCAACGAGACCAAGACCAGGAGGACTACGAGACGGAGGTCACCGTGGAGCCCAAGACAGCGTCATCACCAAAGCTTTGCGCAGGCGAAGACTGCTTTTGTCAGGGTAGTTGATACTTGTTGTCTCCCTTCAAATTAGCCCGCCATTGTTAGCTCCCTTCCCGCTCAATATTTGGGAAGAGGACCAGGGCCTCTATAAATAGGGCCAGCCGCCCACGTAGCAAGGGTTCGAGCTTTTGGTTCGGTTGGCTAGTAAGAGTAGGAGAGAGAGAGAAAGAGAAGGGTGGCTGAACTCCTCCTAGCAGTTCATCACCCTAGCCAAGAACAGACCCTCGCGAGGCTGTTCTTCCTTGTATTGTTCATCATCATCAGCCCCAGGAGGCAATCCACCAACCACACACTGGAGTAGGGTATTACACCACAACGGTGGCCCGAACCAGTATAAATCTTGTGTCCCTTGTGCAGTTCTTTTAGTAGTTTAGTTCTTTGCGAGGCGGGGAGGTAGAAGGCGTAATCTTCGCGCGCACCCCAGTGTTCGAACCTTAAGGGTCTGCCGGAACCTGAAATCTGACATTTGGCGCACCAGGTAGGGGTGCACCGGAATTCCTCGTCCACCGCCCCGTTCTCCTCCGACCGTCGCGTCCATGTCAGACGCTCGTCGGGCCCGCGCCGAGCGCCGGGCCGCCATCGCTTCTCGCATCGCCCAGACGACGCCCGTCGGCGGACGCCCTCGTCGTTCCCCGTCGCCTACCGTCAACGCCGCCACCGGCCTGGCGGGGGGTGAGCAGCAAGCATCGTCTCAGCATCCATCCGTGCGCCAAGATGGCCACACCGCTACTCCATCGCTCGCACCCGCTGGTTCTTTGTCCCGCGAGCTCCGCGCACCCTTGGAGGCTCGAGCTGCGCTCCTTGCGGCAAACGAGCTTCTGCGCTACCGTCCCGTCGACGACGTCTACGAGGAGTGGCTCGACCGCGTCGCTGAGCTTGTCCGCGCCGCGGGGGGCTCTTCCGCGCCGTCCGTTCCGCTGCGCTGCACCCCGCCCCGCGCGGGCAACGAAGCCCCGGAGGCGTACCAGCCGCCTCCTCTCCAAGAAGACGCCATGGCTACAAGACGCGTGGCCCTTGGGCGGAACCCGCTCCGTCAGGCGCCAGCGCAGCAGGAACGGAGCTGCCAAGAAATCCCACGCCCGCAAGGGGCTGCCCGGGCACTCCCTGCTCCGGCACGCCGCGACCCTGCTCCAGCTCCGGCACGCCAAGACCCCGCACTGATCCTAGCTGCAGCGTGTGGGGACCCTCAAGACCAAGCGCTCCACCAGCCGAGGTCTGTCGTGGCCACCACGGGCTGTTGTGCCTACACGACCGAGCTGCGTAGCGTCGCATGGCTAGGCAAATTCAAGCTAGACCTGCCTCCTCGTTACGATGGCACGACTGACCCTGTAGAGTTCCTCCAGCTCTACGAGCTGGGCATCGAAGCTGCCAGCGGGGACGAAATGGTCATGGCGAACTGGTTCCCCATAGCGCTCAACGAAGGAGCCCGAACCTGGCTCCCGAATCTGGCTCCGGGCACGATCTCTTCCTGGGACCAGATGCGCACCCGCTTCATCGCCAACTTCTAAGGTACTCGCGACCGGCCGCCTGCCGTGAGCGACATGCGCCGCATCAAGCAACAACCCGGAGAGACCCTGCAGAAATACATCCAGCGCTTCAACAGCGCGCGCCTCAAGATTCCCAAGGTGTCCGAGGAGGCCATCATCTCGGCCTTCTCCGATGGTGTGCGCGACGTCAAGATGAAGGAGGAGCTGGCGATGCATGAAGACCTGTGCACCTCCCTGGAGCTGTTCAACTTGGCGACCAAGTGCGCCAGGGCTGAGGAGGGACGCCTCTCCCTCCTCGAGCTGCCTGCTGCAGAACCACAGGAGAAGAAGCCCAAGGCCAAGGACGTGAAGCGCAAGGGGGCTGCCGTGCTCGCAGTAGAACCAGACACCAGGCGGGGCAAAGATCTGCCTGAGTCCACTAGGGGCAGCCGGTACTGTGTGTACCACGACCTCCACACCCACAACACCAACGAATGCCAAGAACTCCGCGCCGTGCAAGAAGGAAGGATCGGCCGTCGTCCCGACCGCGCCGATCGGGGCTACGGCCGAGGAGGAGGAAGAAACGCAGGACGCTGGGAAGACCGTGGCCCGCGCCAAGGGTGGCGCGATCAGCCTCGCGAGGACCGCTGGCGAGACCTGCCTCGCGAGGGGGACTGGAGGGATCAGCCTCGTGAGGATCGCCCGCAGGGCAACGCAGGCCTCCCTCCACTGCCGCCTCAACCAAGGAGGAACGAGGACCGCGACCAAGACGAAGGGGCTGGGGGCTTCCAGGAGCCGCGCGCGATCGCCTGCATCCTGGGCGGAGCTCAAGCCCCAGCCTCCCAACGCATCTTCAAGCAGTTTGCCCGCGAGGTGAACGCAGCCCTCCCCAGGCTCGAAGCAACGCGCCCTCTCAGGTGGTCGGCGTGCGCCATCACTTTCAGCTTAGCGGATCAACTCAAGTGTGCAGCCACAGCTGGCGTCCTCCCGATGCTCTACTCCCCAGTCATCAGCAATGTAGTAGTCACCAAGACCCTCATCGATGGTGGGGCAGGGCTCAATGTCCTGTCCGTGGAAACGTTCAACAATCTCCAAGTGCCCTACGAGCAGCTTCAGCCAACCAAGCCCTTCTCCGGAATCACTGACGGCTCCACGGTCCCGATTGGGCAGGTTCGCCTCCCTGTCACCTTCGGGGCACGTGACAACTACCGCACCGAGCTCATCGACTTTGATGTCGCCCACATCCGCCTGCCGTACAACGCCATCCTCGGATACCCAGCGCTGGCCAAGTTCATGGCCTTGACTCACCATGGCTACAACGTCTTCAAGATGCCAGGGAGTGGCGGAGTCATCACGGTGCCCTGTGAAGAGAGGGATGCAGTGTGTTCCCTCGAGCGAGCCTTTCAGGCCGCGTCACTGGAAGACCCGGATCGCGGAAGCAGGAGGCTTCCCGAGACCACCCCCAAGAAGAAGAAGACATTATCCGGACCAGCCCCTCGGGAGGCAGGCCCCTCAGGGCCCGCGTCTGCCTAGGGGAAGCCTCCTTCCATCGCATGGGAAAGTGCGTCCGGCACCCTCCTCAGGCAGGGCTCGGGGGCTCTCCCCTAGAGGGCCACCGACCTGGCCAGGGTCACGAGGGAGGCGCTTGGGCACCACGTGGAGGCGTGCTTCGGAGCACGTTTCCCTTAAGAAGGAGCAAGGCAAGGAAGGTCAGACCCGCAGGAGTTCGTCGACAAAGCCATTCAAGAACTACAGGAATCGAGGATCGTGAGAGGTTGCCGACGTCTGCCGGCTGCAGCTCCCCATCCAGGCGAGGATGGTGGGCTACGCGTTTGCGTCGATGTACCAGGGCTCAACCAAGCCGCTACGATGGAGCGCCTCTGGCCCTCGCTGTTGGGGAACGTAGTAATTTCAAAAAAAATCCTACGCACACGCAAGATCATGGTGATGCATAGCAACGAGAGGGGAGAGTGTGATCTACGTACCCTTGTAGATCGACAACGGAAGCGTTGACACAACGTAGAGGAAGTAGTCGTACGTCTTCATGATCCGACCGATCCAAGCACCGTTACTCCGGCACCTCCGAGTTCTTAGCACACGTACAGCTCGATGACGATCCCCGGGCTCCGATCCAGCAAAGCGTCGGGGAGGAGTTCCGTCAGCACGACGGCATGGTGACGATCTTGATGTTCTACTGTCGCAGGGCTTCGCCTAAGCACCGCTACAATATGACCGAGGTGGAATATGGTGGAAGGGGGCACCGCACACGGCTAAGGAACGATCACGAAGATCAACTTGTGTGTCCTTGGGTGCCCCCTTGCCTCAGTATATAAAGGATGGAGGAGGAGGAGGCCGGCCAAGGCAATAGGTGCGGCCAGGATGTGGAGTCCTACTACGACTCCAAGTCCTAGTAGGAGTCCACCAAGAGGGGAGGAAGGGAGAAGGAAGTGGAGGAGAAGGAAAGGTGGTCGGCCCCCTTTTCCCTAGTCCAATTCGGACCAGAGGGGAGGGGGGCGCAGCAGCCCCTTGGCCCTTTCTCCTCTTTCCCACTAAAGCCCATCAAGGCCCATTGCTTCTCCCGTAACTACCCGGTACTCCAAAAAATACCCGAATCACTCGGAACCTTTCCGATGTCCGAATATAGTCATCCAATATATTGATCTTTACATCTCGACCATTACGAGACTCCTCGTCATGTCCCCGATCTCATCCGGGACTCCGAACTCCTTTGGTACATCAAAACTCATAAACTCATAATATAACTGTCATCGAAACCTTAAGCGTGCGGACACTACGGTTCGAGAACAATGTAGACATGACCGAGACATGTCTCCGGTCAATAACCAATAGCGGGACCTGGATGCCCATATTGGCTCCTACATATTCTACGAAGATCTTTATAGGTCAGAGCGCATAACAACATACGTTGTTCCCTTTGTCATCGGTATGTTACTTGCCCAGATTCGATCGTCGGTATCCAATACCTAGTTCAATCTCGTTACCGGCAAGTCTCTTTACTCGTTCCGTAATACATCATCTCGCAACTAACTCATTAGTTGCAATGCTTGCAAGGCTTAAGTGATGCGCATTACCGAGAGGGCCCAGAGATACCTCTCCGACAATCGGAGTGACAAATCCTAATCTCGAAATACGCCAACCCAACATGTGCCTTTGGAGACACCTGTAGAGCACCTTTATAATCACCCAGTTACGTTGTGACGTTTGGTAGCACACAAAGTGTTCCTCCGGCAAACGGGAGTTGCATAATCTCATAGTCATAGGAACATGTATAAGTCATGAAGAAAGCAATAGCAACATACTAAACGATCGGGTGCTAAGCTAATGGAATGGGTCTTGTCAATCAGATCATTCACTTAATGATGTGATCCCGTTAATCAAATAACAACTCTTTGTTCATGGTTAGGAAACATAACCATCTTTGATTAACGAGCTAGTCAAGTAGAGGCATAGTAGTGACACTCTCTTTGTCTATGTATTCACACATGTATTATGTTTCCGGTTAATACAATTCTAGCATGAATAATAAACATTTATCATGATATAAGGAAATAAATAATAACTTTATTATTGCCTCTAGGGCATATTTCCTTCAGTCTCCCACTTGCACTAGAGTCAATAATCTAGTTCACATCGCCATGTGATTTAACAGCAATAGTTCACATCACCATGTGATTAGCACCCATAGTCCACATCGATATGTGACCAACACCCAAAGGGTTTACTAGAGTCAATAATCTAGTTCACATCGTTTATGTGATTAACACCCAAAGAGTACTAAGGTGTGATCATGTTTTTGCTTGTGAGATAATATTAGTCAACGGGTCTGTCACATATAGATCCGTAAGTATTTTGCGAATTCTATGTCTACAATGCTCTGCATGGAGCTACTCTAGCTAATTGCTCCCACTTTCAATATGTATCTAGATCGAGACTTAGAGTCATCCAGATCTGTGTCAAAACTTGCATCGACGTAACTTTTTACGACGAACCTTTTTGTCATGTCCATAATCGAGAAACATATCCTTATTTCACTAAGGATAATTCTGACCGCTGTCCAGTGATCTACTCCTAGATCACTATCGTACTCCCTTGCTTAATCAGTGCAGGGTATACAATAGATCTGGTATACAGCATGACATACTTTATAGAACCTATGGCCAAGGCATAGGGAATGACTTTCATTCTCTTTATATCTTCTGCCGTGGTCGGGCTTTGAGTCTTACTCAACTTTACACCTTGTAATACAGGCAAGAACTCTTTCTTTGACTGCTCCATTTTGAACTACTTCAAAATCTTGTCAATGTATGTACTCATTGAAAAAACTTATCAAGTGTCTTGATCTATCTCTATAGATCTTGGAGCTCAATATGTAAGCAGCTTTACCGAAGTCTTTCTTTGAAAAACTCCTTTCAAACACTCCTTTATGCTTTACAGAAAAATTCTATATTATTTCCGATCAACAATATGTCATTCACATATACTTATCAAAAATGCTGTAGTGCTCCCACTCACTTTCTTGCAAATACAGGCTTCACCGCAAATCTGTATAAAACTATATGCTTTGATCAACTCATCAAAGCGTATATTCCAACTCCGAGATGCTTGCACTAGTCCACAGATGGATCGCTGGAGCTTGCACATTTTGTTAGCACCTTTCGGATTGACAAAACCTTCTGGTTGCATCATATACAACTCTTCTTTAATAAATCCATTAAGGAATGCAGTTTTGTTTATCCATTTGCCAGATTTCATAAAATGCAGCAATTACTAACATGATTCGGACAGACTCAAGCATAGATACGAGTGAGAAGCTCTCATCGTAGTCAACACCTTGAACTTGTCGAAAACCCTTTTGCAACAATTCTAGCTTTGTAGATAGTAACACTACTATCAGCGTCCATCTTCCTCTTGAAGATCCATTTATTCTCAATTGCTTGCCGATCATCGGGCAAGTCAACCAAAGTCCAAACTTTGTTCTCATACATGGATCATATCTCAGATTTCATGGCCTCAAACCATTTCGCGGAATCTGGGCTCATCATCGCTTCCTCATAGTTTGTAGGTTCGTCATGGTCAAGTAACATGACCTCCAGAACAGGATTACCGTTCCACTTTGGTGCGGATCTCAATCTGGTTTACCTACGAGGTTCGGTAGTAACTTGATCTGAAGTTACATGATCATCATCATTAGCTTCCTCACTAATTGGTGTAGGAGTCACAGGAACAAATTTCTGTGATGAACTACTTTCCAATAAAGGAGAAGGTACAATTACCTTATCAAGTTTTCTACTTTCCTCCCACTCACTTCTTTCAAGAGAAACTCCTTCTCTGGAAAGGATCCATTCTCAGCAACGAATATTTTGCCTTCGGATCTGTGATAGAAGGTGTACCCAACATTTTCTTTAGGGTATCCTATGAAGACGCACTTTTCCGATTTGGGTTTGAGCTTATCAGGATGAAACTTTTTCACATAAGCATCACAACCCCAAACTTTAAGAAACGACAACTTTGGTTTCTTGCCAAACCACAGTTCATAAGGCGTCGTCTCAATGGATTTTGATGGTGCCCTATTTAACGTGAATGCAGCTGTCTCTAATGCATAACCCCAAAACGATAGTGGTAGATCGGTAAGATACATCATAGATTGCACTATATCCAATAAAGTATGGTTATGACGTTCGGACACACCATTATGTTGTGGTGTTTCAGGTGGCGTGAGTAGTGAAACTATTTTACATTGTTTTAACTGAAGACCAAACTCTTAACTCAAATATTTTACCTCTGCGATCCTATCGTAGAAACTTTTATTTTCTTGTCACGATGATTTTCCACTTCACTCTGAAATTCTTTGAACTGTACAAATGTTTCAGACTTATGTTTCATCAAGTAGATATCCCCATATCTGCTCAAATCATTTTGTGAAGGTCAGAAAATAATGATACCTGTTGTAAGCCTTAATATTCATCGGACCACATACATCAGTATGTATGATTTCCAACAAATCTGTTGCTTGTTTCATTGTTCCGGAGAACGGCGTTTTAGTCATCTTGCCCATAAGGCATGGTTCGCAAGCATCAAGTGATTCATAATCAAGTGATTCCAAAATCCCATCAGCATGGAGTTTCTTCATGCGCTTTACACCAATATGACCTAAACGGCAGTGCTACAAATAAGTTGCACTATCATTATTAACTTTGCATCTTTTGGTTTCAAAATTATGATTATGTGTATTACTATGATCGAGATCCAACAAACTATTTTCATTGGGTGTGTAACCATATATGGTTTTATTCATGTAAACAGAACAACAATTTATTCTCTTACTTAAATGAATAACCGTATTACAATAAACATGATCAAATCATATTCATGCTCAAGCAAACACCAAATAACACTTATTCAGGTTCAACACTAATCCCAAAAGTATAGTGAGTGTGCGATGATGATCATATCAATCTTGGAACCACTTCCAACACACATCGTCACTTCACCCTTAACTAGTCTCTGTTTATTCTGCAACTCCCGTTTCGAGTTACTAATCTTAGCAACTGAACTATTATCAAATACTGAGGGGTTGCTATAAACACTAGTACACATCAATAACATGTATATCAAATACACTTATGTTTACTTTGCCATCCTTCTTATCTGCCAATCACTTGGGGTAGTTCCGCTTCCAGTGACCAGTCCCTTTGCAGTAGAAGCACTTAGTCTCAGGCTTAGTATCAGACTTGGGCTTCTTCACTTGAGCAGCAACTTGCTTGCTGTTCTTCTTGAAGTTCCCCTTCTTCCCTTTGCCCTTTTCTTGAAACTAGTGGTCTTGTCAACCATCAACACTTGATGTTTTTCTTGATTTCTACCTTCGTTGATTTCAGCATCACGAAGAGCTTGGGAGTTGTTTCCGTTATCCCTTGCATATTATAGTTCATCACGAAGTTCTACTAACTTGGTCATGGTGACTAGAGAATTCTGTCAATCACTATCTTATCTGGAAGATTAACTCCCACTTGATTCAAGCGATTGCAGTACCCAGACAATCTGAGCACATGCTCACTAGTTGAGCGATTCTCCTCCATCTTTTAGCTATAGAACTTGTTGGAGACTTCATATCTCTCAACTCGGGTATTTGCTTGAAATATTAACTTCAACTCCTGGAACATCTCATATGGTCCATGACGTTCAAAACGTCTTTGAAGTCCCGATTCTAAGCCATTAAGCATGGTGCACTAAACTATCAAGTAGTCATCATATTGAGCTAGTCAAACGTTCATAACGTCTGCATCTGCTCCTGCAATAGGTCTGTTACCTAGCGGTGCATCAAGGACATAATTTTTCTGTGCAGCAATGAGGATAAACCTCAGATCACGGATACAATCCGCATCATTGCTACTAACATCTTTCAACACAATTTTCTCTAGGAACATATCAAAATAAACACAGGGAAGGAACAACGCGAGCTATTGATCTACAACATAATTTGCAAAATACTACCAGGACTAAGTTCATGATAAATTTAAGTTCAATTTAATCATATTATTTAAAAACTTCCACTTAGATAGACATCCCTCTAATCCTCTAAGTGATCACGTGATCCAACTCAACTAAACCATGTCCGATCATCACGTGAGATGGAGTAGTTTCATTGGTGAACATCACTATGTTGATCATATCTACTATATGATTCACGCTCGACCTTTCGGTCTCCGTGTTCCGAGGCCATATCTGTATATGCTTGGCTCGTCAAGTATAACCTGAGTATTCCGCGTGTGCAACTGTTTTGCACCCGTTGTATTTGAACGTTGAGCCTATCACACCCGATCATCACGTGGTGTCTCAGCACGAAGAACTTTCGCAATGGTGCATACTCAAGGAGAACACTTCTTGATAATTTAGTGAGAGATCATCTTATAATGCTACCGTCAATCAAAGCAAGATAAGTTGCATAAAAGATAAACATCACATGCAATCAATATGAGTGATATGATATGGCCATCATCATCTTGTGCCTGTGATCTCCATCTCCGAAGCACCGTCATGATCACCACCGTCACCGGCGCGACACCTTGATCTCCATCATAGCATCGTTGTCATCTCGCCAATCTTATGCTTCCACGACTATCGCTACCGCTTAGTGATAAAGTAAAGCATTACAGCGCGATTGCATTGCATACAATAAAGCGACAACCATATGGCTCCTGCCAGTTGCCGATAACTCGGTTACAAAACATGATCATCTCATACAATAAAATTTAGCATCATGTCTTGACCATATCACATCACAACATGCCCTGCAAAAACAAGTTAGACGTCCTCTACTTTGTTGTTGCAAGTTTTACGTGGCTGCTACGGGCTTTAAGCAAGAACCAATCTTACCTACGCATCAAAACCACAACGATAGTTTGTCAAGTTGGTGTTGTTTTAACCTTCGCAAGGACCGGGCGTAGCCACACTCGGTTCAACTAAAGTTGGAGAAACTGTCACCCGCAAGCCACCTCTGTGCAAAGCACGTCGGGAGAACCGGTCTCGCATAAGCGTACGCGTAATGTTGGTCCGGGCCGCTTCGTCCAACAATACCGCCGAACCAAAGTATGACATGCTGGTAAGCAGTATGACTTATATCGCCCAAAACTCACTTGTGTTCTACTCGTGCATATAACATCAACACATAAAACCTAGGCTCTGATACCACTGTTGGGGAACGTAGTAATTTCAAAAAATTTGCTACGCACACGCAAGATCATGGTGATGCATAGTAACGAGAGGGGAGAGTGTGATCTACGTACCCTTGTAGATCGACAACGGAAGCGTTGACACAACATAGAGGAAGTAGTCGTACGTCTTCACGATCCGACCGATCCAAGCACCGTTACTCCGGCACCTCCGAGTTCTTAGCACACGTACAGCTCAATGACGATCCCCGGGCTCCGATCCAGCAAAGCGTCGGGGAGGAGTTCCGTCAGCACGACGGCGTGGTGACGATCTTGATGTTCTACTGTCGCAGGGCTTCGCCTAAGCACCGCTACAATATGACCAAGGTGGAATATGGTGGAAGGGGGCACCGCACACGGCTAAGGAACGATCACGAAGATCAACTTGTGTGTCCTAGGGTGCCCCCTTGCCTCAGTATATAAAGGATGGAGGAGGAGGAGGCCGGCCAAGGCAATAGGTGCGGCCAGGATGTGGAGTCCTACTACGACTCCAAGTCCTAGTAGGAGTCCACCAAGAGGGGAGGAAGGGAGAAGGAAGTGGAGGAGAAGGAAAGGTGGCCGGCACCCTTTCCCCTAGTCCAATTCGGACCAGAGGGGAGGGGGGGCCGCAGCAGCCCCTTGGCCCTTTCTCCTCTTTCCCACTAAAGCCCATCAAGGCCCATTGCTTCTCCCGTAACTACCCGGTACTCCGAAAAATACCCGAATCACTCGGAACCTTTCCGATGTCCGAATATAGTCGTCCAATATATCGATCTTTATTTCTCGACCATTTCGAGACTCCTCGTCATGTCCCCGATCTCATCCGGGACTCCGAACTCCTTCGGTACATCAAAACTCATGAACTCATAATATAACTGTCATCGAAACCTTAAGCGTGCGGACCCTACGGTTCGAGAACAATGTAGACATGACCAAGACACGTCTCCGGTCAATAACCAATAGCGGGACCTAGATGCCCATATTGGCTCCTACATATTCTACGAAGATTTTTATCGGTCAGACCGCATAACAATATACGTTGTTCCCTTTGTCATCGGTATGTTACTTGCCCGAGATTTGATCGTCGGTATCCAATACCTAGTTCAATCTCGTTACCGACAAGTCTCTTTACTCGTTCCGTAATACATCATCTCGCAACTAACTCATTAGTTGCAATGCTTGCAAGGCTTAACTGATGTGCATTACCGAGAGGGCCCAGAGATACCTCTCCGACAATCGGAGTGACAAATCCTAATCTCGAAATACGCCAACCCAACATGTACCTTTGGAGACACCTGTAGAGCACCTTTATAATCACCCAGTTATGTTGTGACGTTTGGTAGCACACAAAGTGTTCCTCCGGCAAACGGGAGTTGCATAATCTCATAGTCATAGGAACATGTATAAGTCATGAAGAAAGCAATAGCAACATACTAAACGATCGGGTGCTAAGCTAATGGAATGGGTCTTGTCAATTAGATCATTCACTTAATGATGTGATCCCGTTAATCAAATAACAACTCTTTGTTCATGGTTAGGAAACATAACCATCTTTGATTAACGAGCTAGTCAAGTAGAGGCATACTAGTGACACTCTGTTTGTCTATGTATTCACACATGTATTATGTTTCCGGTTAATACAATTCTAGCATGAATAATAAACATTTATCATGATATAAGGAAATAAATAATAACTTTATTATTGCCTCTAGGGCATATTTCCTTCACTCGCGAGTGGGGTGCTGACGGGGTCCGCCCCACAGCTACGTTCGAATGCCTTACGGCCTGCCGAGCGTGGTTGCTGAGCACCAGCGCCTCATGAGGGGCATCATGGAGGTTCAAGAAGACAGGCGTTCCGCAGCCCTGGCGGAGATGGAGATGATTCGTGAAGAGCTACCAGTGCCTCCGGAGCCTCCCGAGGCCCTTGGCCTGGGGGCTCGTGAGGACCGGCTTCCGCGGCCTCCCGAGTCTGCTGCACCAACACCCCTTCACCCTCGACACCCTCAGGTGACATCTTACCAATTTCATTTCCAGCTGAGAGCGCCCTCCCAGGTCCGCATCGTTCCCAGGCCGTGTGGGTCCGTCCCTGTGGTATGTATCCCTTTTACTTTCATGTCATTAGCTTGCCTTGTTGGGGGCGCCCCTCGGGCCGCATTATCCCCAAGTCGCTTGGGCCAGGCCCAGCGGCATGTATCTCCCTTGCGTTATTTCCAGCTATGCATTCGCCCATCATGCTTGACTGCTTGATGCATGCCCACGGCATCTCTTCTTCTCCATGTCGACCACTTGCACGTTAAAGGGGGGGGGGGTACCTGAGCATCACGACTCAGGGCTCTTACTGGCTCTCCAGCCCTCACCCTCTGGCTATGTCCACGGCATCACGACCTGGCTTACCAGCGACGGCTGAGACAAGCTCGAGGGCCAGGACCCGAGGACGTAGAGTGCCGGCATCTAACCAAGTTTGCAGGAACGCAGCCCAACATAAGGCCCAGTGCTAGGCGCAACCCGCTTAGAGGTAGGGCCTCATGAGTCCCGCGCTGGCTCACGGGTGCCCAGATACACCTCACCTAGCCCTACCGTGCCGGCCACATGTCAGGGCGGGCTGTACACGCCCCGGGGGCTCCTCCCGGAGGGGGCCCCCCTCCCACGTACCAGTGGAAGCACCATGCTCTGCGCTGGCTGACGACATTGCCGAGGAGCGGCTATGCCCGTACACATGCGAAAGCGCTATGCTCCGCGCTGGTGATAAACAACTGAGGGTGGCCCCCTGGCCGCATCAACCTCAGGGAGCCCAGAGCTCAGTGTCTAGCCTCATCACAACTCCTCCCCTCGGGAGCGCCGCGCGAGGGGGCTGGGCACGGGGGCTGCGCCTGGGTCACGCCCGGACGTACGCCACCTAGCCAGGCCCCTCGGGCCTGGTTCGTCGTGCACCTCTCCCCGAGCGGAGCCAAGGTATGAAGGCCGTTTGAGCGTCAAGGGGGACTCCTGAGCATCGCGACTCAAGGGCCTAACTGGTCCCGTAGCCCCTCACTCCTTAGTTTCAAAAGGCTATGCTGGGTGGGCACGCGCGGGGCTGGGCTCTGAAGACGTAGAATGGTGGTCCCACTCGCATCTCACCGAATCACATGTTGTTTGCGCGTCAAGGGGGACTCCTGAGCATCGCGACTCAGGAGCCTAACTGGCTCCGTAGCCCCTCACTCCTTTGGTTCCGTCCTGGTTTCTGGTCGGGGCTAATGCTGGGTGAGGTACGCGCAGAGTCGGGCCCTGCAGACGTAAAACGGAAGGTCCACCTACATCGCACCTCCCTACTTGTTGTTCGTGCGCCAAGGGGGACTCCTGAGCATCGCGACTCAGGAGCCTAACTGGCTCCGTAGCCCCTCGCTCCTTTGGTCCCATCCTGGTTTCCGGTCGGGGCTAATGCTGGGTGAGGTACGCGCGGGGCCGGGCTCTGCCGGCGTAGAACACAAGCAAGTCGGGAAGGAAAGCATAAAATTCAAGGAACTTGAAAGCAAATATTACAGTCCATACTAATTGTCTCAATACCAAACGCAAGTTTAAACGCCTCCCCGAGGCATGATGCATGATGCAGGAATTAAAAGCAGGGTGGGAGCAGTAGCAGAGTGACTTGGCGGCGGTGGAGTAGCGCGGGTGGCCCCGCCTCAAGGAGCAGCATAACCGGAAGCATCTTGCTTTGGCTTCGTGCTGAAGGCCCAGAACTTCCCCAGTAGAGCCTCCGCGCGGCCCTTCATGGCCTCGGCAGCGGCGACAGCACCTTCGCCGCTTACTGGCTCCAGCAGGCTGTCGAGGTCGGCGTTGGGGTCGCAAAGGTAGATGTGGGTGAAGACCCGCGTCAGCGCAGCAGAAGACAAGACACGCGCCTCGGCCTCGGCCGTGGGGCCAAGGCCAAGGGTGACATCCTCAAGGGCACGAACCATGAAGGGAAGCAGCTTGGCGGGGCCGTCCTTGGCGCCGGCCAGCGGGCTCTCCAGGCCATTGTCGTAGAGCATCTTCAGCGAAGCACGAGCCTTCTTCTCCATGTCCGCGAAGGCCACGCGATCCTCGGCAAGAACCTTGGCCTTGCGGGCCAGCTCGACCTTCGTCGCCTCCAGCTCCTCTCCCAGCGCACCCAGGTGGTCGCGGCGCTTCTTGAGCTTGGCCTCCCGGTCCCCGATGGCCGCCTAGCGCGCCTTCATGCCTTCTTCTTGCTCTTGGTGAAGACGAACCTCCTTCGCGAGCTGGTCCCGCAGGCCTTGCAGCTCGTCCTCCAGCGCCTTGCAACGACCGCGGGCTTCAACCACCTCCCCCAGGGCTGCGTCACGAGCAGCCTTCGTCTCAAGGAGGGCCTGCCTATCCTTGTCGCAGGCCGTCGAGGCTTGAACCAGTGCCGCCCGGATTGAGGCGTCGGAGCGAATCCATCCCGAAGCCAGCTCCAAGCGCCCGACCACCAGGCAAGGGTCGGTGCCAAGAAGATCCTGCCGCAGCCGGTCCAGTCCAGTAACAGCATGCTCCAGGACGGCAGGAGGAGTTGGAGAAACAACAGTCGTCAGAACGGAGGAACAAGGCGGCGACGTCAACACCACAGCGTCCTGAAGTGGAGCCTGCTGCACCACATCGGCTATGGTGGCGGCAGTGGGCAAAGGCACCACAGGAGCCGCTTGGGCCACGGGGGCTGAGCTCGCCCCAGCCAGCTCGGCCTGGCCTCGCGAGGACGACCGGGCGGGAGAAGCCCGCGCGCCACGATCACCCTCCTTTGCAGGCGGAGGCGCTGCTGCGGATGGAGCCTCAGGAGCCCCCTTCGGCTTCTTCGCCACGGGCTCCAGCCTATTCAAGAGATGCGAACGTCAAGCCTCAGCAGCAGAACAAGAAATAAAGACAAGGGTCAAGCACTTACGGGTCATCGCCGGAGAGCTCGGGCAGCCTCCGGCCAAACTTGAAGCCCGACAGCCGGCTGGAAGGGTCGACCTCGGAAGCAGAAGGCGCGTCTGCAGACTGCAGCGGGGCAGGGGCAGGCCCACGGGGGATCAGCCTGGCCCTGTCCTTCTTCGGGATCGGGGGCAAGCTCCCGCCGGCCTGCTCATCTTCATCCTCGTCATCATCGCTCGAAGAAAGGCGGAGACTGCGGGGCCTGCGCCAGGGGAGGGGAGCCCTCGACTCTCCATCAGTCGCCTCGGAGTCGGGCCCCTTTTCCCGCTCCTCTTCGTCCTCCTCCTTGCTGGAGTCGCTGAAGGGCACGTCCACCGGTCCCTCGGAAGCTGCCACGGGCACGAGCCCGTCCCCGTTAAGAACGGGCATGGACTTCACCACCCGCTCCCAGTCGTCGCGAAGGAACAAGGGCTTGGGAGCGCCCTCCAGCCTTGCCACCTTGCCCCCGACCAGAGATTGGAGGACCGCGGTCAAATCTTCATCGCTCAAGGCCGTGGGGCTCGGGTGAGGCCTCCACATCGGAGGTGAGTACCACCGGAGTGGAGCCAGCTGGTGCTCCAGGAACTCCCTCAGCATCAACGCACCAGATCGAGCACAACTTTGGTAAAGAGACGAGGCCCGAAGAAAAAGTTGAGCTCGGATGAAAGGTTTGAGATCATAGCAATCGCGCGCGACAGCCAACCGATTGAACCCATCCAGACAAAAAACACATTTGTTGCTTAGTGCGGGGTTCTAGTTAGGGATAATATCCCGATCAGCATCCAGCAATGGTTAAAGCTGGCTAAAGAAGACCCTGAGGTGTCTTATGTCAATGATATGCAGAAAAATGATCTTTGGACTAAGCTAAAGTCAAATTTCACCCTACCGCCAGAGGATGATACGTAGAAGCCAGTTAAAGAGCAATTAATCAAGTCTTTTGCACTTAAGAAGATGGCAGACCTATTCAGGAAGTGGAAGAATGACCTGAAAAGGTTTGTCGACAAAGAAGAGACACCAGAATTCAAGGGCAAATATGAGAAGATCAGAGAACACTGGCCCGCATTTGTGGCCCACAAGACACCGAAAAAGAGTAAGAAGATGTCGGCGACAAACAAGCAAAATGCTGCGAAGAAGAAGCATCACCATCGCACGGGGTCAGGTGGCTACCTCAAAGCCCGGCCTAAGTGGGCCAAGGCTGAGAATGATCTGCTTGATAAAGGGATCGAACCAGAGACAATGAACTGGCCAGACCGTTGCCGGACTTGGTTCTTTGGGGCTGGCGGAACCTTGGACCCTGTATCAGGGAAGTGCATTTGGACGGACGAGCAAATGGGAATACCAGTCAAGAGGCTTCAACACTATATCGATGCAGCGCAGCAAGGGAAGTTCGTTCCAGACAGAGAGAACGACGAGCTCATAGTGGCCCTCGGGAATCCTGAGCACCCTGGACGGACACGAGGCACGCCAGGCCCCGTTCTGTGGAAGGCTGGTTTTCTAGATGCAGGCGGTTACAAATGCCAGGAGAGGGAAAAAAGTGCAGCAGACCCAACTGCAGGCGCTGCACGCAAGGGTACAAGCGATAGAGGAACGAGAAGCAAATCGCAGCAAACGAACTGCCGAAGCTACCCCGCCATCTCAGCGGAGAAGCAGCATGGCTTCCACCGAGCTGCTTCAACCGGAGCATGTCTTGACGGCTCCTGCCAGCTATCCCGTGGATGCTATCACGGAGTCTCAAAATTGCTACCTTATGACGCAATGGATGAATTTGAAGGCCAAGGCGGCTGTTGGCTCTGTTTTTCCTACTAAACCCGGCGCAACTTTTCACTACCGGCCGATTCCAGAAGGATATGCTAAGGTGATGGTGGATGAAATAACGGAGGGATTTGAGGACCACCAGCTTGACCACCCTACCGATGAAAGGGAGACTCGGCTGGGTTCTGCTCTGAAGACTCCATGCCTATGGTGGAAGGAGGTCATCAACCTTCCGAACTGGATGCCTCCGCCTCCTCTCGAGTCAGGGCACTCTGCCTCCTCCACCGCCTCCTCCTCCGGTGAGTGACAATCAGGGCACTCGGCCGACTCCTTCTCCGGCGCGTGGCGGCACTCCACCTCCTTCTCCGCCTGCGCCGGCGTGCCCGAGCAGCCAGCCTCCTCCTTCTCCGCCTCGTCAGCAAGGGCGGAAGAGACCCGCCGCCGCTCCGGCTGCTCCGGCGCGTCGTAGTCCTTCTCCTCCGTCTCGTAAGCAAGGAAAGAAGACAGTCGCTCCGTCTGCTCTGCCGTCGTCTAGTAGTACAGCCAGAGGCGGGAGGAAATACAGAGTTGGCCCTTCTCTGAAGACTCCAGAGAAGTTACCATACGAGATGACCCCGGAGGAGAACGCGAAGATCGCGCGAACCGAAGTGAAGGACTGGTTTCAAGGGTTGAAAGCACAGAGACATCCACCTCCGGAGGAGAAGGTAGATCCGGTGAAAGCGAAGCACACTCTGGCTGCCCTAAGAAAACCAACAAAGTCTCCGCCGAAAGGAAACTATGAGCGCATTATTGGAAAGACATTTGTCGAAGCGGAACAGTCGGGAAGTACTGTCAGTGATCAAAGGATAAAAGAACGACGAGCTGGGAAACAAATTGCCCAGCTCGGCGAACAAGCGAACCAATCATGCCCCCCGCTCAAGGTGCCTAGCGACATCGTCGCTAATGATCCGAGGATGGTGCCCGGTTATAGCAATCTTGGAGATTACCTGCCCGACGATGTACATTATGATTTCTTGGAGGTGGAGGCGGTACACAAATTCGAGTACGGGAAGCCTCTCGTCAATGATGAAAGATCTCTATCAACGATGATGCGAAGATTGCATGATTGGTACATGAAAACCTGCAGAGAGTCTAGGGGGAGGAATACTTTGACGCTGAGAGTTAGAGACGAGCATGACCTCGTTGGAATTGAACTGTTGAATTATCCATTTGAGGAGTTCTTCCAGTTTTTCAATCAAAGGGCCCTTGATAAAGCAACAGTCACCTGCTACTGTCTGTAAGTACTACTACTTCTGTCATTAAGTCTCTCTCTATATAGGTCAACTCTTTCATTGCATGTATTTATAATTATCCTCACTATATTATGCAGATTGAAGATCGCCGAATTGAAGAAAAAACAAGTCGGTGATATTGGGTTCATTAACACAAATCTCATAGATGCAACTGAGGTTAAATTTCATGCCGAAGATACCGAGGCCAACTTGCTACGATCATTCAAAATAAATGAAAACAAAGATATAATACTCTTTCCTTACAACTTCAAGTTAGTGTTAATGTCTTGTGCATCTTCGGTTTCCCTTATATATTAGTCCAAGTTATAGTAATGTAATTGATGAGTTATGCATGCGTGCGCAGTTTCCACTATATTCTCCTAGAGATTAAGCTTGAGCAGGGACTAGTAACCGTCTTAGACTCGAGACGAAAAGATCCACAGGAGTATGTGGACATGACTGAAATCCTCGAGAAGTAAGTTAAATCGATCATTATCCACCATATCAACAACTTTGTTCATTTCCTGATATCAAGTAATTGTTTTCTTTTGTCTGGCAGGGTTTGGAGAAAATTCACCAGAAAAGCCCCGGGACTGCCGAAGAAGCTGCAATTTAGATACCCGAAAGTAAGTACTACAGTAGCATGTTCCGCACGTCTCCTAGTGATTCAAGCGCTAGTTTCGTCAATACCATTTGGCATGCTTGCTTATCAGTTTGATTGACCTCTATTTCTTGTAAAGTGGTTGTGGCAGGATCAAGGGAATGATTTCTGTGGATACTACGTTTGGGAGTCCATCCGCTACACGACCTGTGAACGGGGGTACACTGAAGAACAATATGAAGTGCGTAAGCAATAATATTCACAATTTTATTTTATTACCATCATTTGTGTTGAGTTTCATTTATTCATATATATATGTATTGACCCCCTTCTTCAAATTAGATCTTTCGGATGCGAGATGAACTCCTACCACCAGATCGTATGCGAGCAATTCAAGAGGAATTGGCGGCATTCTTCCTTGACCACGTGATCGCTGAAGATGGAGAATACCATGTGGATCATGTGTTCATATATAATTAGGAGATTATATTGTAAGAGATAATTATTGTATATATGTAGCCGGTAGTGTCGGATAGATATACGAGAACTTGTTGTTCGACCAATCTCTTGGAGAAGGAGAGGTGGTCGATATCACTTCTCTCTGTATGCATATATGTTCATGACGATCTTCTGTTTCCTTCGTTTGCTTACTAGCTAGCTAGCGTGTCTAGTCCTCTCTATACGTATGTATAGTACGTAGCGTCGACCAAGCACGGACATAAGAGAGGACACTTCTCTCTATTAATTAGCTAGCTAACACAATATATGAAACACCTAAATTAACCCCCCAAAACCCCCAACCCCCCCCCCCTTTCAAAAAAAAACAAAACCCCCAGCCCCTGAAATGCTGACACGTGGATGCCTATTGGTCCCGGTTGGTGCCACCAACCGGGACCAAAGGCCCTCCTGCCTGGGCTCGGCGCACCGGCCACGTGGAGGCCCATCTGTCCCGGTTCTGGACTGAACCAGGACTAAAGGGCCAGGGCATTAGTAACGACCCTTTAGTCCTGGTTCAGAAACCGGGACAAAAGGCCCTTACCAACCGGCACTAGTGGTGGTTTATCTACTAGTGATACGCCGTCCACAGAGTCCAAGTTACTGCCGCGAACACAAGCCAGAAGAGGTGTTTCCTCCTCCCAGTCTAGTTGGCATGAGTTTGTAAGAGCATCTCCAGCCACGCCCCCAACAAGGCCCCCCAGGCGAGTTTTCGGCCGCCGGTGCCGAAAAATCGGCCCAGTCGCGCTCCTAAGGGCCCATTTTTTGCCGGCTCGGGCCAAAATTGGCGCGGGTGGACCCAACCCGAACCCGGCGCGCTGGGGGCGCTCAGGGGTGCCGGGCGAATCATTTTTGGCACGAAAGAGCCGCGGGCCCTCCTTGCCAACGACTCATCTCTCTTCTTGCCGCTTCGTCGTCCTCATCGCCTCGTTTCCCGCGGTGAATCAATGCCAAAGTTGCCGTGCGCTGCCGCGCCGGTAAGCCTCCTCCATTGATGCCTCACGGGCGGCGTAGTAAAGACCGGACGATGTGCGTCCCCTCGCCCGCCACGAGTACACGCGGCGGCCATGCGTAAGCGCGGCGCCTCCGCTTATATAAGCCGACCCCCAGCGCGCCAGTGACACCCACAGAGTCTCCATTTCTCCCCCTATCTCCCTCTCCTCTCGCCGTCTCCAGATCAAAGCATGGCCGAGCGCTTCCCAGACGACGGCGCAGCGGCGAACGGCTTCGGTCGCCGCCACCTTCACGAGGACGAAGTTCGGCTCCTCTTCAAGGCCGACTACCCGGTCCCGTCGGACATGCGGGTGCCCGGGGCGTGGAGAATCAGCGCTGGCGGGGTCCCAGTGCCACCACCGCCCACCGGAGTGGCGCGGCGTGCAGAGATCGCGCGTATACGCGCCTCCCTACCGCGGGCGGCGAGGGAGGGGCCACACTACGTCCCCGACAGCCCGCTCTGGGAGCCATATTTCCGCTGCCGCCACACCGAGCAGCTCGAGGCCACCAATGGCGTTGTGCCCTCCGGAAGGCTCAACTTCGAGGAGCGGCGCCGATGGTGGGGTGTCGGTGTCAAAACCGGAGGATCTCGGGTAGGGGGTCCCGAATTGTGCGTCAAGGCCGGATGGTAACAGGAGACAAGGGACACGATGTTTTTACCCAGGTTCGGGCCCTCTCGATGGAGGTAATACCCTACTCCTGCTTGATTAATATTGATGATATGGGTAGTACAAGAGTAGATCTACCACGAGATCAAGGAGGCTAAACCCTAGAAGCTAGCCTATGGTATGAATGTTGTGTATGGAGTTGATCGTCCTACGGACTACAACCCTCCGGTTTATATAGACACTGGATAGGGTTAGGGTTACACAGAGTCGGTTACAATGGTAGGAGATCTTGAATATCCGCATCGCCAAGCTTGCCTTCCATGCCAAGGAAAGTCCCATCCGGACACGAGACGAAGTCTTCAATCTTGTATCTTCATAGTCCAGGAGTCCGGCGAAGGTATAGTCCGGCTACCCGAACACCCCCTAATCCAGGAGTCCCTCAGTAGCCCCCGAACTAGGCTTCAATGACGACGAGTCCGGCGCGCAGATTGTCTTCGGCATTGCAAGGCGGGTTCCTCCTCCAAATCCTGTGTACCTGTAGGAATAATGTCTGATTTCTGTAATGTAGCGCTCCTCGGCTTCCACGCCCAATTATGGCTGTCTTCCACGCGTCAAACGAATGCGAAAAGCCGGGGTGTTTTTACATCCACACCCCTAGCCGCACAAACGAGCCGCCTATTTAACGGGATGGGGATTCAGATCCAAACCACATCTTCTCCTCTCCGCGAGTTATCATCAGAGCGCTCCCAGCGAAGGTCCATTCTAACATGGCCAGCCGTCGCAGCTCTTCCCCTCGCCCCTCCGGTCCTAAACCCGGGGACTGGTAGAGTTGCACCATCCCGCATAGCGAGTTAGTGTCGCTTCAGGGCAAGGGATTTCTCCCTCAGGCATACATGGTCCCGGTCCGAGCCAGTCTCGCCACCTACAATGGCGGAAAACAAGCGGAGAGCACCCCCAATCCTTCTAAAGGAGAGCGGGTGTGCCTCATCCCTTATTTAATAAGGGGACTGGGATTCCGAATTCATCCATTTCTCCGCGGGCTTCTGGAGTTCTACGGCCTCCAGCTGCACAATCTCACGCCCGCCTCCGTATTACATATTGCGGGTTTCGTCGCCCTTTGCAAGCTATTTTTAGGCGTTGAGGCTCATTTCGCGTTGTGGAAGAGGTTATTCTGCCTGGTGCCCCGTTCCCAAGAGGGGTCTATATATCAAGTGGGCGGAGCCGAAGTATGGCGCATCGCCGGGACCGGATACCTATCCGGAACCCCAAAGAAGGCGTCCGAGGACTAGCCTTCGGAATGGTTTTACATAGATGACGTCCCGCTACCGGGCCCTATCCGGGTCGGTCTCCCCGAGTTCAACAGTGCTCCATTGAAGAAACACTTGAGCTGGCGTCCGCAGAGCTCTCAGAGAGAAAGCGACAGAGACGTCCTTTACCTAATGGGCCAGATAAGACTGTTGGCTCATTCCGGACTAACCATGATTGGAGTCATGGCCGCATGCATTATGCGGGGGGTGCAGCCGCTTCAATATAGAGGCCACCCCATGTGGGATTTCAACGGGGAGGATGACGCCATGCGTTATGGTCGCAAGGGGCCGGCCTCAGCCGCCGCCCTAGTAAAGATCTCGTCCTCATTGTACAAGGGAGAAAAGGAGGAATTCCTCCACGTCAACCCGCGGGCCGGATTTACTATGTACGATCCTCCAAGTTGGGTAAGTGAACAATTGCGCTTGTCCATTTGTTTTATACTCCCACGGTTAGATATGTAGTCTAACGACTTCAATGCAGGAACTGCGACAGGAGGTAAAGGATATAAGCAGCCGCCCTCCACAGCCCGAGGACCCAGAACGGACCCTCGATCCGGACTCCGAAGAGGATCTGGATATATCGGTGGAGCTTATCGACGGGGTGTTCCAACAGCTAAGCAAGGACAATACCTTGGTAGCCATTACGGCTGATTACCCCGGGTTAATCCCGGCCTCCCAGGTGATAGAAACCAGAGTCTTATTCCCTCGAGAGAGATTCCATTCTCACGTATTCCGGTGTTTCTGACGACAACCGTGTTTCGCAGGGGAGATTTCCGAGGCGGGAGGCCAAACCTGCGGCGGCTAGCCAACGAGGGGTCGCAGGGCCCCGTGGGGCAAAAAGGGATGCAGTCCGGACTGAGATGCCGGCACAAAGGTATGGCGCACCCTTTGTTTCCCTGGTGTTATTCTGTCAGGGCATATTAACGTTTGTGCTATCTTCAGAACGAAGAGACCTCGCCGGACTATATCCGGAGAGGTTGCCAATTGCGCCTCCACCAGCCAGGCTCCAACGTCTGGCCAGGAAGCGGAGGCGAGCACAAGGCGCGCACCGGACGCTCCTCCGACAGAGGATGCGGGCCGGCTGTCTGCCACAAATTCTGAAGTGGAGAGTGCCATGAACCACAGGCGTCGCCGGATAGTTCTGTGCGATGCTTGTTTCTCCCAAGAGGCTTTAGATGCCTTTAATTTGGGAGATGCGTACCTCCGTGCCGCTCAAAATGGTTTAGCCTGAGCCACGGAGCAGTATGTAAAAGACATACGGGTAAAAAAAATTTGGTCAAATATATATATATACCAGTAGCCCCCGAGACTTGAAACAGTTAGAGTAACTGATTTAAGGATCATTTATTATGCAGGTTCTTACTGAGAAGAATACCGCACTGTCCCAGGAGCTGTAAAAGTGCAAGGCCCAACTAGAGGCCGCACTAGCCGCAGCAGGGGAGCCCAAAGAGACCCCCTCAGGTAAGATACACTTCGAAAGATTAGTAAAGTGCGGTTTGGGTGCAAATCTGACAAATCATATTGCAGATGGCGCCGGACTCGATCCGAAAAAGCAACAACTCTTACGCCGGCTAAAGGCCGGTGAGAGTACGTTGACAAAGGTGAGGCGAGAGAAGAATGATCTTCAGGATGCCAACACCAAGCTGAACGTCGAACTTAAAGATGTTCGTGGCCAGCTGTCGGACTCCACGAAGGAGAATCAGCGGCTTCGATGCGGCATATTTAGTAAGTGCTTGAACGAACTTTGAAAAAAAAAGGTTCGGCGAGGAAGTCGATTAACAGAGTAATGTCTGTAAGTGTGCTCACAGGTCGTCCTGCAGAGGAGATGCCCAGTTCTACGGGTGACCTTCTTCCCGAACTCTTACAGCTGCACGAGCGAATTCGGCAGGCGATGCGAGGCGTTGCCCAAGCCTTATGGCCTGCTCACTCCATACCCGAGGGCCTTGGAGATCTTGCGGAGAAGCTGAAGGGAGCTCGGCGGCGCTTCCGGTTGTGGAAGATATCGGCTTGTTGACAAGGCGCTAGGGAGGCCTGGGCCATGGTGAAGACCCGTTTTACGAAGTCTGACCCAAACCACATGGCCGAGGTCGGACCAGTCGGGCCTGACGGGAAGGAGATCCCTGTAAGCTTAGTATACGGCCAAGTAGAGTTGGCCGCGAAGTATTCCCCGCAGGACTGTAAATTAGATAGCCTATTAGATGGTATAGAAGAGGAATACAATCAGTCAGAATGACTATGTAATTTTGAATTGACATGTGTAATGCCTTCTAGCCGGATTGTAGACCGTTTGTCGTTGCCGACCTTTTCACTTCAACCTCGGGACCTGACGGTCCGGAGTGTGTCCGAATACCATGGCGGTTATGTAAGAACCGGGGTATGCGTGGAGACCAGGCGTAGGGGTCATTAGTGCTTTATCAGACAAGTGCCCAACTAGTTATGTTATATTACATGGTTAGTAAGAAACATCTTCCAGAGAGAATAGTTCCGTTAGGGGTTCCTTTCGCTGGAGAGGCATGCCCTAAAGTGCATGTCCGGACTGCGTGAAAAGACGCAGAAAAAACATCTGGGGGCGCATAAAATTAGTAAAAAGATCATCTTTTATTTCACCGACCGAATATTCCCTTAAGAACGCTAGCTTTCGACTTCACCCAGTCTGAGGTACACATCCGGCTGACCCGGCAGTAACAATCACAGAGGTGCTCCCTTTACCGCCTAGCCGAACAATCGGGAACGTAGGGGTAAGCACAGGAGCCAGGCAACCCAGCTTGGCCAAAACTTAAGTCATATCGATGCATATAATGGTGAAGAAAAAGGTACATGCGGAAGTATGACGCATGTGTTGGGCGTGAAGCCCGTATAAATAAGCTTCTGTTAAAGAAGCCCCCAGGTTTAATGAGCGCGAGTGGCGCGTCACTTGATGAGCCTTTAAGGGCTATAAGGGGGAATAGGGGAAGGAGAGAAATGTAAGACAGAAAAATGCAAAAAATGGACAGAGGAAGGAGACGAACACAAAGTCCGGCGCTAGGCATAGAATCTTCGGAGACGAGTGGCGTTCCACGGGTTCGGCTCGAGTCGGTTATCCGACGCATCTCGCAGGCGGTACGCCCCACCAGTCAGGACTTGGTCGATTATGAATGGACCTTCCCACTTGGGCTTGAGTTTGTCATTTTTCTTATCCGGCAGGCGTAGCACTAGTTTGCCAACATTGTAATTTTTGGCCCGTACTTCTCTGCTTTGATATCTTCGGGCCAGTTGTTGATAAAACGCGGAGCGGGCTTTTTCCACGTCGTGCTCCTCCTCCACGGCGTCCAAGTTGTCCTGCCGATCGAGCTCGGCTTCTCTTTCTTCGTACATGCGCACTCTAGGTGAGTCATGAATTATGTCACAGGGCAGAACTGCCTCTGCGCCGTACACCATAAAAAATGGTGTGTATCCGGTGGTGCGATTTGGCGTGGTCTGCAGCCCCCTAGAGCACGGAGTCGAGCTCCTCTACCCAGTGCGTGTTAGATTCCTTGAGGGACCGCACTAGTCTGGGTTTAATGCCGCTCATGATAAGACCATTTGCGCGTTCGACCTGGCCGTTGGTTTGTGGGTGATAGACGGAAGCATAATCGAGCTTGATGCCCATGTTTTTGCACCAGAGTTTTACCTCATCGGCTGTAAAGTTTGTACCGTTATCGGTTATGATGCTATGGGGGACGCCATAACGGTGTACAACCCCGGATATGAAGTCTATCAGAGGTCCGGATTCGGCCGTTTTAACAGGCTTGGCTTCTATCCATTTGGTGAACTTATCCACCATGACCAGTAAGTATTTTTTTCTTATGGGTTCCACCTTTAAGGGGTCCGACCATGTCAAGCCCTAGACCGCAAAATGCCAGGTGATGGGTATAGTTTGGAGTGCGGTGGGTGGCATATGGCTTTGGTTGGCAAAAAGTTGGCAACCAACCAATCGTTGGACTAGGTCCTGAGCGTCTGACCGGGCCGTCGGCCAATAAAAGCCTGTACGGAAAGCCTTGCTAACAAGGGACCGAGCAGCGGCGTGGTGACCACTGAGTCCGGCATGAATTTCAGCCAGAAGGTTCCGCCCTTCCTCTTCGGAGATGCACCTTTGAAGGACTCCGGTAGTGCTTTTCTTATAAAGCTCTCCCTCATGGACTCTATAGCCTTTAGATCGCCGCACTATGCAGCAGGCCTCGTTTTGGTCCTCCGGGAGTTCCTGCCTAGTGAGGTAGGCTAGGAATGGTTCTGTCCACGGGGCGATAACCGCCATTATTACATGGGCTGAAGTTGTAATTTCATTGGCAGGGCCTCCAATTATGTCAGATTGTTCAGCGTCGAGTGGTGCGGCTGGGTCTGGGCTGTTATTTGCGGGTTCCCCCTCCCATGCTACGGATGGCTTGAACAATATTTCCAAAAAGATGTTGGGGGGACTGCATCGCGTTTTGCTCCGATGCGTGCCAGGACGTCCACTGCTTGATTGTTTTCCCGGGCTATATGGTGAAACTACATCCCTTCGAACCGAGCTGACATTTTTAGGACGGCATTGCGGTAAGCTGCCATTTTTGGGTCCTTGGCATCGAAGTCTCCATTTATTTGGGATATCACGAGGTTTGAATCCCCGCGTACCTCCAGGCGCTGGATACCCATGGATATTGCTATCCGGAGACCATGTAGAAGGGCCTCATATTCGGCTGCATTGTTGGAATCCGTGTACATGATCTGGAGCACATACTGGACTGTGTCTCCTGTGGGGGACGTCAGGACGACACCAGCCCCCAGTCCGGCCAACATTTTGGAGCCGTCGAAATGCATAATCCAGTTTGAATATGTGCCGTACTCTTTAGGGAGCTCGGCCTCCGTCCATTCTGCGACGAAGTCGGCCAAAACTTGCGATTTAATAGCTTGCCATGGCTTATAGGTTATATCGAATGGGAGGAGCACGATGGCCCATTTTGCAATCCGGCCCGTTGCGTCGTGGTTGTTGATAATATCGTTGAGTGGTACTTCCGAGGCTACTATTATGGAACACTCTTGAAAGTAGTGTCGTAGCTTCCGGGATGCCATGAATACCGCATATGCAATCTTTTGATAATGCGGGTACCGTGATTTGCATGGAGTGAGGACAGTGGACACGTAGTAGACCGGCCTTTGAAGGGGGAATTTGTGTCCGTTCGTTTCCCGCTCGACAACGAGCACTGCGCTAACAACTTGATGTGTTGCTGCAATGTACAATAACATTGGTTTGCCGGTATTCGGCGCGGCTAGGACTGGATTTGTTGCCAATATGGCTTTTATTTCATCAAGTCCGTCTGTGGCGGCATCCGTCCACTCGAAGTGTTCGGTGCGCTGGAGGAGGTGATAGAGGGGTAGTGCCTTTTCTCCCAAGCGGGAGATGAAGCGGCTTAAAGCCGCCACGCATCTGGTTAGTTTTTGTATTTGTTTGAGGTCCTTTGGGATATCCAATTATGACAAAGCTCGGATCTTGGCTGGATTTGCTTCAATTCCTCTACCGGATACAATGAAGCCCAAGAGCTTTCCGGCTGGAACGCCGAAGACGCATTTTTCCGGGTTGAGCTTGATGTCATATTTTCAGAGGTTATCGAATGTAAGCCTCAAGTCGTCTACTAGAGATTCGACATGTTTTGATTTGACGACCACATCATCCACATACGCCTCCGCTATTTTGCTGATCTGGTTTGCCAGACATGTCTGGATCATGCGCTGATATCTTGCGCCAGCGTTTTTCAGCCCAAAGGGCATTGTGTTGAAGCAGAATGGGCCGTATGGTGTGATCAATGCTGTTGCGTCTTGGTCTGATTCTGCCATCTTGATTTGATGGTAACCGGAGTATGTGTCAAGGAAACACAACGAATCGTGTCCTGCGGTGGCATCGATGATTTGATCGATACGGGGGAGGGGGAAGGGATCCTTTGGGCAAGCCTTGTTAAGGTCTTTGAAATCAACACACAGGCGCCAGGATTTGTCCTTCTTTGGTACCATCACCAGGTTTGCTAGCCAGTCCGGATGTTTTATGTCTCTAATGAATCCGGCCTCCAATAGCTTGGCTAGCTCCTCTCCCATAGCCTGTCTCTTGGGTTCGGAAAAACGCCGAAGGGCTTGTTTGACAGGTTTGAATCCTTTTAGGATATTTAAACTGTGTTCGGACGGCCTGCGTGGGATCCCTGACATGTCTGAAGGGTGCCAGGCAAAAATGTCGCAGTTCTCACGTAGGAACTCTCGCAGTGCGGCGTCTACATCAGGGTTCAGTCGTGCCCCGATGGAAGCTGTTTTATTGGGGTCCGTTGGATGGACCTGGAATTTGACTATTTTGTCGGCTGGCTTGAAGGATGTGGATTTGGATCTCTTGTCGAGTATCACATCATCCCTGTTAACCGTGGAGCGCAGTGCAGTCAGTTCCTCGGCCGCTAAGGCTTCAGATAGTGCCTCAAGGGCTAATGCGTCCGTCTTGTTTTCGGCGCGGAGTGCTATGTCCGGATCACTAACTAGAGTGATAATTCCTTTTAGCCCGGGCATCTTAAGCTTCATGTACCCATAATGGGGTATTGCTTGGAAGATTGTGAATGCTTCCCGCCCTAGTAAAGCGTGATATCCGCTTTTGAACGGGGCCACCTGAAACGTGATTTCCTCAGATCTGTAATTATCCGGCGTGCCGAACACCACATCTAGTGTGATTTTTCCTGTGCAGCACGCTTCCCGACTAGGGATTATTCCTCTAAAGGTTGTGCTGCTTCGCTCGATGCGGTTCCAGTCTATTTCCATTTTTTCAAGGGTTTCCTCATAAATGAGGTTTAGTCCGCTGCCTCCATCCATGAGCACCTTGGTGAGGCGAAAGCCATCCACTATGGGACTGAGGACCAATGCGGCTGGTGCTCGGGCTGTTTGAAATTTAGGTTCATCACTTGCGTTGAAGGTGATAGCAGTGTCGCTCCATGGGTTTATTGTTGCTACTTGATAGACTTCGGCGATGCTGCGGAGTGTTCTTTTTCGCATATTATTTGATGCGAAAGTCTCGAAGACTGTGAGAACGGTACTGGAGTCCTTGGGTGCGGCCTCCAAATTTAAGAGGCCCTCGCCAATTTTGGCCACCTGCCGGAGTATCCAACATGCTCTAAAGCTGTGAGTTGGTGTGGCGTCCTCTATTCTGTGAATTCTACAGGGTCCATCAAGCCACCTTTCCAGTACGGTTCCATGCCCTGTAGAGGGTTTTGGCTTTTTGGTATTTATCCCGGGTGTCCTGTGATGATGCACCCTCTTGGTTCAGACGGGATTACTATTCAAGGCCGGATTATCCCAAAATTTTATTTCGGTTTTCCAGGCACTTTCCATCGCACAGTATTTTTGTACTATGGACGCCAAGTCAGCGAAGCGTGTAATATCATGACGGCTTATGGCGTTAAGGATTCCCTCGTCCGTGCAATTACTGCAGAAAATTGAGATTGCGTCTCCCTCGCGGCAATCCTTTATCCTGTTCATAACCAGGAGGAATCTGGCCCAGTAATGATATACTGTTTCCTCGGGCTTCTGCCTGATTTGGGTGAGATCGCTTACGTTCGGGTGGGCGGGTGTCGTTGAATCTGAAACCTCACCCAATCCAAGATTCGGAGGCCGAAGAGTTTCCTAACTCTGAAGTTCGGATTCTTGGATGTTGTCCAATGAATCTAGCCCGTTGCCTGACCCTAAGCTCAGGTCTTGAGTTACATCCTCCCATCCGCGGGTATCCGTCTTGGAGGGGTCGGGAATTCGGACGTAGCTAGTCCTTAAAATAGATGAAGAGTCGTCGCACTGCGCCTCTACCACGGCAACGTGCTGGGTGACTTGGGAGAGTTAATTGCTCTTAGATCGGGTTTAAGCCCAACCTGGTCGTAATCCGTAGCGACCCCCAGGGCGGCGATGGCGATCCAAGAGCTCGTTTACGGAAGAGAGCTCCATTGGATCTAGCTGCTCGACGAGCTCCGAGCTGACATGTAGGTTGCTTTTGATGACCCGAGATTTATCCCTAAAGTGTTTTGGTGATTGATGACAATGCTTTGGCGGACTAATCGTGTGCCTTGAGTTTCTCAGACGTTTCATCACTAGCCACAAGACGGTTTGGTGCCCCTCAAAGACTATTGAAGACGGTGTTTTTATATCTTTCTTTTTGGTGGATTTGAGTCGTAGGAAAGCCGTACTATTAAGAGGGGGTCCGCGTTAGTAAGGTTCGGGTGGATCATCACATACACGTTTTCTTCCTTGTCTCCACCTTTTCCCTGCACTTTGGAGCATCCTCCGTTTATCCTCTATGCAATTGTCCTGGCTGCTGATATTGGACGTGCGGTAGTACTGCTCCCTGGAGCAGTAGTACCGCAGGCACCTGCGATAGTACCGTACTTCGGCGCGGTAGTACCGTAGGAGCCCATGGTAGTACCGCTCCTCTGGAGCCATAGTACCGTGGCCCCCAGGCCAAGTGCCGCTGCATCGCGGTAGTAGGGGCGGATGTAATTTTTTACATCCACGCCTCCTCGGTAGTACCGCACCTCGTGCGCGGTAGTACCACGGGCGGCCTGGCTCAGCTGCCATGCGGTAGTACCGCTCCTCCAGCTGTAGTACCGTGATGGATTTTTGCATCGTTTGTTTTTCAGCGGAAGTAGGCACATATGTATTTTTATTCATCCGTGCCCTTACCAGTCTAGGACTTTCCTGCCTTGCGGTAGTACCGCAAGGGGGAGCGGTAGTACCGCGCTTGCAGAAGTACCGTTCTCAGCCTCCGTGCTTCGGGCTTGTTCTAGTTTCTGTCGTTGCCGCGGTAGTACCGTGGTCCCTCACGGTAGTACCGCATGGCCTTGCGGTAGTACCTCTTGTCAGGGGCGGTAGAACTGCAAGTCGCGGGCTGGTTAGGTGGATAACGGTTGGATTTTGTCCACAACTATAAAAGGGGTGTCTTCTTCCTCTAGTTGACTACCTCTTCCACCTCTAAGCTCCATTGTTGCTCTAAGCTCCATTCTCGCTTGATCTCACTCCCTAGCCAATCAAACTTGTTGATTTGCTCAGGAGTGGTTGAGAAGGCCCCGATCTACACTTCCACCAAGATAAATTTAATTCCCCCCACTAATCCCTTGCGGATCTTGTTACTCTTGGGTGTTTGAGCACCCTAGATGGTTGAGGTCACCGCGGAGCCATAGTCCATTGTGGTGAAGCTTTGTGGTGTCGTTGGGAGCCTCCAATTAAGTTGTAGAGATTGCCCCAACCTTGTTTGTAAAGGTTCGGTCACCGCCTCCAAGGGCACCAATAGTGGAATCACGACATCTCGCATTGTGTGAGGGCGTGAGGAGAATACGGTGGCCCTAGTGGCTTCTTGGGGAGAATTGTGCCTCCACACCGCTCCAACGGAGACGTACTTCCCCTCAAAGGGAAGGAACTTCGGTAACACATCCTCGTCTTCACCGGCTCCACTCTTGGTTATCTCGCGCTTTTACTTGTGCAAGCTTATTTGTGTTATATCTCTTGCTTGCGTGCGTGCTTATTGTTGTTGCATCATATAGGTTGCTCACCTAGTTGCATATCTAGACAACCTACTTTGATGCAAAGTTTAAATTGGTAAAGAAAAGCTAAAAAAATGTTAGTTGCCTATTCACCCCCCCTCTAGTCAACTATATCGTTCCTTTCAATTGGTATCAGAGCCTCGTCTCTTTATTAAGGACTTTACCATCCGAAGAGTATGGTTGACGTCGTAGACGATGTGGAGGAGCACTCCAGTGCGAATCCGATATCGTCTACGGGAGATGGGGGTACCTCGATCTCACGTGAGGAATTCAATGTGTCATTGGACACATTGAAAACCTCCATGACGACCGAGGTCGAGAGCATGTTTAATAAATTTCTAGAAGGGCTTAAACTTTCCACCGCACCTTTGAAAGTGGGTGATGCCGCTAACAAGGTGACAGATGCTACCTCCGACAAGGGGAAAGATACTAGCAAGAAAGGTCCTTCTTCTAGTGGTAAACACGGCACCAGCATCTTTGCCCATGTGGAACCTCCACTTGTCTATGGTTGACCGATTCCTTCCACTCACTTGAATCATGCCGGCCCGGCCCCTAAGATTGAGAAGAATGTAGATTTTGATTCTTGGGTCTATCATTTTAAGCGTCATTTGAATCATGTGAACACTAACCCTTGGAGAATCATTGAAGAAGGTTTTTATCCGCATGACCGAAGCAACTTCACCCCTAGAGAAGCCGTGGATGATCAATTCAATGAGAATGCTCTCTTCATCATCCAAGAAGCAATCCCGCCCGAAGACCTTCCTCATCTCCGGCCCTACTCCTTGGCCAAAGATGCTTGGCGCCAAGTGGTTTCCCTCTATCAGGGAAGCGCAAGCATTCAACATTGCAACTATAAAGAGGTGCAAGATGAAGCCGATGAGTTTGCAATGAAAGAAGATGAAGAACCTCGTGAGCTTTATCGGAGAGTAACCAAACTCGCGATCTCTCTCCGAGATCATGGAAGTAAGGACACGGATCACAATTGGATCAAGCGCAAATTCCTCAAGGCAATGATGCCCTACCATAAAGCCATGCCCTCCGTCATTCGTCAAAGGCCGGACTTCCACACCTTGTCCTCAAGTGATGTGTTGGATGAGTTCGTTGCTATGAGCATCTTGGACAAGACCGCCGACAATGCGGTACTTCGCTCTCAAAGAGTAAAGAAACCCAACCTTTCTCTAAAGGCCAAGGTTAGTATGGAGGAAGAGGATGAAGAGGAAGAAGAGGAGAGCAACCTCGAAGATACGAAGTATGCCTATCACGAACACATGGCCCTTGCTTCAAGGCAATTTTGGAGCAAGAAGAACTCAAGGCCCAACTTCAACAAGAACAATTCAAGTGGCGCAAAGGGCAAGCAATGAGTGAGGACTTGCTTCAATTGTGGAAATGTGAGCCACTTTGTTGCGGAGTGCCCTTATGAGAAGAGGGAAGACAACGGTGTCAAGCTCATCCGAAAGGACAAGGCCAAGTCTTTCCCCAACAAGAGCAACTTCACCAAGAAGACTCCTCACAAGGCGTTGGTGGTACAAGAAGAGTACAATGAGGATGATGACAATGATGAAGATGGTGAGTCAGTTGCCATGGCCTCCGTTGCCATTGCGACGACTCCACGGGTGTCTCTCTTCGACTCACCCAATGAGAGCATCACCGCCAAGTGCCTCATGGCTAAAGCCATCAACAAGGTAACCCCCAACATCAAAACTACCATCATTAATCATCCTTCTTCGACGGATAGCATTGATGAACATGAGGGAACTAATGTGGAGGAGAATGAGTTTGAGGCCTTTATGGGTAAACTCAAGGGTAAAGCCAAGAAGCACTTCGTTGCTCTCTTGGAACAACTTGGTGAAGCCAATGACATGATCGAGGCTCATGAAGATACCATCTCTAAGATGGAGGGGCATAGTCGAGACTATGCCGATGAAATTTCGGATCTTTCCAATGCTCTTGAGGAAGAGCGTGGTCTTCGTTTGGCTCTTGAGGAGTCACACAACGATGATCATGCTAAATTAAAGAAAGATCTTGATCATGCTCTTGTTGTTTCTCGTGTGCTAAATTCCGAGAAGGCCAAACTTGGGTTTGATCTTGCTAGACTCAAGGACGAGTTTGATATACTTGACTAGGCTCATAAGACCTCGAAAGGTATTCATGCTAGTCTCAAGGAGTCTCATGATCAACTCCAAGTGAAGCTAACTAAGGAGAAAACCATTTTTCCTCATATGGTTTTAATTGATAATGCAAATGCTACCAACCCGTGTTGTGAGCATGTGCATCTTATTGAGGAAAATGCTAAGTTGAAGGAGCAACTTGAGAGAAAGGCCTTGTGTCATGCATACAAGGTTAGAAGAACCTCAACGACCTTTTGAGCAATCAAAAGGAAGTTGTGGCCAAGGAGGGGATTGGTTTCGCACCCAAGCCCAAGAACAAGAAGAAGAATTACAAGACCAAACGACCTCCTCCTCTGAAGCAAACTTTTGTAAAGGAGGGAGAGAGTGCTTCCAAGGAGGAGAAGAACAATGCGAAGGGTGGCGGTGCCAAGAAGGGAAATGCCACCCCTCCAAACAAAGCCGACGACTTTAATCCTTCTTATGTGTTATGCCATGCTAGTGATGGGCATGTTTATGCCAAATTTGTTGGTTCTCCTCATGAATATATTGAATGGTCTATTTGGGTTCCTAAGACCCTTGTTACTAACATCAAAGGAGCCATTACAAAATGGGTACCTAAAACCAAGCATTGATCTCTTGTAGGTGTTTGCTTCCGGTGGGGGATCATGGTTGCTCGATAGTGGAGCTACAAATCATATGACCGGAAGCAAGGACTTGGTGGTGGACGTGCACAAGATTCCATCTATGCCCGCCAATGTCGAGTCGGGTGATGCCTCGTCTTCTAAGGTATTGGGACTCGGCAAGGTTGTCATTTCTCATGATCTCACGATCGAGAAGGTCATGCTTGTTGAGTCCCTTTCATACAATTTACTTTCCGTTCCTCAACTTGCAATCATGGGCTTTGCCACTTTCTTTGATATTGATACCGTGGCCCTCTTGTGAAGCAAGACTCTTAAAGTAGACTTTGTTGGGCATGTCGAGAACGGTCTATATGTGATTAACTTTTCGGAGCGACCCACTAAGACCGCGACATGCCTAATGGCTAAAGTTGACGTGGGATGGCTTTGGCATCGCCGTTTAGCCCATGTCAATATGAGATCTTTGCAAAGTCTTCTCAAGGGGGACCATGTCCGTGGACTAACGAATGTTAGTTTTGCTAAAGATCGTGCTTGAAGTGCTTGTATCGAAAGAAAGCTACATGAGAAGGCTCACCCTCCCACGACTATCATTTACTCGAAGAGGCCTTTGGAGATCCTTCATTTGGATCTCTTTGGGCCTCCATACTTTGATAGTCTTGGGGGTAGGAAGTATTGCTTGGTGATTGTGGATGACTATTCAAGATACACTTGGGTGTACTTCTTCAAGAGGAAGAGCGAGACCCAACAAACCATCATTGACTTTGCAAATGAAGCCCAACATCAACACAATGCAAAGATCTTGACAATAAGAAGTGACAACAACACCGAGTTCAAGAACTACACCTTGGATGAGTTCCTTAGTGATGAGGGGATCAAGCATCAATATTCCACACCTTACACCCCTCAACAAAACGGTGTTGTGGAGAGGAAGAACCGAACGTTGATGGATGCGGCAAGAACCATGATGGCGGAGTTCAAGTCTCCATACAACTTTTGGGCCGAAGCCATCAACACCGCATGTCATGCATCCAATCGGCTCTACCTTCGCAAGAGCTTGAACAAGACTCCATATGAGATACACACCAGTAACAAGCCCAACCTCAAGTACTTTCGGGTGTTTGGGTGTAAGTGTTTCATTCTCAAGAAAGGTTTTCGGTTGTCTAAATTTGAGGCTAGAGCTTATGAGGGCATGTTTGTTGGTTATGCTACAAACTCTCATGCTTACCGTGTCCTCAATAAATCCATGGGACTTATTGAGGAGACATGTAATGTGGAGTTTGATGAGAATAACGGCTCCCAAGTGGAGCAAAGTGGCACTTGTGATGTAGGTGATGAAATTCCTCCTCAAGCCATAAGAAGAATGGGTGTTGGTTTTATCCTACCCATTGAGGAACCCCTTGTGGCCGAAGGAGAAGGACAATGCTCCACTCAAGTGGAACCATCACCAACCCAAGGCCCACACGCTTCCAAAGAACAAAGTGAAGGCCCTCAACCTCATGAACAAGACCAAGGGCAAGATCATGCTCAAGAAGGTGTTGACACACCAAGTGATGCCCAAGGTCAAGTTCTCTCCTCCGAGCAAGTTCAATATCAAGAACAAGCTCAAGACGGAGCTCAAGATGATCAAGTGACCGCTCCTCAACTCACCACCGAGGAGGAATTGGAGCGTCGTGCCGCCAAGATTGCTTCCAAGCTCTCCACCAAGGGTCATCTCATGAAGAACGTACTTGGAAGCATTCAAAAGGGGGTAAGCACTCGTAGACAATTGGCAAACTATTGTGAACATCACTCGTTTGTCTCTTGTGTTGAACCCCAAAAGGTATATGAAGCACTCGAAGATCCGGATTGGCTTAATGTCATGCATGAAGAACTCAACAACTTCGAGTACAACAAGGTGTGGAGATTGGTGCCAAGGCCAACGGGGAACCACAATGTCACCGGAACCAAGTGGATATTCAAGAACAAGTAAGATGCTCATGGGACTATCATTCACAATAAGGCAAGATTGGTGGCACAAGGCTACTCCCAAGTCGAGGGTATCGACTACGGTGAAACCTTTGTTCCCGTTGCTCGCCTTGAATCCATTCGTTTGTTGATTGCTTATGCTTCTCATCACAACTTTAAGTTGCAACAAATGGATGTGAAGAGTGCTTTTATTAATGGTCCCATTAATGAGTTGGTATATGTCAAGCAACCCCCGGTTCGAGGATCCCTACTTTCCCGATCATGTGTGAGGGAGTCCTGGATTAGGGGGTATCCGGACAATCGGACTATAACCTCTGGCCGGACTGTTGGACTATGAAGATACAAGATTGAAGACTTCGTCACGTGTCCGGATGGGACTCTCCTTGGTGTGGAAGCCAAGCTTGGCAATACGGATATGTAGATCTCCTTCCTCGTAACCAACTCTATGTAACCCTAGCCCCCTCCAGTGTCTATATAAACCGGAGGGTTTAGTCCGTAGGACAACGACAATCATACCATAGGCTAGCTTCTAGGGTTTAGCCTCTCTGATCTCGTGGTAGATCACCTCTTGTAATACCCATATCATCAAGATCAATCAAGCAGGAGTAGGGTTTTACCTCCATCGAGAGGGCTCGAACCTGGGTAAAAACATCGTGTCCCTTGTCTCTTGTTACCATCCTCCTAGACGCACAGTTCGGGACCCCCTACCCGAGATCCGCCGGTTTTGACACCGACATTGGTGCTTTCATTGAGAGTTCCTCTGTGTCGTCATCATTAGGCTTGATGACTCCTTCGATCATCAATAGCGACGCAGTCCAGGGTGAAACTTTTCTCCCCGGACAGATCTTCGTATTCGGCGGCTTCGTACTACCGGCCAACTCGCTTGGCCATATGGAGCAGATCGAGAGTTACGCCCCTTGGCACCAGGTCAGGTTTGGAAGCTTAAACTACACGGCCGACATCCGCGGAGACTTGATCTTCAACGGATTTGAGCCCCTGCCGAGTGCGCCGCACTGTCACGATGAGCATGATTTAGCTCTGCCGTCGGACAGTGTTCAGGAGATCGCACCTGCAACCGCTCCGACCTTCAATTCGGAACCAATTGCGCCATCCATGGACGGGTGGCTAGACCCCGCACCAGAGGCCGCAGCCTCAGCGGCGATCGAGCCGAATACCGACCTTACCCTTCATGAGAGCCATGAATCCAAGCTGCCGGATTCTTCTCCGGCCACAGACTCCGAACTGCCTGCGCCCGTGCCAATCGAATCCGACTGGGCGCCGATCATGGAGTTCACCTCCACAGATATCTTTCAGTACTCGCCCTTTGGCGACATACTGAACTCTCTAGGGTCTCTCTCCTTGTTAGGCGAGTCCTGGCCGGACTATGTCCGGCAGGATTGGGATACGGGTGATGAAGAAATTCGCCACCCACCCACCACCCACTTAGTAGCCACTATCGATGATTTAACCGACATGCTCGATTTCGACTCCGAAGACATCGACGGTATGGACGACAATGCAGGAGACAAACAGGAATCACTGCCCACAGGGCACTGGACAGCCACCTCATCAAATTATATATACATGGTGGACACACCCAAAGAAGGCAATGGCGACAGGACAGTGGGGGATGACCCCTCCAAGAAGCAGCCCAAGCGCTGACGTCAGCGGCGCCGCTCTAAGTCTCGCTAAAGCAAAAGCGGTGATACCGGCACAGGAGATAATAACACCCTGGACAGTGCTGAAGACAATGACAACTCCCTCCAGCAAGATTCAGCGCAGGAGGATGGAGAAGCCAACCCTTCGGAGAGAGCGGCAGATAGAGAGGTAGAGGATGATTACATGCCTCCCTCCGAAGACGAGGCAAGCCTCGACGACGACGAATTTGTCGTGCCTGAGGATCCCGTCGAGCAAGAGCGCTTCAAGCGCCGGCTTATGGCCACGGCGAATAGCCATAAGAAAAAGCAACAATAACTTAGAGCTTATCAAGACTTGCTAGCTGACAGATGGACTGAAGTCCTTGCGGCCGAGGAATATGAACTCGAACGCCCCTCCAAGAGTTACCCAAAGCACAGGCTGCTACCCCGATTAGAGGAGGAAGCCTCAAAACCTACATCCCCAGCGTATGACGCGGCTGATCGGCCACCTCGTGGCTGCGACAGAGAGGCATTTCAGCCAAAAGCTCAGGCCGCACCCCGACGCCACTCAAAGAAAAATGTCAAGGCACGGGGAAATACGCTAGACCTGCGAGACGTATTGGAGGACAAAGCAAAGCAAGCAAGATCAATCTACGGATCGCGAGGGCGCCCCACTACGAGAGACGATAACCGTCACGCCGGATACAGTAAAAGTAAATCCGGCCAGGCCGAACACAGCAGACAAGACTCATTCGAGCTGCGTCGTGATATAGCCCAGTACAGAGGCGCCGCACACCCCCTATGCTTCACAGATGAGGTAATGGATCATCAAATCCCAGAGGGTTTCAAACCCGTAAATATCGAATCATACGATGGTACAACAGATCCTGCGGTATGGATTGAGGACTACCTCCTGCATATCCACATGGCCCGTGGTGACGATCTACACGCCATCAAATACCTCCCACTCAAGCTTAAAGGACCAGCTCGGCATTGGCTCAACAGCCTGCCAGCAGAATCCACTGGCTGCTGGGAAGACCTGGAAGCCGCATTCCTCGACAACTTCTAGGGAACTTATGTGCGACCACCAGATGCCGATGACTTGAGCCACATAATTCAGCAGCCAGAGGAATCGGCCAGGCAATTCTGGACACGGTTCCTAACCAAGAAAAATCAAATCGTCGACTGTCCGGATGCAGAGGCCCTAGCAGCTTTTAAGCATAACATTCGCGACGAGTGGCTCGCCCGGCACCTTGGCCAGGAAAAGCCGAAATCTATGGCAGCCCTCACGACACTAATGAACCACTTTTGCGCGGGAGAGGACAGCTGGCTGGCTCGTAGCAATAACATATCAAAGAACCCTGGTACTTCGGACACCAAGGATAGCAATGGCAGGTCACGTCGCAACAAACATAAGCGCCGCATTAACAGTGACAATACAGAGGATACGGCAGTCAATGCCGGATTCAGAGGCTCTAAGCCCGGTCAGCGGAAAAAGCCATTCAAAAGAAGTACTCCGGGCCCGTCTAGTTTGGACCGTATAGTCGATCGCTCGTGCCAAATACACGGCACCCCCGACAAGCCAGCCAACCACACCAACAGGGGTTGTTGGGTGTTCAAGCAGGCCGGCAAGCGAAATGCCGAAAACAAGGACAAGGGGCTGCATAGCGATGACGAGGAGGAGCCCCGACCGCCGAACACCGGAGGACAGAAGAGGTTCCCCCCACAAGTGCAGATGATGATCATGATATACGCAACCCACATCCCCAAGAAGGAGCGGAAGCGTGCGCTAAGGGACGTATACGCGTTGGAGCCAGTCACCCCAAAGTTCAACCCATGGTCCTCCTGTCCGATCACTTTCGATCGCAGGGACCATCCCACTAGTATCTGCCATGGCGGATTCGCCGCATTGGTCCTAGACCCAATCATCGACGGATTTCACCTCACTCGAGTCCTTATGGACGGCGGCAGCAGCCTGAACCTGCTTTATCAGGACACAATGCGCAAAATGGGTATAGATCCCTCAAGGATTAAACCCACAAAAACGACCTTTAAAGGCGTCATACCAGGTGTAGAGGCCCATTGTACAGGCTCAGTCACACTAGAAGTGGTCTTCGGATCCCCGGATAACTTCCGAAGCGAGGAGTTAATCTTCGATATAGTCTCGTTCCGCAGCGGCTATCATGCACTGCTCGGGCGAACGGCATTTGCAAGATTCAATGCGGTACCACACTATGCATACCTCAAGCTCAAGATGCCAGGACCTCGGGGGGTCATCATAGTCAAATGGAAACACAGAGCGCTGTCTCCGAACGGAGGAGCACACTGCGGCCCTCGCAGCAGAAGCACAAAGCAGCCTCTCAGGGCAATTCTCCAGTCCGGTGATCAAACGCCCGGACGCCGTCAAGCGCGCCCGGAGTAATCTGCAACAAGACCGCCTGGCACGTTCCGAGCTCGCATAGCAATGCGGCCCCTACCCCAGCCCCAGCCAAACGGTGAAACCCGTGCCACGCGTACATAATTACGCATTGAAAATACCATGGGCATAGGGGGAGGGGCACGACTACGGCACGCCCCAAAACGTGGTTCAACCGCACTAGGGGCTCCCTACTTTTTTTTCTCTCTTTCAGGACTTTACTCTCTGGAAGCCCTGTTCGGCAGTATAATTGCCGAACACACGATACAACAACCAGGGAGGCAGAAAGCTACGTCGCACCATGGAACTCCCAGGTGGTCTCTATAACGAGCGAAATTCCTGCTTTAAATACCATTCCGCAGCTTGCCCTTGGAGGGGACATGTCAAATAGTCCTATTTTTTGCTTATCGCACTACTTGTATCGTTCTGCTCTAAGCCACCTTCTTTGAATAAACAGTGCATATCACTAGTCTATTACTACATTCTCTATTCCTTCCCTTTTTATGCATATATGTTCCTTCATGACATCCAGCAACCGTACACTCTGGTACGGCCAATACGCCAGGGGCTTAAGTACCCCATAATACGGCGTGAGAAGTCCGAACACTTTCAAAAGTGCGGCACCCCGACTTATAGCACTATATTCATCAGCTCTGAATCTTGTCTTGGGTCAATAGTTGGGTTTGCCCGGCTCTCATGTTTTGGTACCTTACGTTCCGCTATATCGGCTAATGTAGCACTGGGAGAACTACTGCGATTGTGCCCCAGTTCATCTGGGCTAAGCACCTCAGTAGAGAAAGCTAAAACTGACTATCATGATAAGGCGAGAGCTGGTCGCTATTCGAGAGGTCTCGAGTCCCTAAAGACTTATGCCGCTTAGAGCGAGGAGTCGGCTTTGTCCGGCTTAGGCGTCTATAGCGCCCCAAACTCAGTCTTCCGAATACTAGGGGCTTCACCAAAATTTAAAATTGTAGACTTCTATGGCTAAGTGAGAGTGATAAAGCATTATTGTCCGATTGCATTGTTCGTTGCGCTGAACACCTCCCTCGAAGGACCCAAAAATGGGAAAAAGAGTGCTAAGATTTATCCCGAACACCCCAGCACTCGTGGCATGGGGGCAGAAGCCGACGACTAGCCATCTCTCAGATTTGATAAACAGCCGCACAGAAGGTAATATTTTAAATTCAAACAAGCGTTGCATAGCGCATATGAAACAAGTTTTCATAAATACAGGATCACACGAGCAAGTTCACTCAAAAATTACATCTTTGGGACACTCATCCGCCACAAGGCGGGCACCCTTCAGGATGCCCTCCTAGTACATTTCAGGGTGGCGATGCTCCTTGCCCTGCGGCGGTCCCTCCTTCACCAGCTTCTCAGCGTCCATCTTGCCCTAGTTTACTTTAACACGGGCAAGCGCCCTGCGAGCACCCCGAAGCGCTTGATGACCTCAAGCCAAGGACATGCATCCACAAGCTACCTCACCAGCCCAAAGTAGCTCCCTGGCATGGCCTCTCCAGGCCACAGCCGGACTATAAGACCCTTCATGGCCTGTTCGGCCGCCTTATGGAGCTCGACCAATTGCTTCAGCTGGTCGCTTAAGGGCACCGGGTGTTGTTGAGGATATAACCGCTAAGGGTAAACTGGCCAGGAGGGGCCAGTTCACCTTTAGCTATACCGAAGCCCAAGACAACCCAGAGGATGGCGCTTTACGGATGAAGCTTAGTGGCCCAAAGTCCACGGGCGATTTAGGGCCCATGGTGGTAAACCGCCATGCTTGTATAAACTTGTATTATAAGAAAGAAAGGAAGAGACCAAGGTTGGCACTTGTATAAGTCAGCCTAGGACTCTGTAAACCGGCCGGGGTCCTCCTGTGTATATAAAGGGGTGACCCGGCGGCGGTTTAGAGACAGAAAACAACAACTCGAGGCTCAGGCTAGCGTATTCGCTCCCTGCGCATCGAAACCCAATCAATCCCATCACAACTAGACACAATTTTAGAGTTATTAAACATGCCCTAAGCACAATTTTAGAGTTATTAAACATGCAAAGCAAGGTCACCATGTTTTTTACTAGGCATTTTTCCACCCCATTTACATATAAAGTTAATTAAAATCCGAGTTACGGTTATTTAGTTATGAATTAAAGCATTTTAACATGGCATAGGAGCAAATATAACCAAACAGCATTTTAAACATTTTAAACATGGATGAAAATGACATATTATGAAACTAGATGCAATTCTAAGCATTTTTCATATATAAGTTATTTGCAAATGATGCATGGTTGAGAAGTTATTAAATGCATGAAGTTAAGGGACTTTTCTGAAAAACTGCAGAACCTGGGATAATAGCTAAATTCGCAGAGCCTAAAAAAATAGATACTGGGCCGGATCTGCTGCCCCAACAACAGGAAAAAAAGGTGGGGCGCCAGGGGTGTTCTCACCATGGGTCAAGCCCAGTCGGTGAGGAGAGGGGCTGGCAAGGGAGGCACTGGGCCGGCTAGATCTGGGAAGCCCACTGACGGTCGCTCGCAGCCGCAGCGCGGTCAACGGGGGATAATCCTATTGGCCGCTCGTTGCGGCAAACTGCCGGCGCTTCGCACACAGCGAGCGACCGAGCGATGCTTTTGGGCCGGCCCACTTACGTACATAGCATACAAACTGCCCACTCCGGTTTTATGAACCTTCTAGAAGGTTCCATGAACAGGTTTTTTTTCCTTTAATTGGTTTTCCACTTTCCTGATTGTTTTTTCGTTTTCTGTTTCTTTTTCATTTTTTCTTTTTTGTTACCTTTTCTTTTTCAAGTTTATTTTTCTTTTTCAGAACATGTTTGTAGTTTTACAAAAAAATAGGATTTTCTTTGTTATTTCTTTTTCTTTTCTTCTTTTTTTTCTTCAAAAAAATCGAAAAGTTGAAATTTTGTTCATGTTTTCAAAAAATGTTCAGCTTTTGAAAAAATGTTCTGAAAATTCAAAAATTGTTCTCGTTACACAAAAAAGTTCAAAACTTTCATAATTCAAAAAATGTAGCAGATTTCAATATTTTGTTCACATATTGAAAAAATGTTCGCGCTTCCAAATTTGTTCGGGATTTTTCAAAATTGTTCTTCGTTTCAAAATTTGTTCTCAAGATTCAAAAATTGTTCGCGCTTCCAAATTTGTTCGGGATATTTCAAAATTTGTTCTCAAAATTCAAAGAATGTCCGTGGTTGAAAAAATAGTTGGCGCTTCCAAATTTTTCTCAAGATTCAAAAAATGTCCGTGGTAGAAAAAATAGTTGGCGCTTCCAAATTTGTTCTCAAAATTCAAAAAATATTCATGCTTTAAAAAATTGTTCGCGCTTCCAAATTTGTTCGGGATATTTCAAAATTGTTCTTCATTTCAAAATTTGTTCTAAAGATTCAAAAAATGTCCGTGGTTGAAAAAATAGTTGGCGCTTCCTAATTTGTTCTCAAGATTCAAAATCGTTCATGCTTTAAAAAATATGTTCACAAATTCCAAAAATGTTCATGTCTTCGAAAAATGTTTTGGGAAATTCGAAATGTTTGGATTTTCAATTCTATTCTGTTTTACAAAAAAGTGTTCGCAAATTCGAAAAATGTTCTCGTATTCAATTAATTTGTCCATTAATAATGAAATTACGAAAATGTTCTAATTTTAAAATTATTGTTCACAAATTTTGAAGTGTTCGCGTTAAACAAAATGTTCGCAATTTCAGTTTTCTTCCTTTTTTATTCCAAACAAATGTTTTCGGTTTCATACAATGTTCTAATTTTTAAAATTTCGTTCACAAATTATAAAATGGTTGCGTTTTAGAAAATATTTACTTTTTGCCAAAAGAATTCACGTTTGAATTTTTTTTAAGTATAGCCTTCGTCGCGGTTTATAGTTCATATTTGTTGGGCTACCTTTTTTGACACGAAATCTTAGAAACTATAGTGGTTGACAGGTGCCTCGCTCACACCTTGGTTCATCGTAATTTTGCGTATTCAGATTTTATGTTTTCTTGCTACTGTTAATTTCTTTAGGTTCGCGCTGCCAATTTATCTTAAGAAGTAGCTAGTTGGGGCGGCTAGCTCATCAATAGGAAGTCTCGGGTTCGATTCCAGTGCCCCTTTTTCCTTTTTCGCGATTTTTAACCTACGAATGTGGGGCACCCGTAATATGGGCCGGCCCAGCCAAGCTGCTTGTGTGCGAAATGCCGACTGCTTGCCGCAGCGAGCGTCCAATAGGAGTTCCCGTCAACGGGTATGAGCAGGCGAGCTGCTGCTCGTTTCTGAAGAATAGAAACAGCTTCACGCCCCTCGCGATGCAGGAGATGACGGCAGGGGGGGAACCATGCGACGGGGTCGGTAGGAATCGGCGGAAACGGGCAGATCGAGGCGCGGATCTGATCTGCGGGACCCTATCTCCGGTGATGGTGGCACCGGCTGGTGGTGATGGCTCGCCGGCGTCATGGACTCGAGGCGGCCGGGTGTTGGTGGTCCTGGTTCCCTGCTGGAAGCAAGAGAAGGAGAGAGAGAGAGAGGGATTAGAGCAGAGGAGGGAGTAGAAGGCAGAAAAGGAGAAGAAGGGCGCAGGTGAGGGCGATGGCCTGGTCATCGGCGCGAGCAGCGGCGATGGCGAGCAGGGGAAAAACATGGCATTGGGATTTGGCGGGGCGACGAAGAGGAGCAGCAATGGACAGGCGTGGCTCCTGCAGAGGGACTTGGCGCAGCGGGAACCCATCTCCGGCGGGGTTTACTGGAGTCGAGGGGGAAGGGAACGCGCGACGGCTCCAGCAAGCCATGATTGCCGGCGACGACAGGGTTGGGCGGAGATGAGGGCACAGAGGAGCTCCACTCCTCTGGATCGAAGAGGGAGGAGGAGGCGCCCGAGCTTCTGGTCCGGCAGGTTGTTGTCAAGGCAGGGGCGAAGCGGAGCTGCTGGATCGGCGACTGGACTCCGGCGAGTCGCCCATGGATCGGGACGAGGAGGAAGCGGTCTCGGGCGCAGATGCAAAAGAGCACAGGCGCAGGCGACGGGGTCACAGAGGGAAGAGCGAGTGGGAGGAGCTCCCTCTCGATCCCAGATCGAGTGAGCGAGGAGGCTCTCGATCGAGGCGGCGGGGCTCTTTGGTGGCTTCGAACCGAAGAGCTCGGGCTCGAGCTCTGGTTGGTGGGTGAAGGAATGGGAGGATAAGGGGATCCCGAGGTGGGGGGTTTGAGTGTGGCGGCGGCGAGAAGGAATGATGGGACATCTCTCCTTGATTTTAGGGTTGCCTCGATATTTATATAGCAGGTGGATTAAATTAGGGGCTATCTGGTCCCTTCGATCGTAATTGGACGGACGGGAAAAATAAGTTAGATAGCCCAAGGAGAAAAATGGAGACGTTTTGTAGATGTTTGGGGATGATCCGGATCCAACGGTAGCGACAGTCCGGGTCGGGTCCGGGGCAGTTTTCGGACGCGCGCGCGAGGGGGGTTGGCCGGGCTCAGAAATGGAGGTGGCGGCGGCGGCTGGAAGGTGGAGATGGCTGGCTGATGATTGGGACACGGATTTCGAGGAGGAGGAAGGAGAAGGCCCAAAATGGCATGGAGGGGGTCTATATAAGGTAAGGGGGCTAGGGTTAGGGGGTTTGAGGCCGTTCCGGAGCCGTTCGATCTCGATCGGACGACCCGGAGCGGAGGGGGGTTAGATAGGTGGGCTAGGTGGGTTGTGAAAAGAGGTTGGGCTGAGATGAGAGGAGAGGAGTGCAGCCCGGCAACTTTTTCTGGAGACCGAAAACGTCCGACATTTGCCCGGCTATAATGCCGCTATAGTTTAACGGTTGGGCTAACAAACGAACTCCGAATGCGATGAAACTTGGCAGGCGGCCTACCTACAACATAACAACACCACATGCCAACTTTCAACCCATTCCAAAAACATTTTCCGGCCACTTATAAAATAATATTTCGGGCGTGCCGCGGGCGCATGCAAGTGTGTCTGGGCTCAGAACGGACAACGGAAGGAACTAGGAAACCCGGATGGATGCAAGTTTTGAAAACATGATGATGCAATGCACATGATGACATGATAAGATGCAACACGCAAGCAAAAGACCTGACAACGACAGCGAATAACTGACGGACACCTGGCACATCGGTCACGGGGCGTTACACCTGATGACCAAGAGTCGTCGCGGCAAGCTCTACATCGACAACGAAGGGTGGGGCCCCGAGACCGGCTCAAACAAGTACGGATACCGGGTCCCCTTTGGAGGTGTCTTCATCGGCAAGATCGGCGAACCGGGTCCTGAGCTGGACATCTGCACCGACCTCGTCGAAACAGCTCAGCGTGCAAGCCCTACCCAGGTTAAACCTGCCGTGAAGCGGGCGTTCGTAGGATGCGTCCATGGGGCTGGATCTGAACCGGTGTCTGAAGGCGAGACAACTGTGTATTCTGACAGCGAATCATCCACCGGTGAGACTGAGTCCTTGTACCAAGTCCATGACGATGGGTTCAAAGGATATTCCAACGGTAGCAGTATTACGGATCTCCTTGAACCGCCAAGTCGGGTTACTGTTTACATGGCCGGAACACAGCCTACTTTGCAATCTTCAACAGCAGTCGCGGCAGGAGGCCCGGTGCGCCGGCCGGTTCAAGTTCTCTTTGATCTGATGGATGCTTGGGCGACCTTGCTAACCGCGGTGGTTACCCCGGAGACGCAGGACCAACATAATGCGGACGTTGCTAAACTGAAGGACCAGATAGTGCAGGCCAAGGTGGATCTGGCGGTTGAGGATGCAAGGATGGCCGAGGAACGGGCCGCTTTGGATGCCCAGTCACAATTGATACAGGCACAGAATTACCGGCTGGCGTTGGATCAAAACGCATCGAACGAGGTAATGCGGCGGAAATATCGATCGTGCCTGCCACCGGTCTTTGAAGGCTTGAACCTCTTTAATACACCGGGGGCTGGGACAAGCAATCCAGCAGCCGTAAACCGGACTGAAGCACCTAGGACGGCGCCGGATCGGCCACGCCTGACAGAACCACCTCGAAGGACGGACAACCCGCCGCCGTATGTGACCGCGCCACCGGATCACTTTCCGAGCCCTTTGGATAATATGATTGCTGCCGCGTCCCGTCTGGCGGCTATTCCGATCGAAGGTGACTCATTGGCGGCGATCGAAACACGGCGGGCTAGGGATCTTCTTCAAACCGCCGTGGTGCAACAGCAGGCCTATTCTTATAGCCGGGATAGAATTCATTCGACCCCCCGTCCAAGCAAAAGCTACAGCAGACACATGGATGAACCGGAAGTATTTAGCAGTGCCAGGCGCCGTAATGCGGCCCACGGTGAGATAAATGCTCAGGATGTGGTAGATAATGGCAGGGCACGCAGGGAGGCAGGCCGCCATCAAACCGCCCCGCTTCAGCCAACGGCGTCGGTAAACCGAGGCACTGGGGTCGCTTTCAGTTCCTGGGGAGTGATGTGTCTTATTCCGGCCCTCTGTAACATACGACTACCTCAGGATTTTAAGGGTTCACGAAAGGTACCTAATTACACTGCTGATCAGCCACCTAAGGCGTGGGTCGAGAGTTACGAGATGGCAATGGAGATGCTGGAGGTGGATGAAGCGGCTTGTGCAAAATATTTCACGATGATGTTAGAGGGGACAGCCCGCACTTGGCTGAAAAACCTACCGGCCAATTCCATCGAGTCATGGGGGCAGTTGAAGGCCCAGTTCATAGCCAATTTCAAAGACACCTGCAAACAGCCTATGTCCATTGTGGATCTGGATGCCTGTGTTCAAGGGGAGAGCGAGTCAACAACTCACTGGGTGCGCCGGGTTTCGGAGGTTTTGCACTCTTCAGACTGGATTAGCGCTGGCCAAGCGATCTTAACACTGGAGCGCAATTGCCGGTTTAAGTCATTAAAGATGAAGTTGGGAAGGCTCAAGCGCCATTGCAATGATATCGGAACACTTATGGCCGCCTTGGTAAAATATGCCGATTCTGATAATACCAAGGATCCCGAGTCTGATGAGGAGAAACCGGAGAAGGGAAAGAAGAACAGCGGTGCGAAAGGGCAGCAGCACCATAACCAAGGAGGCCATGGGAATAACGGTAAGCGCAAGGCAGATAATTCAGATTTTTTGGCTAACACGAATATGCAGCGTCGTAAAGGTAAACCGCCCCAGCGCGGTGGCGGGATGAATCTGGAGCGCTTGTTAAACCAGCCCTGTCCGAAGCATGGAACCAAGGAGGCCCCTTCCACACACCTTTGGAAGGATTGTCACATAATGAGGGAGTTCAAAAACTCTGATCTCTACCGGTATGATTAGGGTCCGTCCGGCGGTTCAGGTCTGGTTTCCATGGGGGCGGCGGTTCAAGCTCTGGTTTCAGAATAACCAAGGCCATCAGAACAACCATGGCAATAACCAGCAGAACAACCAGGGGAATCAGCAGCAGTCAGGCTACCAAAGTCATCCCAAGCAGTTGAACAGCGGACAATATCACGTGTTCACGACTAGCCTGTGCAAGCGAGATCAGAAGCTTCACAAGAGGGCAGTTAATGCTGTTGAGCCGGCCGTGCCATGTTATCTACGATGGTCGGAGCAGCCCATTGTGTGGAGCAGAGAGGATCACCCACCCCGGGTTGACAATCCGGGTCAGTTAGCCTTGGTTGTAGCACCTCAGGCGGCGGGTTACAAGTTCACCAAAGTTTTAATGGATGGAGGAAGCAGCATTAACATCCTATACTACGAGACTTTCCGTCGCATGGGGTTGATAGATAAGAATCTTAAACCGTCGAATATAGTTTTTCACGGCGTGGTACCAGGCAAATCGGCATACCCTGTTGGGAAGATTGCTTTGGAAGTTGTGTTTGGAGATGAGCATGATTCCAGATCTGAGACATTGACATTTGAGGTGGTGAAGATCCAGAGCCCATATCACGCGCTGTTCGGACGGCCGGCCTATGCGAAATTCATGGCGAGACCCTGTTATATCTACCTACAGCTCAAAATGCCGGGTCATAAGGGGACGATCACAGTACACGGGAGCCACAAGATTGCTTTGGATTGTGAGGAAGGTGAGGCGGCCTATGCTGAGTCGGTTTGTGCTACCGAGGAGTTGAAATTTTATGAAGACAATGTTGATCTGGCAGATATGACCCCTTTAAAGAAGCCTACAACTGAACATGACCCGGCCCTGACGTTCAAACTGGCTAATGAGACTAAACTTGTCGACTTTGTCCCTAGTGACTCATCCAAACAGTTTAGTATCAGTGCCAATCTGGATCCGAAATAGGAAAGCGCGCTCATCGAGTTCATCTGTGAGAATCGGGATATTTTTGCATGGAAGCCTTCTGACATGCCAGGTGTACCGAGAGGACTCGCTGAGCACACCCTCAATATTGATCCCAAGTTTAAACCGGTCAAGCAGTTCCTTCGCTGATTTAATGAAGAGAGACGCAAGGCCATTGGAGAAGAAGTAGCCCGGCTACTGGCAGCAGGGTTTATCATTGAAGTTTTTCATCCCGAATGGTTGGCTAATCCGGTGCTTGTTCTTAAGAAAAACGGCACTTGGCGTATGTGTGTGGACTACACAGATTTGAACAAGGCATGCCCGGCCGATCCTTTTGCTCTCCCGCGTATTGATCAGATCATTGATGCGACGACGGGTTGTGATCGCCTGAGTTTCCTAGATGCCTATTCAGGTTATCATCAAATTAAAATGGCAGTTAAGGACCAGGAGAAGATAGCCTTCATCACCCCCTTTGGAGCCTTCTGCTATGTCTCCATGCCTTTTGGGCTCAAGAGTGCCCAAGCAACCTATCAGCGTTGTGTGCAGAATTGTCTTCACAAGCAGATCGGGTGCAATGTTCATGCTTACGTGGATGATATTGTGGTAAAGTCCAAGAAGCAGGAAACCTTGATAGACGATCTCAAGGAGACGTTTGACAATCTCTGGGTTTATAAAATGATGCTTAACCCAGAGAAGTGCGTTTTTGGTGTTCCGGTAGGCAAGCTTCTGGGCTTTCTCGTGTCCAACCGAGGCATTGAGGCCAATCCGGAAAAAATCAAAGCAATCACATCTTTGGCTAAACCGGCATGTATCAATGATGTTCAGCGTTTGGCGGGCTGGATTGCAGCCCTCAGCTGGTTTATCAGTCGTTTGGGAGAAAAGGCAATTCCCTTAGATCAGATGCTAAAGAAGACAGATAAATTCGTCTGGAGTGACGCCACTAATGCAGCATTTGAGGATTTGAAGCGGCAGCTGGCTGAACCGCCCCTTCTTGCTGCTCCGGTTGATAAGGAGCCCTTGTTGTTGTACGTGGCTGCCAATGCCCGTGCAGTCAGTGTGGCGATTGTGGTTGAAGTAAGGAGGCTGGAAAGGAATATCCGGTTCAATGGCTAGTTTACTATGTCAGTGAAGTACTGATCGAATCCAAGCAACGATATCCGCACTGGCAGAAGCTTGTATATGGAGTCTTTATGGCAAGTAGGAAGCTCAAGCAATACTTTCAAGGCCATCCCATCACAGTGGTTAGCTCTGCTCCCTTGGGCGATATAATCCAGAATAGAGAGGCAACTAGCCGGGTTGCAAAGTGGGCAATTGAGCTTGGTCCCCATGGGTTGAAGTATATGCCCCGAATAGCCGTCAAATCTCAGGCGCTGGTTGACTTCGTTAATGACTCGACCGAGTTACAGGCACCAAAGGACAAACCGGATAACACATACTGGACTATTCACTTTGACGGGTCCAGGCAGTTGGAAGGCTCGGGGGCTGGAGTCGTCCTTACTTCCCCTCGAGGTGATAAAATTTGTTATGTTCTCCGCTTAATGTTTCCTTGTACTAACAATGCAGCAGAGTACGAGGCCTTACTCCACGGCCTCCGTGTGGCTAAGGAAATGAACTTAATCCGGGTTCGGTGCTTTGGAGACTCTGATCTAGTGGCCCAGCAAGTTTCTGGCACTTGGGATTCAAAGGATCCACTCATGGCAGCTTATAGGCGAGAGGTGGATATGGTAGCAGGCCACTTTAAAGGTTATCAGGTGGAGCACATCGACCGGCGCAAGAACAAAGCAGCTGATGCTCTAAGCCGGCTGGGATCTCAACGTAAACCGGTACCACCTAATACCTTTCTGGATATTTTGCATAACCCGTCTGTGAAATTGCCTACAGAGGAGGATTTAGCTGTTCCTGATCCGGAGGCCCAATTGGTAGCTGCTTTACATGCCACTCCGGATTGGACTGTCCCATATTTGGCATACCTAAACCGGGGTGAGTTACCAGATGACGAGCTTTTCGCCAGACAGATAATCCGGCGGTCCAAGTCTATGGTCGTGCACAATGGTGAACTACACCGTTGCAGCGTTTCAGACGTGTTCCAACGTTGTGTTTCTCCTGAAGAAGGGCAAGAGATTTTGCGTGAAATCCATGAAGGGGATTGTGGTCACCATGCCGGTTCAAAATCCCTCATGGCTAAAGCATTCCATCATGGGTTCTACTGGTTAACAGCCCATTCTGATGCGGAGGATCTGGTAAAGCGGTGTGATGCTTGTCAGAAATTTTCACGTCGAGCTCATGTTCCGGCTCAAGAATTACGCATGATTCCCATTACTTGGCCATTTGCTACTTGGGGGCTCGATACGGTGGGACCCTTTAAGCGTTCCAAGGACAGGAAGACCCACCTGTTGGTGGCGGTTGACAAATTCACTAAATGGGTTGAAGTGGAGCCCATCAGTAAGTGTGACGCAGCTACGGCGGTTCAATTCCTTAAAAAGATTATTTTCCGTTTTGGCTTTCCACACAGTATCATCACAGATAATGGTAGGAACCTTTCTAAAGGAGAGATGGAGGAATTTTGCCAACGAGAGCACATCCGGCTTGATCTAGCATCTGTGGCTCACCCCCAGTCTAATGGTCAAGAGGAGAGGGCGAATCAAGAAATCCTGAAGGGTATCAAGCCTCAGCTTATGGTCCCTCTGAAGCGGACCCCGGGTTGTTGGGTGTAAGAATTACCATCAGTGTTATGGAGTATAAACACCACCCCAAACCGGTCTACATGTTATACGCCTTTTTTCATGGTTTACGGGGCAGAGGTTGTCCTTCCAAGCGATATCCGTCACGACTCGCCCCGATTTGCGAATTATGTTGAAGCGGACAACGAGCAAGCACGCCAAGAGGCACTGGACCTGTTAGATGAGAAACGGGACATGGCTTTGGCTCGGTAGGCGGTTTATCAACAAGACCTGCGGCGTTATCACAGCCGCCGGGTTAAGACAAGAACCTTTCAAGAAGGTGATCTGGTGCTCCGTCTCGTTCAAGACCAGACTGATATGCACAAGCTATCCCCGCCTTGGGGAGGACCCTTTGTGGTCAGCAAGAATCTGCACAACGGATCATACTACCTCATTGACGTTCGAGAAGACTCACGTAGCTCTGAGGAGGAGACCCGGCGGCCATGGAACATAGCTCTCCTACAGCCTTATCATACTTGAAGCCACTGGCTTTTCTTATGTATATATTTCGACAATGTACATATTATGATCAATAAAATAAACCGGCACCCTTGCTAAATCAAGCAGGGTCTCCACTGTTTTTCTTCCAATATCTATTAACTTGGGGGCTTCAGCTAAGAAAAGCGGAGTACTACCTGTAAACCGGCTATCACGCCACCACCTAGCTTGGGAGCTTCACACCCAAGGGGCCAAAGAGAGTCTGATTGCTCACGGCACAGCTCAAACATAGGCACCCATTGAGCACAGCTCACAAAGTTACTTGGGGGCTCTTTGTGTCAAATACCAAAGAGCTTGAAAGGACCCTTGTAGCCGGGTATCGACCCACGGCTTGGAAGCCTGGTGTATTAACCTAAAACCCCGGGTTAACCTGCCTTCATCAAGTAAGCCACTCCTATCCAAGTAATCCTGGCACGACCCGTAGAACGTTTGACAATTACTCTCTTTGAGACCCTGAACTCGTCAAAGTTAAAATGATGATTGGTTAGTTGGAGGCCCATCTTAAAAGGCTTTGCTAAAATGGTTTAACTCAGTGGCCTGGCAGCCCATGAAAAGCCTCGATTTGGGCCTGGTAGCCCTTGAAAAGCCTTGCTATTGATTTTTTCTTTGTTCATGCTAAGTTTTTATTCTTTCATCATGTTTACGACGAACCCGGTGTTTCTTAAACCGGTGTGGCTTACGGATTTTCTGTTTAAGCATTCAAATAAAGGTAACCCGGCAACCTTCAAACCGGTCTGGTTTGACACTGTCTCCAGCAATCGTCTGGTGTTTATCACAACCCGGTTCGATATCATATACCAACATGGCATGGTGGAAGTTGGATTTTCATCCTTCCTAATATCACAATTGGTAAAACTAACAGCAATGTTTCATATCACAGGTATGATTTATTATTGCTATGTTGTTAGCAACCATGGTTGCTTGCCAAGATATGCGGGGTATTTTTGACCCGTCCAGCGGTAAACCATCTAGACAGATTTTCTATTATGCAGTTACAGGGATTGCATGATATTGAACAAACATAAGGCAGTATTAAAATTCTCATGATAGATCAAGGCAAAGTATATCCCAGTGCACGATGGCAGCCGGATCACAATATTTTTCTAGCCTATTACAAGGCGCTTTCAAGACCCAAAATATGGTGTTGTTTCCCCCTAAACAAAGTTTGCGGAGCATCCAACAGCTTGTCGGAATAAGTTTCGTTGCCGCGATGTTGCGAAGTTGACGGGTCATTTGGCGCCGGTTCAGCCTCTTCTTCACCTCGTGGTTGGAAATCCATGCTTGTCCAGTCAATCCGGGTTAAAGCCTGAAAGACAGCTTCTTCGCTGATAAGTTCTGACGGATCAACATCAGGGGCATAAGTGTGCTTACGGATTGGCGGAATGAGATTTTGCACTTCTGGCAGATCAGCATTAATCCGTTTGTTATTTGCATCATAACGAGACCGGTGAACAGTCAAGTTAGCATCTTCTGCCAGCTGACTCGCCAGAGGACGCATTTCCCTTGTCACCTTTTTCAAGGCTTCGTCGTCAAAGTCCGCCCCGTCCTCTTGTGTGCTTGGAAAGCCTTTGGCAAGGTCAACCGGATCAAGGTCAGCTATCCATGCTTTGGCTCGGGTAAGGGCCAGCAAAGCGCCTTCCCTGGCAGCAGATCGCTTCACCTCTTCCATCTGTGCTGGTACCATAGATAGCCTTGCTAGCGTTTCCTTGATCAGGGTAGGGGTTGGGTTGTCATAGGAGGCTGCACAAATAACCCGTTGGGCACCAGCATACAGTTGTTCAATAAAAGTATATGCTGCTTTCAATTTCACCCGTGCATCTGAGCCCAGATGAGTAATACGGCTTCCTGCAATGGTTTAAGGGTTATTAACAGCTGCCTTACAAAAAGGAATATTTCATGGCTTAGTGGGAGTACTCACCAAAAACTGCAAAGGTCATAGCATTCACTTGGCGCTTCAATCCGGAAAGCTCCTCTTCCACCGGTTTAAGAGCTGATTCGGCGTCTTCAGCTCGTTTTCGTAATGCATCCTTCTCAGTTTCCCACTTGGCACGTTCAGTCTTGAAGTCTTCTTTAAGTTGTTCCAGGGAAGTTAAAGCGGCTTTTAGTTCATCTTTGGACTTGGAAGATTCCTCTTGCTGAGATTTGATGCTTTCTTGAAGGTCAGCAATTTGAGTGCGTTGACCGTTTATCTCCGCCTGTCAGTCACAGATGCATATCAATATAATATCAAAGTCCCGAGTATACAACTAGTTATACACTTGGCACTTGGGGGCTAATGCGGATTGCTTCTTTCCTACTGCTGGTTCAAAGTCCCCACGATCAATACAAGTTTTAATCCGAGCACTTGGGGGCTAATGTATATTTATTCAAAGGAACATCAATAAGGAGCAGTACATAATGAGAGGGATCACACGGTTTAACTTTATAAATTAACCTGGCCCTTGGGGGCTACAAGATACAAGATTGAGATGACAAGGAATACCTCATAGCGTTCTTTCATCAGGTTCACCAAATCAGCTTCAGAGTCTCGGCTTGCATAAAGCCGGTTCAAGAATCCGGAATGAAGCTCCTGGACAGAAAGATGAGCGTATTTTGACAAATCAATTTCCATTTTTCCTTTGCCCGGGAAAGCAAATTCATTTTTGGCCTTATGCTTTGCCAAGATGACCGGATTGCCCGGGGCGGTATAACCAATGCCGGTGACGACAACTTCATCATCCTTTTCTGGGATTGAAGTGGTACCAGGAGTTGGCGGATTGGCTCTGTAGTTCAGAGGATCAACAACTGGACTGGCAGGTGTGTCATGTGGACTGGAGGTGCCCTCGTGAGTGGCCGGGTCAGCTTCTGGCGGATCAGCGTTTACAATTGGTTCTGCCAGGACAAAATCGTCCATGGGATTATCAAAGTTCTCACGGGCATCTTCAGGAATCTCTGCCGGTTCAACTTCGCCAGAAGGGGTACTGGTCTTAGCCTTCTTACTCAGACGAGCTTTGCCGCTAATATCAAAACAAGGATTAGCAGGGTCAATATAAGGATAAGGGAAAAATAAAAGGTTGTATGCTTACCCAGGGACGGTTTTCAATGGAGGCAGCTAAGTGGTGGATGAACCGCCAGACGAGTTTGAAGATACCTAATAGTTTGAGTCAGATGGATTGAGAGGGCATCGGAAAAAACCCTTCAAAGGATAACGTTTTTCAGGAGAACAAGCAACCTCTGGACGGCGTTTCCGGGTTGGTGTCTCAGGTAAACCGGAAGAAGTGACCTGTTGACCGCTGTGCCGGGTTGTGCGACAACCTTCGGTTTGCTGTGTCTTCAATGAAAGTTTTTGACCCACATAAGCAAAAGGGTGAGAGCATTTTACTTTCCAAACTGCACGGCGAAACCTTTGAACCGGCACAAGTTCTGGGTCAGAAAGATACCATTACCTCAACATGATCTGCGCGGCTGGCTTCCGCATCATCCTAGGAGTAATCATTATCAATAAGGTGTATGAAATAGAAGCCAAGGGAGTCAAGTTTTACCTCTTTGGCCGAGTCGCTGACATCTTCTGGCGGGTCGGAAGCTTCGGCAGCTTTCTTCTTGAGAGTTCTCTTAATGACTTTGCTCTTGACACGGGGAGCCTTAGCCGGTTTGTCTTGCGGTTTCTTTTTCCAGAAGGAGCTGTTGGCCTGCGAGATTGCATAAAGGATTATTGTAAACAATGTTAAAGCGGCAAGATATCAGGAAGGTACGAAGTTAAAATTTTACCGCCGGCGGTTTGTTGGAGGCGTAGTAAGGACGCAAACCGATTTGAGTGCACACGGTGAGATTTTCATCAAGTATCTTCTTCACACTTCTAGTGACCTCATCCTCAGTCAACTCTATTTGGTTAAACCGTTGCGGATCATCTGTCTTGCCAGTATATTCACACATTAGCCTGGGGCGGCAGCTTAAGGGTAAAATACACCATGAAAGCCAGAAGCGGACAAGATCAATGCCAGTTAAACCGTTGGCCATGAAAGCTCGGAGTTTGACAAGTTGGGATGCATAGGCTTGACGTTCTTTTGCTGTCATCCGTGGAGGTAAAGGATGGCTATTGCTAAGCCGGTATGGCCGGTAACCCGGCATAGGATTTTCATCGGTAGGAGCAGTGTTTTGACAGTAAAACCACGTTTGGTTCCAGTCCTTTGGGTGGCTATGAAGTTTGGCGTGGGGAAATTCAACCTCTTTCCTCTTCTGAATTGACACGCCGCCAAGTTTAGTATTGGGGCCGTCAGCAAATTCGGTCCGGCGGTTTAAGTGGAAGAGATCCCGGCATAACTCAACAGTTGGTTCTTCCTGCAGATAAACTTCACAGAAAACCTGGAAATCACATATATTGGACACTGAGTTTGGTCCTATGTCTTGAGGATGGAGTTGGAAGCTGGCAAGTACATCCCGGAAATTTTTTGATCTGGGGGGACTGAAGCCCCGGCCCAGATGTTGTAAGAACACAATCACCTCTCCCTCTTGGGGCTCAGGAGGGCATTCAGGACCAGGAACTCGCCACTGAAGAACATTCTGTGGAGCTAAAGCGCTTGTGATGACAAAGTTATTGATCTGTGTCTCGGTAATCCGGGATGGGACCCAGTTACAGGCAGCAAATTGCGGTGCCATCATACATAATCTGTAAAAGGAAAATGGGCGGTTTACGATTGCTGATCCAAGTGAATTCATCAATGTTAAGTTGGCATATGATGCTAAACCGGAAATTTAATCAAAGTGTGCATATGAGGAGAACCAAGCATTGCTATTTAACATTATACGGCGGTTTAAGTCAGGGCTAATGGCATATGAGGAATTATCAATTATCGCAGGTTAAACCGCCCTTCGGTGAAAGGGTTAGATCTGAAAATTCACTAAGTGTTGCAGAAACAAGTTTCACAAGATGGTGATATAATTTTGGATCTACCGTCAGTCAATGAAGAAATTTTTCTGAGCCCTACAATGGCGTTAAGCGGAACAGAGAAGGTTCAGATAAGGATTTATCTAGGAATAGCAAGATGCTGTGGTACGGTACAGTAAAAACTACAGATCCAGCCGCAAAAAGAAACTATCAGGCATAACTAGATTCAGTGAGATGCTAAAGGGAAGGCAGGTAAACGCTGACGAACGCTGATGAACACCGACGAACACCAAAGAAACTTCGAAACCCTAATACAGATCTGATAAGTGAGAAAGGGGAGTATTTACCAGAGTCACGCAGCGGCGGAGGAGTATTGCAGGAGCTCTGGTGCAAACAGGGTGATGCGGCGGCCTGAGATGAGGCAGAGCTTCAAGGTCGACGACGGCGGCGATGCTTGAGTTCTTCGGGTCGCGAGGAGGAAGACGAGGTGAAGAGGCAAGGGGGGAAATGGAAGGAGCCTCGGTCTTATTTATAAAGGAAAGGGGATAAAATGGGAGGCGCAAAAATCAAGGGGTCTGAAGCGGCAGAAAAGGATGCAGTTGTCGCCTCGGTCTTCGGGAATTAATTAAAGAGAAGGGAATCTTCATAAATCTTTTTATGCAGGGATGACATCACCATAACTTACTGCAGTGACAGAAGATGACGTCACGGCGGTTCACTAAAGTTCACAGGGAAAGGCAATATGGCGGTTTACGAGGGTGGTTATCAATTTTAATAATTTTCCTAAGGATTGAAGATTGACATGAACAGGTCCAAATCAAACTGGGGCCTAATGTTGAGGATATAACCGCTAAGGGTAAACCGGCTGGGAGGGGCCGGTTCACCTTTAGCTATACCGAAGCCCAAGACAACCCAGAGGATGGCGCTTTACGGATGAAGCTTAGTGGCCCAAAGTCCACGGGCGATTTAGGGCCCATGATGGTAAACCGCCATGCTTGTATAAACTTGTATTATAAGAAAGAAAGGAAGAGACCAAGGCTGGCACTTGTATAAGTCAGCCTAGGACTCTGTAAACCGGCCGGGGTCCTCCTGTGTATATAAAGGGGTGACCCGGCGGCGGTTTAGAGACAGAAAACAACAACTCGAGGCTCAGGCTAGCGTATTCGCTCCCTGCGCATCGAAACCCAATCAATCCCATCACAACTAGACGTAGGCTTTTACATTCATCGAAGGGGCCAAACTAGTATAAACCCCCGTGTCCCTTGTCCGGTTTAACCCCTTCAAGCTAACCCGTTGCGATGGCTCCACGACTAAGTCTTTCCAAGAAGACATCTGACGTGTTAATTCCATGATAGGTGTTCGGCCTCAGTATACTGAGACCAGAACACCTTCTCCGTCGAGCTCCCTTCCTCGGCTCGGTAGTGCTTTGCGGCATCTGACACACTGCGGGGCAAATCTGCGAATGCTCCTGGAGAGCTCCGGACTCGAGTAAGTAACAAGTAATTTACTTTCACATGCTTGCTTTGCATAATGAATGCCTTACCCGCCGCTATCTTCTTCATCGCCTCAATTTCCTGGAGGGCTTTTTGGGCTTCGGCCTTGGCATGCTTAGCGCTCTCAAGGGTCGAGGCAAGCTCGGATTCTCGCGTCTTCGAGTCAAGCTCCAAAGCTCGTGCTTTTTCACGAGAGCCTGGAGCTCTTGCTGCACCTCGCTCACCCGTGCCTCTTGCTTCTCTCGCTCGGTTCGCTCCGTGGCCGCTTTGTTTTCGGCCTCGGATAGTGCTTGTTTCAGGGTCGCCACCTCGGTCGTGGCCCCTGGTATATCCACGATGATCCTATCATTTTTTGCAACCACATCTTTTTTTAATATATATATATACAAGGTATTACTTACCTTTATTCTCCTCGAGCTGCCTCTTGGCAAGGCCAAGCTCTTCCTCGGACCACTCGAGTTTTTGCTTCAGTGCGGTGACCTCCGCGGTCAGTGCGGCAGAGGTCAGCAGCGAAGCCTGCATACACATATAGACATATTTGTATTAGACTCCTGCAGATATTATTAGATCCTCTATTCGGCTTTTCTTTGCGAACACCAAACAGAGCATCAGGGGCTACTGTCTATGCGGTAATATTTTCCTATATTTTAAATGCTTACCTCAAAGCCTGTTAGAAGGCTGGCACAGGCTTCAGTCAGTCCGCTCTTGGCGGACTGAACCTTCTTGATCACCGCACTCATAATAGTGCGGTGCTCCTCGTCGATGGAAGCGCCTCCAAGCACTTCCAGCAAATTGTCCGGTGCCTCCGGATGGACGGAGGTCATCGGCACGGGCGGCTTGCCCCTCTTGGAAGGGGGTCGCCTGACAAAGTCCGGAACCACTGGAGGTTCCGGCGCGATGTTCGGCTGAGGGCCGGACTTGGAGCCCTTGGGAGCCTTGCTCCCTTTGCGCCTGGAGTCCGGGATGTCGCCTTGAGGCCCACCTAGGACTACCTCCCCTCGGTTTGGAACCCCTTGAGACAATACCTCGGCATTGTCCGTAGGGCGAGGAGAGGAGGTGGTCGGAAGTGAAAAGCTATTCACATCCGACGAATCCAAGGAACCGCTCGACGATACGTCGACGAGGGCTCGGGGCAGACTTCATGATTATATTCGGTGTTAGGAGAAGTTGTGCAATAAAGGAACGCTATGAGTTACTCTGGCATCCGAATACTTACGACTTCGCCAGGGGCTTGGCCCTGGGTGGCCACTCGTCTTCACTGTCGGCAGCGGTGGTAGAATGGTCCGGAAGGAGAGTCCTTCCCTTCTTGAACCCTCCGGCCTCCCCAGTTGGGGCGGCCTTCCTTTTCTTTTCTCCCCCAGCTGGAGGGGAAGAAGCTTCTTTTTCCTCCTCCTCATCTTCTTGGGAGGAGTGCGTCTCGGAGTCATCGGACGATGAGTCCGATACCACCGGGCGCCGGGAACTCTCTCGGGTTCCCGTGGCCTTCTTCTTGGCCTTCTTCTCCGGCACCACGTAAGGTGCCGGAACCAGCATCTCCGCTAAGTGAGCGTCTGCTGGGTCTTCGGGCAGAGGAGCCGGATAGTCAATCTGTCCGGTCGTCTCCAGCCATTCCTGTCAAAGGTATGGGAGCTTAGATCCCGCATATGATTATATTGGGGAAAATAAATACCCTGTAGGTAATAGAAGAACTTACCGCGCCGACTTGGCGCTGCGCGCTGAGCCCGCGATCTTCGGTGAGGGAAGGGGGAACCTCGACACTCTTAAACAACACCTTCCAGACGTCCTTGTGCATCGTGTCGAAGAGCTCGCTCAGAGTCTGGTGCTGGGCCGGGTCGAACTCCCATAGATTGAACGCCTGTTGTTGACACGGGAGGATCCGGCGGATGAGCATGACCTAGACTATGTTGACGAGCTTAAGCTTCCTGTTTATCATATTCTGTATGCAGGTCTGGAGTCCGGTCAGCTCTACCAGATTACCCCAGAGTAGGCCCTTCTCTTTCCAGGAGGTGAGCCGCGTGGGGATTCCGGATCTGAATTCGGGGGCCGCAACCCACTTGGTCTCGCGCGGCTCGGTGATGTAGAACCACCCCGATTGCCACCCCTTTATGGTCTCCATATACGAGCCCTCAAGCCATGTGACATTGGGCATCTTGCCCACTATGGCGCCTCCGCACTCCGCCTGCTGGCCGCTCACCACCTTCGGTTTGACATTGAATGTTTTCAGCCATAGGCCAAAGTGCGGCTTGATGCGGAGGAAGGCCTCACACACGACGATAAATGCCGAGATGTTGAGAATGAAATTTGGGGCCAGATCATGAAAGTCCAGCCCATAATAGAACATAAGGCCGCGAACGAATGGATGGAGGGAAAACCCTAGTCCGCGGATGAAGTGGGTGAGGAAGACCACCCTTTCGTAAGGCTCTAGGGTGGGGGCGATCTGCCCCGCAGCTTGCAGCCGGTGCGCGATATCCGCGGCTAAGTATCCGGCCCCGCGCAGCTTTTTGATGTGTCCCTCCGTGATGGAGGAGACCATCCACTTGCCTCCCGCTCCGGACATGATTGAAGAAGGTTGAGGAAGAGAATGTGGACTTGGGCGCTAGAGCTCGAGTGCGCAAGAATGGATGAGCAAGGAGGAAGAAGGCGTGGGTAGAAAAAGGTGAATCCTTATCCCTTTATATGGGCGGACGAAACTATGCGTCCCCAACAGCCTGGTAAAACTCGGTATCCCCCAAGCGCCGTAATCAATGGCACAGTTGGGTTACCCACGTCCGTATTGATGGGAATCCCGCAATAAGGGGACACTATCTCTGCTTCGACAAGACGTGCCAAGGAAACCGCCTCCCGAAACGCGCTGAGGTTGGCTGTAAAAAATGATTCGAATAAAGGCTTGGCTATGGTGTGATGTCACACTACGGGATACGTCAGCAGATTAGATTTGTGGAAATATTATTCTCTCTACGGTGGTATGTGGAACTTGTTTTGCAGAGCCGGACACGATCTTCGTGTTCAAAATCTTCTATGAAGTATTCGGAGGAGGAACCCACCTTGCAATGCCGAAGACAATCTGTGCGTCGGACTCATCATCATTGAAGCCTGGTTCAGGGGCTACTGAGGGAGTCCTGGATTAGGGGGTATCCGGACAGCCGGACTATAACCTCTGGCCGGACTGTTGGACTATGAAGATACAAGATTGAAGACTTCGTCCCGTGTCCGGATGGGACTCTCCTTGGCGTGGAAGGCAAGCTTGGCAATACGGATATGTAGATCTCCTTCCTTGTAACCGACTCTGTGTAACCCTAGCCCCCTCCGGTGTCTATATAAACCGGAGGGTTTAGTCCGTAGGACAACGACAATCATACCATAGGCTAGCTTCTAGGGTTTAGCCTCTCTGATCTCGTGGTAGATCAACTCTTGTAATACCCATATCATCAAGATCAATCAAGCAGGAGTAGGGTTTTACCTCCATCGAGACGGCCTGAACCTGGGTAAAAACATCGTGTCCCTTGTCTCCTGTTACCATCCGCCTAGACGCACAGTTCGGGACCCCCTACCCGAGATCCACCGGTTTTGACACCGACAATGTGTATCAACTCGACAAGGCGCTCTATGGCCTTAAACAAGCCCCACGTGCGTGGTATGACCACCTTACCGAGTTGTTACAAGATCGTGGGTTTGAAGTTGGGCTCATCGACCCCACTCTTTTTTACTAAGAAGGTCAAAGGGGAGTTGTTTGTGTGCCAACTATATGTTGATGACATTATCTTTGGTTCCCCTAACAAAGCTTTCAATGAGGAATTTGCCGCTCTCATGACCTCAAAGTTCAAGATGTCTTCCATGGGAGAGTTGAAGTTCTTTCTCGGGTTCGAAGTGAAGCAAAGAAGAGAAGGAACCTTCATCAACCAAGCCAAATACACTCAAGACATGCTCAAGAGGTTCCAGCTAAGTGATGTCAAGCCGGCTTCCACTCCAATGCCCACCAAGTGCCAACTTGACATCGATCCCAATGGTAAAGCAGTGGATCAAAAGGTATATCGCGCCATGATTGGATCCTTTCTTTACCTTTGTGCATCTAGACCAGATATCATATTGAGTGTGGGAATTTTTGCACGGTTTCAAGCCGCTCCTAAGGAAAGTCACTTTGTGGTGGTTAAGCAAATCTTTCGATATTTGGCTCATACCCCAAACTTTGGCTTATGGTACCCAAGAGGAGCAAACTTCAAGCTTGTAGGGTATTCGGACTCCGATTGGGCGGGAGACAAAGTGGATAGGAAGTCCACTTCCGGAGGGTGCCAATTCCTTGGTTGCTCTTTGGTAAGTTGGTCTTCTAAAAAGCAAAGTTGTGTGTCTCCCTCATCCACCGAAGCGGAGTATGTGGCGGCCGGTAGTTGTTGTGCACAACTCTTATGGATGAGGCAAACTTTAAAGGATTACGGTGTCATTTGTGACAAAGTGCCTCTTTGGTGTGACAATGAAAGTGCCATCAAGATTTCTCTCAACCCGGTGCAACACTTCAAGACAAAGCATATTGAGATTCAGTATCACTTCATCCGGGATCACATTAGGCGAGGGGAGATCAAGCTCAACTACGTCAACACTCATGATAACCTTGCAGATATCTTCACGAAGCCTTTGGATGAAGCAAGATTTCGCGAGTTAAGGCATGAGCTAAATATCATTGATTCGAGCAATGTTGCTTGAACCCTTGCCCACCCCACCATACTCAACTTGTTATCTTGTGTAGGTGTAGGCATGGACATAGGGGGAGTGTTGTTCTCTCAATGAACTCTCCCTCCCCCCATTATGCATAAATTGATCAACTCTTTCACATTAGCCATTTTTTATGGTACTTGTGCTTCAAAGACGAGTTTTGGTCATGGGCCCAAGGATAATTCTTCGCGGTGCCATACCAATTGACTCAAACATAGGTGGCTCCGGCCACCGCCCTCTCTTTGGAGAGGTGGTGTCTCGTGGTTGTCTCTTGTTGTCGTTTTTCCCCTTTTTCTCTTCATGTTGAGCGTGTTTTTGTGGTGTCTTGTTTGCTTGAAGTTTCCATGCGAAGACCTCTCTTTTCTTGTGTTTGAAACATGCATTTTCTTGAGCCCAGGGTACTACCGCAGCTTGCCACGGTACTACCGTGTGTGGAGAGTACGGTACTACCGCCCCAGTGCGGCAGTAATTTTTTACTACCACCTGGGAGAGTGGTACTACCGCTTTGGTGCGGTACTTCCGCCCAAACGGTAGTACCGTGATGAAGCGTGGTACTACCGCGCTAACGAGTGCGCATGGGGGTAATGACTCGGGCAGGGGAGTTCCAACTCCCCATACCCATTCACTTATTTCTCTCCCCGCCTCTCTCTCTCTCTCTCTCTCTCTCTCTCTCTCTCTCTCTCTCTCTCTCTCGCTCAAAAACGGCACCGGAGATCCTCGCCGGATCTCCATCTCCGGCCACTCTCCTCGGATTCCGACCGGTGGGATCGTTCCCCACCACCTCCTCTTGCCATGGAACAAGGTTTCTCCCCAAACCCCTCTCTCTTTTGGTTGTTCTTTTGCTTCTAGGTTTTTGGGGAGATGCATGTGTTCTTGAGATTTTAGGCCAAATCTATGCAAGAGTAGGATGTAGGAGAGTAGTGTTGCGTAGAAATTATACTTGATATGTTGTCCCATGGTAGATTTGATCAACCATAGTACCGCCATGTTTTCACGGCTTTTCTTAGATTCAAAGTGATTTGGATCTGCCGCCGTGCGGTACTACCGCATCTAGTATGCGGTACTACCACAGGTCCGGTACTACCGCCTATCAGTGTGGTACTACCGCACGAGCTGTGGCACTAAGATCCTATTACCGCTCCAAGCCCCGGTACTACCGTGCCCTCCCACGGTACTACCGCGACTAGGAGCGGTACTAAAATTTTAGTACCGCACAACCTGGCAGTACTACCATTGTTGTCCAATCTTTCTCGTGGCAATTATGACGTATGCTTTCTACTTGTTTCTCTTGTCTTGGTAAGGTCTTTGCATTGATTCTTCTCTCTCTTTGTGTGTGCTTCTCTTGTCTCTTAGGTGGTGGCTCTCACCGTTCCAATCCCAGTCGTGACACTGGCTCCAAGTGACTGCGCAATCAAGATGAAGCACCAGAGGGCTCCAGTGCCCCCAAGCGCAATGTCAAGACCTCAGCTAGCAAGTACAAGGAACCCGCTAAGGGCATGGACGAGATTCCCCTCGCTGAGTTTATCCCTCGCAGGCAAATCAACCCATATGTGAATGCTCGTGCTACCTTCAGAGGAAATGACTTGTTTTGGACCAAGCAGCAGGCTCTCATTTATCTGGATGTGATCAAGGCCAAGCAAAACACCTACGTGGATGTCAAGTGGATTGACATGAATCACATGAGGAAGGAAAAGTTTCGTGAGTACTTTGGAGAGGCTCTGGATTTGGTGGAGCAGTTTGGTATTGAACATGTGATCTCTTTCCACCTGGACTATGACCTTGAACTTATCTGTCAGTTCTTTGCCTCTGTTCACTTTCACCCTAGGGAGGAGCGGAGGATGACTTGGATGTCCAATGGCCATCAGTTGACTACTACCTGGAAGGAGTTCATGGATCTGCTACATGTTCCTGATGATGGGCTCACCACACCCGTTGGTGTTCGCCCCCATGCCAATCCTGAGTCCGCTAGCAAGAACAAGATCCAGCAGTACTATGTTGAGAAGGTGCTTCCCAGTGGCAAGTCGACGTGGGTGCTGAACCCCTTTCTGGATATCATGTATCGCATCTTCCGCAACTCTCTGTTTCCTCGCATTGGCGACAAGGACAAGGTTCATGCCAATCTGGTGGATATGATGCTCCTGTGTGAGGAGGCCCGTGTGTCTCAGACTCAACCACTTGATGTCTCTCACATGATGTGGTGTGAGCTTCGGTTCGCGGTGTTCAACCGCAAGGTACCTATCTATGGACCATACATGTTTCTGTTGATCTCCAAGACTTGGGAGAAGCTGTTCCCTGGTGATGAGTTCCTTGCTCCAGACTGGATTCGGCATGAGTCCATCAGTCTCCATGTCAAGCCCAAGTGGGCCAACACTACTACTCGTGCTGAGGCGTCTGCTGCTAGGAGGGCTGTTGATGAGGAGGAGGATGGAGCAGAGGATGTTGCTGAGGACCGTGGTGCTGGGCATACCCATCGTTCCTCTGAGCCCTCGTGGGCTAAGAAGCTGAAGGACAAGATGAAGACTCTGTTCTGCATGCACGCAAAGGGGTGGTACAGGACTCACGTTGCCTCCAAGGAGGCTCGCCGCCGTGACAAGACGATCATGAAGGTCTTTGGTGAGGCAGAATCTAGCGGGTCAGAGAGGCACATCACTCCGGAGGCCGAATGGATGGCGAAGCAAGGCTACAAGTGGAGTGATTCTGAGGAGGACATCGAGGTGACCGTTCTGTAGGGTAACGCAGCAGAAAACAAAAAAAATCTGACCTACGCACCAGCCCAGGACCACTATGGAGACTGCATATATGGTTTGATCTTTTTCGTTACCGACTCGTAGCGCAGCGGGAAGTAGAGTCGATGACAATTGGCGGTGCAGATCCCCGCAGCTAGGCTTTACAACCTCCCAACCGTGAGGATGTATACCCTCATCTGCTCCTCAAACAGCCCTCCGGGAGGCGGTCGAACAGCCCCCCGGACGGTGTCGCGGACAGCCCTTCGGGAGGACCTTCGAAACTCGAACGGTCACTCGGACAGCCCTTCGGGAGGACCTTCAAAACTCGGACGGTCACACGGACAGCCCTTCGGGAGGCACTCACGAACTAAGACCGAAACTACAATCTCTCTACAGAGTTGCACACATATGGTGTCATCTATCCGGCAGGGCTTCGCCGTCCAGAACTAGTTCCCACCGGAACCCAGACAACCTTTCGGCTTTACGAAACTATTTCGCGGGGAGGGAGAGAGAAGCCAGATCATTGCAATGGCACTTGTATGTGAGAAAGAGTGAGTGTGGAGAGTTCCTCTCCACCTCTATTTATAGGAAAACCCAAGGGGTAGGGGACACATGAAAAACCCAAAATGTCCACACTTTATGTCACACATAAAAGGGCATAAAGGGCATAAAGGGATGACAAGTGGAGCCCCATGGAGGAGCTGCACCCTCCAACGTCCCACCCTCATGGGGGGCCCCCAAAGGGGGTTCCTTGATCCCCAAGTTCTTCTAGAAGCCTTTTGGGAAAAGCCCCAAAAGGTGGCTTTCCATAAATATCCCAAAAAGCACTTTCACTATTCATGACGACATTTTTCAGCGTCCGTTCGAATTGAAAATATTTATGTGGGATTAGAACATTTCCAGTACCCACCATAATAATTTTCAACGCATTCTGGAACAATTCCAGTTTAGTGATTTTCATCTGCGAAAAGCATCTGAACCGGTTCCAGCAGCTCCGAAACATTTCCGGTTTTTATTTCTGAAAATTCCCAAAAGTTTCCAGAATGATTCTGGTACCCTCCAAGAATTATCAGGCATGTGCCGAAACCATTTTGACTTAATGGCATACCCCGAAACAACTATTTCGGTTTCACCAAAACTCATCCGGTGACCTCTCTCTGCGGAACTTTTCCACCGTCCGAAACTTTTCGGTGTCCGCAATTTTTTCGATGATTTTCTCTCAGACTCCCTGTCTAGTATGCAGTAGATAGATGACCCTTAAGCGCGTGACCCTATAGGTTCGGTGAAGTATAGACATGACTCGGAACCCCATCCGATCAATGATCAACATCGGAGCTGTGGACACCCATATTGACCCCTATACCCACACGAATAAATATTCGAGTGAACCTCCAGTTGCAGTGAGCTATTCCTGTTGCTTCGCGATATGTCACAAACACACGAGGTGAGATTTGTTGCATCCCCATGGACGAACCATTTGTCCACCATGCAAGTTACCTCGTTACCGGTTTTGTTCTCTTTTCTCGTTTCTGTGTTCCGGCATCCCAATGATCAAATCACACTGTGTCTGGCCAGACGATGATGGATATCGTAATATCGAGAGGGCCCGAGAATATCTCTCCATCGTTGGAGGAGAAAATCCCAATCTTGAGCTATCAAGTTACTTGACACACTTTTCCATGAACCCGTAAGCCGCCGTAATAGCCACCCATTTTACGGATGACGTTTAACAAACCCCAAAGTTCATGAAGCAAGCATGAAGAAACTCGATACTCTCATGGTCTAAGGAATTATGCAAACGTTAACCATCTCTGTGTTATGCACCATTAACTTGTGACGAATGAATCTCATAGCATAACGTCAATCCGGGTCGATTCAACACAAATGTTCTCTTAACATTGTGCCCTCAAAGTTGCTGGCATTGACATGCCCATGATTAGGAAAACAGAACCATCATGCAACACTTGAGCTAGTCTTAGAGGCCAGACTAAGAATACTTCTTACCATTTATTATTCCACACGTGCATATGAGTCTTCCTCCGAGCCTCGTGGATATTGCAGACTCGAGAATCATTGCAGTTATAGCATGGAGCATGAACATAATTATGAACTTGGAGATAAATAATATCATTTATTATTGCCTCTAGGGCATATCTCCTACAGACTCCCACTTGCACTAGAGTCAATAATCTAGTTAATGCTAATGCACTTTACACCTATGGCATACTGGTGTAAAAAATGCTTCGCATGTGGTATAGCCTGATGTCCATCGGATCTGACAATTTCAGCTCCGTGTGTATCTCTGCATATCCTCACGTTTTCATGCTTTCACAAAATTCATATTTTGTGCGGACTTGGCTTTTATGTATGTGAATTACAGGTCGAACCTGGATTCCTCAGACTGAGTTATGGAGAAACTACCTGCAGTAGTGTCCCATTGACAAAAGCCATCTTGGAACCATACTAAGTTCATGAATGAACTATATGATTCAACAACTTGTTTGTCGCTTCTAAAGCATCAACATACTTAGTCATTTGTTATAGAATTCATCACAATATCCTGTTGGGAGCAATTTCCAACTATCGTGCCACCATATTGTGTATTACACAAAACCCTTAACTTAAATCAAAAATCTCATGGAGAAAAGATGAAGACTGTATCGATGTAACATTTTACAATGAACTCTTCATGATCTCCGCTTGCGAGAAAACATATCATCAGTACTTACTCTAGTACTCAATGACATCTTTCACTGTTGTCCCACGATCAGTACTTTGATCACTTTAGTATCCATACTCGCAACATCTTGGGAGTATTGGACATATCTGGTTGTTTTACATACCATGGAATACATGATTAATCCAAACACAAAAGTGTGTGGAATTTGCATCATGTATTTTGCTCATCAGTGTTTTGGGACACCGAGTCTTGCAAAAAACTCTTCCATGTGACTCCGGCAAGAATCACTCCTTGGCGGTTTTAAATGCTAAAAGGTTTTAGCACCTTGTCAATATGTATTCATTGCTTAGCCCTATTAGGTAGATCATTATTCCTAATAATGAGGCTATTTAGCCTAAGCACTTCATCAAAAAACTATTTTCAAATGAAGTCCTAATTTGTGTCAAGAAATTTATTTCCAATTAACAATGTGTCAAGCACACAAGGTTTTCAGAAATATTATTACGCTCCCACTTACTTTCTTGAATTACAAGCATCTTCGTTACCCATTGATGAAGTCAAACCCCTTTGACCATTTCATCAAAGCACGGAGATTCCAACTCCATTTTGCTCTCTTCTGTCCATTGCTGGAACTTTGAAGTTTGCACCCTTACTAGCATCCTCTGGATAGACAAAATGCCTTGGACTGTAACACATGCAAGTCCTTGGTTTCATTTCCATCAGATGGAAATCCTATTGTCATCCATGTTTCATATCTCATGATTGAAATATGTATTAATTGCTAGTTCAACCCGAACCGACTTTAAGCATCGCTACGATGAAAACAACTTCATCGTAGTCAACTCTTGAACTTGTTATTTCAACAAGTCGAGCTTTATGGATAAAACATTTTTATCCGTATCAGTTTTAAGTTCCATAAATATCTGTTAGACTCTAAGTCTTCCGAAAGGTGTAACAAGGTTTTAATCTTGAATCACTTATATGGAAACTAACTCGGTTGTATTGGCATTTAGCCAATTCCGGAGTCAGGGCCCATCAACGCTTCCTTGTGTATCGTAGGTATAATGTTGTCTAACAACAATATCTCGTTTGCGCACCTGAGAGGTTTGCACGAGCCTTGCCTACGTGGTTCACCTGCAAGTTCGACCGAAGTTCATACATTTTATTGTAGAGACTTCCGTATCAGTCGCAGTAGAAAACTCTGGAATTACTTCCAAGGTCTCTTTCCTTTGATCTGATGGCGAAGATACTGTTTATCTCGTCGAGTTGCACTATTCTCCCACTCACCTTTTTTGAAAGAACCATTCTCTTTAAAAGCACGCCGTTTCGTGGCAAAACTATTTGCCTCGGTATAGTGAAGGAGGAATACCCAACATTTTGGTATAACCTACAAAGTAGCACTTGTCTAATTTGGAATAGGTTTGTAACCTTTTACACAAGCCCCATATTCCAAATGTTAAGAAAAGATATAACATGGTTGGGCGTACCATACCATGGCTTCATTTCAGCAGACCCGATGTAGCTCTTTTCAGTGTAAAAGTCACAGTCTCTAAAGCATCACTTTAAAAGGGATAATGGAAAATTTATTTATGTCATCTTTGACCTTACCATGTCATAAATGGTTTGATTACATCTTCACAGACATTCCACTCATAGTGGTGTTCCAAAAGGTGTAAGTTATGAAACTCTTTTCACAACTCATCAGACATTCGCTAAACTTGTAACTCAGATATTCCTTTCTGCAATCAAATTGTAGAAACATAATTTCCTTGTTACAATAACTTCTACTTCATTTTTGAAAACCTTTCGAATGTTTTCAAAAGATCCAGACTTACGTCTCATCAAGCAAATATCCATATATCTACTTGAGTCATTTCTGAAGATATATAAATCCACTACTTGCAACAACATTTATTGAACTACACACATCAAAATGTATGATCACCAATAAGTTTGTTGCTCATTCCTTATGGCATGTGAACGGTATTTCAGTCACTTCACTTTTTGGAGGAAAGTTGCAAGTGTCAGATGATTCAAAATCAAAAAGACTTCAAAATCCATCATAATGGAATTTTCCATGCGGGTTTCTCCAATGTGACCAAATGTAGTGCCACACTTGTGTGGTATTCTTTTAGTCTTGCGACATTTAGCGTCAGTGTTATGGATGTATCATATTACCATCAATATTCATAACATACATCCCATCTTGGATGGAAGCATGGCCCTTCATGTTATTCATAATACTTAACAACAATTATTGTTTTTATGAACAACTCTTTTGCAACAAACATTGTGCAATGGGCTAGAGTGTATGAAACAATAAAATAAATTATGAAAGTAAACCTAGAGGTATTGTATTATTATCAATATTCATAACATACATCTCATTCATAATGAAAGTATGGCCCTTGTGTTATTCATAACATCGAACATAAAAAGTTCTCTTATGAACAACCTTCTTGCAAGATACCTTATGCAATGGGCTAGAGTTTGTAAAACTCTAAATGAATTATGAAAATAAATACAGACGGCAATACACCGATGGAAGGTATAGTAACATTTACTATGTTCCCTGTGTATACCTTAACCTCATTTCTGGCTAGTCTTTCAGGCCATTGTAGCTCTTACATTGATTCGCAATAGAATGCAATCGAGCGGGTATCTTTGTGATTAACTCACAATACCCAAGAATTAGTGATTAACATGTTTAACCATAATTCCCAAGAACTATATCTTTGACCAGCCTACTATACATCAAAAACTTGTATGACATTCATACATGAGCTGGATATTCCAGTCATCTTTCTTTCTGCCTTTATACTTCTAACAGTTTAACTTTTAGTATTTCTCCTACTCGCAAAAGAAGCACCCAACTTAAGAGTGGCGTTAGCCCCGGGCTTCCTAGGCGTGTAAGTCATACTAACGCCCTTTGGACACTTCCTTTCTCTTTAAGTTGTTGTTTTATTCACCTTTCATTATATGACAGGCGTTCTTCTGGATCCCTTTCCCAACAGTCAAATGCATAGTAAACACTTTTACTAATACTTGCAAATAAACATTGCTTTGTTTGTATCTGAAAATAATTTTCAGTTCCATGAATATTATATAACTATCCTAACTTTCAAAGTTTGGGTTTCATGGAAGCAAACATATTCCACTTGACCATAACAGAATTCTAGCTTTTGGATCGAAGGCCGAGAGTCACATGATCCATAGCATTAGCGGGAGGATACAGAAAGCATGCGATAGGACAAAGTCCTTCTCGGCACTTTTGAGGACAATCCTCATATTACGTTACCAATCGTAAAGTTTTAACCGGATATTTAACAGCTATTCAATTTTAATAGGGAAAGTGGAATCGCGAGCCATTATTCTACAACTATTTTGCAAGAAACACTTAGACAGTGTTCATAATTAATTGCACTGAGATTTAAACATGTTAATTCAACAGTGCGCTCCCACTCAAATCAATATCTCTCATAATTAATTTTGAGTGATACAAGATCCAGACTTCAATTCATCGCCATAGAATCATCATCTCATAACGGGAATTTTAATCGGTAGGCCAACTTGCCGATCACATCTCTATGTGACTCTTGCTCATCTTTCGATGCGTGTGTTTCGAGCTTAGGACGATCCTGCCATGAACGTCAAGACAACCAAGTGATCTTGCTGTGAGGTCTGACCTCACCCGCCTCACACTTCTCTAATCGTCCGTGCCCATGCATCCATGGCGCACCCCGAAAAGATAGGTGCTGTGACGGTGCTACACTTGGGAGAACACTAACTACTTGATATTTTAGTGAGAGATCACCCTAATAAAAAGCGACTACCGCGCAATCAAGAAGGGTGCATCATAAGGGATAAACATCTCAGGCAATTCATAATAGCATGATATGGTATAGCCCTTTCTGACGGAGAGGTCTTGTATTTCTTCGTCTTTCGGCGTTCGCCTCGGTGTTTACCTTTGCGAAGATTGCCACCACCTTGTCGATGCACCAGATAATATTGTTATCTCTATATCTAATAAAATAAGTGCATTACTTAAGGTTGACACGCATGTCATTGAAGTGACAATCATATGGCTCCAGCCATCATGTCGAATCATGACACGCAGGTCATGTTAATAACATCATATAGTCATCTCATACATAATCAAATTGAATATGAGCATTGCTATACCACATCACATGCATATCCTGCAAAACCAAGTTAGACGCCTCTAATTGGTTTATGAAAAAAAATATTTTTCGTGGCTTCTAAGGTTTTGACTTAAACCGCAGCTACCAACGTTTTATCATCAAGTATGATTATTCAAGTTGCTAGATTAACATCTCGGGGCGTATGAAACACGAGATAATTAAATCTCAAGCCCCATACTAAACTTTGTCATACGCATGACCCCCGTGCAGATCATATCTGCAATGCCCTTTCATCTGGGAATTTCATCTTTCTTTTCACTACGGCAGAACCCAAAGAACTGATAGCACTTCCATGATCAATCAGGATCACGGATTGCCAGAACTTTGTCAAATTCCACCATGCTGTCTCGAGATTGAGCAAACGCAAATTCTAGGGAAGCAACAAGAACGTCGGGTAACAGATTTCATCTGTCACCCGCATAAATAATTTTCAGCAATAGATCTCATCTACTACCTAATTATATTATGCAATACCCATACATCTCCATGTATTCTAGATCGAAACCTGCATCTACGCATAGCATGGCTCTTGATGCCACTGTAGGGTAACGCAGCAGAAAACAAAAAAAAATCTGACCTACAGACCAGCCCAGGACCACTATGGAGACTGCATACATGGTTTGATCTTTTTCGTTACCGACTCATAGCGCAGCGGGAAGTAGAGTCGATGACGATCGGTGGTGCAGATCCTTGCAGCTAGGATTTACAACCTCCCAACTGCGAGGATGTATACCCTCATATGCTCCTCAGACAGCCCTCCGGGAGGCGGTCGAATAGCCCCCCGGACGGTGTCGCGGACAACCCTTCTAGAGGACCTTCGAAACTCGAACGGTCACTCGGACAGCCCTTCGGGAGGACCTTCGAAACTCGGACGGTCACATGGACAGCCCTTCGGGAGGCACTCATGAACTAAGACCGAAACTACAATCTCTCTACAGAGTTGCACACATACGGTGTCATCTATCCGGCAGGGCTTCACCGTCCAGAACTAGTTCCCACCGGAACCCAGACAGCCTTTCGTCTTCACGAAACTATTTCGCGGGGAGGGAGAGAGAAGCCAGATCATTGCAATGGCACTTGTATGTGAGAAAGAGTGGGTGTGGAGAGTGCCTCTCCACCTCTATTTATAGGAAAACCCAAGGGGTAGGGGACACATGAAAAACCCAAACTGTCCACACTTTATGTCACACATAAAAGGGCACAAAGGGATGACAAGTGGAGCCCCATGGAGGAGCTGCACCCTCCAACGTCCCACCCTCATGGGGGCCCCCCAAAGGGGGTTCCTTGATCCCCAAGTCCTTCTAGAAGCCTTTTGGGAAAAGCCCCAAAAGGTGGCTTTCCATAAATATCCCAAAAAGTAATTTCACTATTCATGACGACATTTTTCAGCGTCTGTTCGAATTGAAAATATTTATGTGGGATTAGAACATTTCCAGTACCCACCATAATGATTTTCAACGCATTCTGGAACAATTCCAGTTTAGTGATTTTCATCTGCGAAAAGCATCTGAACCGGTTCCAGCAGCTCCGAAACATTTCCGGTTTTTATTTCTGAAAATTCCAAAAAGTTTCCAGAATGATTCTGGTACCCTCCAAGAATTATCAGGCATGTGCCGAAACCATTTTGACTTAATGGCATACCCCGAAACAACTATTTCGGTTTCACCGAAACTCATCCGGTGACCTCTCTCTGCGGAACTTTTCCACCGTCCGAAACTTTTCGATGTCCGAAACTTTTTCAATGATTTTCTCTCAGACTCCCTGTCTAGTATTCAGCAGTTAGATGACCATTAAGCGTGTGACCCTATAGGTTCGGTGAAGTATAGACATGACTCGGAACCCCATCCGATCAATGATCAACATCGGAGCCGTGGACACCCATATTGACCCCTATACCCACATGAATAAATATTTGAGTGAACCTCCAGTTGCAGTGAGCTATTCCTGTTGCTTCGTGATATGTCACAAACACCCGAGGTGAGATTTGTTGCATCCCCGTGGACGAACCATTTGTCCACCATGCAAGTTACCTCGTTACCGGTTTTGTTCTCTTTTCTCGTTTCCGTGTTCCGGCATCTCAATGATCAAATCACACTGTGTCTGGCCAGACGATGATGGATACTGTAATACCGAGAGGGCCTGAGAATTTCTCTCCATCGTCGGAGGAGCAAATCCCAATCTTGAGCTATCAAGTTACTTGACACACTTTTCCATGAACCCGTAAGCCGCCGTAATAGCCACCCATTTTACGGAGGACGTTTAACAAACCCCAAAGTTCATGAAGCAAGCATGAAGAAACTCGATACTCTCATGGTCTAAGGAATTATGCAAACGTTAACCATCTCTGTGTTATGCACCATTAACTTGTGACGAATGAATCTCATAGCATAACATCAATCCGGGTCGATTCAACACAAATGTTCTCTTAACATTGTGCCCTCAAAGTTGCTGGCATTGACATGCCCATGATCAGGAAAACAGAACCATCATGCAACACTTGAGCTAGTCTTAGAGGCCAGACTAAGAATACTTCTTACCGTTTATTACTCCACACGTGCATATGAGTCTTCCCCGAGCCTCGTGGATATTGCAGACTCGAGAATCATTGCAGTTATAGCATGCAACATAAACATAATTATGAACTCGGAGATAAATAATATCATTTATTATTGCCTCTAGGGCATATCTCCTACATGTTCCCGCCGCCGAGTCTGACGAGGAGCGTTGGGATGATTTCTCTGCCTGAGCCACCCCTTGTGTGTAGGTGTCCTCTCTGCCTTTTTGGCGTCTCGATGCCAAAGGGGGAGAGAGTGTAGAGATTTGCGTGCTTGCGAGTCGTGTGTCATGTTCGGTGTGTTTGCTTTCTCGTTTGAACCTCGTTTGCTTTGGTTTGGTTTGCACCCTTGAGACTTATCCTTCATATGGTGTAAGACATATGCACTCCATCCTATCTTAGTGAGCTTATGACATATTGTGCTACTTATGTTATGATCTTGTTTAATGTTAGCCTTACTATTGCAAGATATGCCTTGTCTCTAAAATATAGGGGGAGTGTTGATCCTAGTTGATGTGTTGTGCAGTCCAAAGCATCCATCTAGATTGCACACATCTAGGGGGAGCCCGTCTATATTTTAGAGAGGAGGGGTTTGCGTTTGCTCAATATTATTTCCCTTTGTGCAAATCCCGTATTGTCATCAATCCACCAAAAAGGGGGAGATTGTAAGGGCATATTTATCCCTAAAGTGTTTTGGTGATTGATGACAATGCTTTGGCAGACTAATCGTGTGCCTTGAGTTTCTCAGACGTTTCATCGCTAGGCACAAGATGGTTTGGTGCCCCTCAAAGACTAATGAAGATGGCGTTTTTCTACGTTTCTTTTTGGTGGATTTGAGTCGTAGGAAAGCCGTACTATTAAGAGGGGGTCCGCGTCGGAAAGGTTCGGGTGAAATCATCACGTACACGTTTTCTTCCTTGTCTCCACCTTTTCCCGGCACTTTGGGGCATCCTCCGTTTATCCTCTATGCAATTGTCCTAGCTGCTGATATTGGACGTGCGATAGTACTGCTCCCTGGAGCGGTAGTACCGCAGGCACCTGCGGTAATACCGTACTTCGGCGCGGTAGTACCGCAGGAGCCCACGGTAGTACCGCTCCTCTGGAGCCGTAGTACCGTGGCCCCCAGGCCAAGTGCCACTGCATCGCGGTAGTAGAGGCGGATGTAATTTTTTACATCCGCGCCTCCGCGGTAGTACCGCACCTCGTGCGCGGTAGTACCGCACCTCGTGCACGGTAGTACCGCGCGCGGCCTGGCTCAGCTGCCATGCGGTAGTACCGCTCCTCGTGCGCGGTAGTACCGCGCGCGGCCTGGCTCAGCTGCCATGCGGTAGTACCGCTCCTCCAGCCGTAGTACCGTGATGGATTTTTGCATCGTTTGTTTTTCAACGGAAGTAGGCACGGATGTATTTTTATTCATCCGCACCCTTCCCAGGCTAGGACTTTCCTGCCTTGCGGTAGTACCGCAAGGGGGAGCGTTAGTACCGCGCTTGCGGAAGTACCGTTCTCAGCCTCCATGCTTCGGGCTTGTTCTAGTTTCTGCCGTTGCCGCTTGTCAGGTAGTACCGCTTGTCAGGGGCGGTAGTACCGCAAGTCGCGGGCTGGTTAGGTGGATAACGGTTGGATTTTGTCCACAACTATAAAAGGAGTGTCTTCTTCCTCTAGTTGACTACCTCTTCCACCTCTAAGCTCCATTGTTGCTCTAAGCTCCATTTTCGCCCGATCTCACTCCCTAGCCAATCAAACTTGTTGATTTGCTCGAGAGTGGTTGAGAAGGCCCCGATCTACACTTCCACCAAGAGAAATTTGATTCCCCCCACTAATCCCTTGCGGACCTTGTTACTCTTGGGTGTTTGAACACCCTAGACGGTTGAGGTCACCGCGGAGCCATAGTCCATTGTGGTGAAGCTTCGTGGTGTCATTGGGAGCCTCCAATTAAGTTGTGGAGATTGCCCCAACCTTATTTGTAAAGGTTCGGTCGCCGCCTTCAAGGGCACCAATAGTAGAATCACGGCATCTCGCATAGTGTGAGGGCGTGAGGAGAATGCGGTGGCCCTAGTGGCTTCTTGGGGAGCATTGTGCCTCCACACCGCTCCAACGGAGACATACTTCCCCTTAAAGGGAAGGAATTTCGGTAACACATCCTCGTCTTCACCGGGTCCACTCTTGGTTATCTCGCGTCTTTACTTGTGCAAGCTTATTTGTGTTATATCTCTTGCTTGCGTGCGTGCTTATTGTTGTTGCATCATATAGGTTGCTCACCTAGTTGCATATCTAGACAACCTACTTTGATGCAAAGTTTAAATTGATAAAAAAAAAGCTAAAAATTGTTAGTTGCCTATTCACCCTCCCCCCCTCCCCCTTCTAGTCAACTATATCGATCCTTTCAGCGAGGAGCAGTCTAGTACCGTTTTTTTTCTTTTTTGTAAAATATTTTAAATATGAACGGACTCACCGAAGTTTGGTTGAATTTGCGCCGTGTTTGTGTCGGAATTTAGATTTTCAAAAAAACATGAGCGCCGTGACTAGGGGACATCACGCCCCCAGTACGCGGTTTAGCGCCGGTGCACCCCAGAGGGTGATTTTTAGGGCCTCCTGGAGGGCCAACGGCTGGAGATGCTTTAAGAACCTGACCATGTCTAGGCCTCCCAGGCAGGCCCCAGAGCCTCACAGACAAAGTTCCACATGAATCTCGCCACGCACGAAAAAAGAGATATGTGTTGCAGTCTCCGGAACACCACATAGAGGACCTAATCCGTCGCCAGGACCGTGCCGCGTGATCACCTCCATCCCAGTTGGGAGGTCGCTGCGTTGCCGTCGGCCACAGCCGCGTGCTCCTCATTGTCTGGGACCCCGTCACGGACAAGAGGTGGCCGGTGCCGCCGCCCCCGGCGGGGCCATGGTGGTCCATCAACTATAACGCCATGGTGCTCTGCGCCGCCCCCAGTTGTGACCATCTCGCCTGCCACGGTGGGCCCTTCGTCGTGGCCTTGGTGGAGGTGGAGTTAGGCCGTCTCCAGACGACATCGATTCTGTCATCCTTTGCGGTGGGTCGAGTATCGGTGCTCACTCCCTACAAGAGTTTTGATTGGACTACTCCACCCTGACTGTTGCTGCCGCAGGTTCTGCAATCTACCAACACATGCATGTAAAATCTCTTGTTATGATGACATTCCCCATCCCTTGAAAAAAAGAATGTGGACTCCCATTAATCTTGGATTATTTCAGTATATCCGGCGATGTGCGTTCAGTGGGGGAGATGTTTCCGTCGACTACGAGACGCCGGCTCAGTCTCTCGACGGTGCTCATAACGGTAGGGTGTGCGTGTATATGTTCATAGAGGTGGTGTATGCGCGTATATATATGAGTGTTCGCGTCTATACTGCGTTTAAAAATAAAATAATGACTTGGTGGTCAGGCAACATGAACAACTTGTGCATGACATCAGCGTAACGTGTACGGAATTTAGCGTGACTAAGGCTGGTCATAGTGGGGAGTAACCATGACACTAGTCTAAGTTACTATCTTCATAATGCAAAATAACATAATAGTAGTATCATAGATGGTTTCATTTATTAGCTCGTAGACTCATCTTGTCTTGGAAAGCGCTATGTTACAGTAACATATTATGTTACCACATCTCATTAATTACTTGCCACATAAGCATAATTTTCTTGAAGTGCGCTATGTTACTTCCACTATGACTAGCCTTAGACCTCCTCCAATTCAAAGGTGCTTAAATAAGATGCTAAGTGCATTAAATACCTTAGCAACTCAACTCCACAATGCATAGGTGCTTAACTTGTTGTTGCTAAGCACACTTTATTTAATGAGTTAGCACCTAAAGTCTTTCATTCATTGGTCAAATTGTTTCATTTAAGTGGTTTGCCTAGGTTCACGCGCTTGGCATTGATTCTTCCTGGATCACCAAAGTGTTCTCTCTCTTCCCTAATTGTCTTTCTCTTCCCTAATTGTTGTGTGCTTATGTGGTATGCTTAGCATCTGTCCACCATGGAGCACTGAAAGGGCCTTAACATGCGAGCGAGCGAATTTAGTTGTGCATGACTGACGTGCACGGGAGTAGCTCTACTCCATTAATTGTTTTCTCTCCTGTCTATTTTTTTTACAGGGGTCGTGGACGGCAACTGCCCCCTCCATCCACCATCCATCAAAAAGCAACCAAAACAAAAAAGCTCTCTCGTTCGGGCCTTCATTCGTCGCAGCCAGACGGGCGAACGGCTTAAACTGAAATCTCGTCTCCGGCGATCCTCGCGCCTACGTCTAGAAACTTGGCCGGCCTCAGTCCACCTCATCTCTCCGGCCGCCATCGTCTTCCTCGTTCCTTAATTATCTGCAGCAGCACGCGAACGTCATCTTCAGGGTTGTGGCCAGCAAGTGTGGCTTCTTGGCGAAGAACAGTGTACGTGCTATATTCTCCGTGTCCCGAGCTGAAGTAATGAGCTAGAAAAACCCACGCTGCTAAGCCTTGATGACCAGAAGTTGTGTGCTGTACGTCCGCAAGCCCCTGAGTGTATTTCTGCGAGGATCTACCGGCCTTCCTCACGTGAAATGCAGCGCTAGAGGATGCCGGAGATGCTACGTACGCTTGTAGAGCTCGCCGCGGATGGGGTGTACACATAAGAGCGGCACACAATCCCTTTTCTACCAAATATAAAATACATCGAGGATAATTGGTTTGATATCAAAACTTGGCATGCCAATGTTTGGTATTGTGGTATTACTTGGTTGATTACTGAATTGTCTTGCCATCTCACACAAAATTGCCAATAGTTGGCAAGTATTGGTATTATCAATATTTGACAGTGCCAACATTTGGCTAGCCAAATATTGGCAGCAAACCAATCATGCACGGTCCCTTGACTAAAAAATCAGGTAGCTTCTTGTTTCTGTTTTTTTTAGGGTAAGCTTCTTGTTTCTGTTGGTACAGTGGATGCCAAGGTTCAAGTCACAATACATATCTTCAACCCCAAAAAATGGACTCATTGTAACCAAGTTCATGGTACGTATGCGACTCTTCTGATCAATAATCTAGAAAACATGCTTGATGGTATTGCCAGAAGCAAGTTACATAAACCAAATTACTGAAATAAAAAGATATCATGTCACATCTGATCACACAACCTAAAAGTATGAAAAATATTCATCACACAATACATGAAGTCACAAAGTTTATTTATTTATTCGGGGATTAAATCTGTGGTAGTGTCCCTAATTTAACTTCACTAGTTACATGTACATAACCATGGGTTCATTATTTGGTCGCACTAGGCATAGAGCAAAATGGCTTGAATGTCAGCAAGAGCCCAATTACTGACACCATGTTTAGCATCAAGAACATGATCAGATCACCTGCATATCAAATAATAAATCAAATAAGTATATGCTCTGACAATATGCACCTCTTTCCATTCAAGTTAAAAACTATCAATATAAATCTAATTAGCAGGGTTGGATGAGCAATGTGTTTACCTGGTAAGAACAACCCAGTTATGTTTTCCTGAGACCATGAAAACCTGCAAAATGGAAAGAAATAAGCAAACTGGCTAGTAAGCACAATTTCAGCCAAAAAAATAAAAAACAACAATTCCTGCCCACACACACACAAGAAAAACACTGCACTTACAAAATTCCTGCTGCTGCTGGAGCTACTGCTTTAAAGATTGACATTAGGGTCACTGAAATACCATTTGCAACACCCCTTTGTTCTTGTGGCTGTACATGTTTTCATCAGAGAAGTTAGAACGTAGCAAAGGTGTCTACCATAACGAAATACAACGAGATGGATGATACATACCACCGATGTGTTCTGCAGAATGTTGCAGGCAATAGTAATCGTGGCCTGTTCCATTTCAGATGATACATTAATTATTATTTTTGCAGGTAGATGATACATTAATATATGGTCATAATTAAATTGTATATTAAAATCATTGTCTATGGAGCTTGCTTTCTCCAAATATATTGAAAAATTAATTTTATTTCATTTGTGTGAGTGGTGCTCAAATGTGGTTTATCTAGACCGTCCAAAAATACTCATAAACATGTTTGTATTTTCTAAAGGAATATGTTATTACTCTTCCGGCCTGATATTTTCTTGATGCTCAACATGTTTCTATAGGATGGTTACTAATGTAAGCAGGGATGTGTGAATTTTATTTGCACGAGATGGGCTCTATGGTTCTTTGATCCCACCCATGTAACACCCCTAATTTGCATTATTTCACTTTAAACAAATCATAAATAATAATAGCAAGCTAGCAATTTGTTTCAATCATAAAAATTGACTTACTGCAAACATATTCTTCAAAAGCGAAGCTATGTTGATGAGTACTTGGAGCTCCATGCCGTATAGGTTGGACATTAAAGGATATGTTGCAAGGAGAAGTACAGATAATACCTGAAAAAGTGTACATTTAGTACTGGACAATAGATTCGCCGTATTAAAGAGCATGTCGACATCAAATGGTCTTCTCACATACCGCCGCAGAGCGTAATGGCTTGATTAACCCAACATACTTGGCAAGTAATGGGTAAATCACAAGTTGATACACCAAAACACCAAACCCTACAATATCAAACAAAACAACACCAATGCTACATGTAATACATAGAGGAGCAATGTTGTGCATATGTCGTATTCATTCATTTTGGGCTTAGTATGTCTCTCTTGCTGCTTGTGCAATGATCATATTATACGAGTTGAAGAAAAACATCACATACCTGAGATAGCTAGAATAGTACCAATGTCCTGAGATCTTAAACTCAGCCCCCGGTACTTTCGGCTGCTCACAGCCCACAGTGAAAATATCTGAAGATGAAATTTATAGAACACATGGAAAGTTGCTTTAGTTCCTTATTAAAAAAAAAGTTGATTTGGTTCCTGGTATGATTCTTCTCTAGGATAGGTAAAAGCATATTTTTCGTACTAAAATGTTGTTGGGTATGTTTGAGATACCTAAATATAGATTTACCTCGAAATAAGCTGTATCATGGAGAGAAAATACACAATAGAGGATTATTGCTGACATCAACCGCCGGTTCTTTAGTAGGCTCTTTGTAGATGCCATTCTTTCCGACCCGTATTCTTTAGTTTTCCCATCTTCTAAGATCGAGTCATCAACTTGTACCTCCATTGTGTCAATAGCTTCTATTTTGTCGTCACAGTACATGTGCAGAGTTTCCTAAAAGTTCACTCATTAAAGTAGGAATTAATGGTATAGAATAGAATCATAGGGAGATTTTTGGAGCAATACCGGAAGCCAAATACATGTAATACATGCTCCTGCAGCTAGTACCGATATGACCAAGCAAGGGAGGAGGTATGGAAACCTATAAGATGTTTGAAAGTTTATCTTATCTTCCCAATGCTGCAAAATTTATATCACTGAAACATTATAAGTAATAATTTACCTCCCAAATATGGATTCCTCGGAGAAAAGATCCGGGTACTTTTTTGCAGGCTAACGCACAACAGAGAATACACAATGTTAGCCAGGGTGGGTCATATAAGATCACTAATTAGTCTCCAAAGAGACATGTTATGTTCATCATTCGAACAAATATTATATTTATCACTTTTACGGTTAAATACAGATTTTGTGGAAATTCCTTCGGAATAAAGCATTTTTTGAACTGCCATCACAGAAAAGTTCTTGCCTATTAGCCCAGTCTTTCGCATTTGCGCCAATTAGTAGAGGATCTATGTATTACTCTCAAGGTCTACACCATTTTTACATGTACCTATAGCGGCTCATTGAATTATTACAGTGATGGCTTTACTGGAAGACCACATGTAGCATATTTTCTATGGAGGGCTCCTGGAAATAATTGACCCTTAGTTTGATAAACCAGTTAAATACAATGTTAATTCAAGGATAGAATTCCATAACTCTACATCATAGTGGACTGATCCTCGCTTGTGCAAGAAATCCTCCAATGGCTGGTCCAATAATAAGAGCTATTGCCCGCGAAGATGTGACCTACGATATAATGTTTGATATAAATATCAGCTAGTAATTACCGAGTCAGAAAAACAAAACATAAAGATGAACTATTCTTACAAGAGAAATTCCTAGCGCTTGGTGTTCCTTTGTACAGACTTCTGAAGCATAGGCCTGGAGAGTGCAGATACAACAATGTGTGTTCAACATTTAAGTACTTCTTAATTAATCTTAGCCACTCAAACGATATTTTTTACCTTGATTGGTCCTAATATACCACATAGTAACCCAAGTAGCCCCCTAGTAAGAATTGCCATCCAGTAAGTCGTGCTAAGGCCAAAGAGGGTGTTAAGTACAATCCTGAAAAAGAAGATGTATAATAGGGTTTACTTTGATTTAATTGAACGGAGTAAAATAAAAGTATGTTTTTCATATGATTTAACTGAATATGTCATACACTGAGAGGATACTGATCACAATGCAGGGTTTCCTCCCATATTTGTCGGCAAACATGCCCCATGGCACAGCACTGATTGTTCTTCCAAGGAAATAAGTAGGCCCCTTAAGAGACATAGTGTATGGTGAGTAGCTACTAACAGAAAATACCCGCCTCGCGTCATAACGCCGTAACTTCATGTACTTGTAGACTTCTCTTCCCATAAATTTTCCAATGTCAC